>NC_077232.1:306159558-306518329 GCF_027887165.1 Monodelphis domestica | reverse complement strand
ATCTTTTAAGTAAAGATACACTTTTTAAAAATCCTCAATTTAATTTAGAAATTTTCATTAAAAGCTTGTTTTAAATATATATATATGTGTGTGTGTCTGCATGTGTATGTGTATAATAAACACATATATGTGAATGTGAAAAAAAAGGCGTATATATACATATACATCCTGCAGAAATTTTAGTTTGGAAAATGTTTCTCAATATGTGACAGTATTTGGAATCCAGGTAAAATAGAAGACAATAAATGGTAGAAATCCATTAAGAAGTTTTTTCTAAGGTATCAGTATTGAAGTACAGGTGAAAATAAATAATTAAAAGGCAAAGAGAATATTAAATATATAAGACAAATAACCTTCCAATCAGTATTTGACTCTTCTTGAATAATTTCCTCCTCTATTAAGCTGATTAAGTTGCCCCAGCTAAAGTCACTAGTAGATCAGGAAATTATGTATCCTAAACGTATGGACACAGCTAAGATAAGAGCTATAAGAAGTAAAAAAAGGCAACCGTGCCTGACTACAATTAGATTCAAGTTGTCAATGGAGGGGCTTTGGAACACTCATGTGAAAACATTATCCAGGGGCAGGTAGATGGCTTATTGGATAGAGAGTCAGGCTTGAAGATGGGAGGTCCTGGGTTCAAATTTGACCTCAGACACTTCCTAGCTGTGTGAACCTGGACAAGTCACTTAACCCCAGTTCCTAGTCCTAATTGCTCTTCTGCCTTAGAACCAATACTTGCTATTAATTCTAAGCCAGAAAGTAAGGTTTGTTTGGTTTGGTTTGGTTTCTTTCTAAAGGCTTGTTTAATTTTGATGGATTTTTAAAACTGATGGCTTTCTTAGCTAAGGATTCTAATCTCTGCTAAGCAAGAAAGAATCTCCCATATGAAATTACTGCATTTTAAAGAAAAAAAAAGGAATGTAAATAATTTATAATTTTAAAAAGACCTATAAACAGATCTATTCCAACACCAAGATGTGCCCGTAGTGATGTTAAAGGGAAAAGAAGGAAGATGAATCCATGTCTTCATGTTTTTACCCCAACTCATCATGATAAAAGATTCATGGTTGTTACTGATCTTTGAAGTTATCCTCAAAGCACTCTGTGTTGGAATTATTTTTTAATAGGCTAAATATTGACATTTGAATCATGGAGAAGAACTGGGTTTAATTCTTACCTTTCACACTCATTAGCTTTGTGACAAAGAACAAGACATCTAACTTCCCCAAACTTCATTTTCTTTATCTATGAAATGGAGATGAGAACACTATAGAATCTACCTCAGTGTTATTATCAACAGTAAAGGAGATATACATGTATATGTTCATTGCTTTATATATACACTTATGTGATAATAAATAATAGTTTATTTAAAATAAAAGGAGGTTATTTAATATATATGTATCTTTGAAAATTTTAAATCAGTCTGTAAATTACAGCTACAATAGTAGTTGTAACAATAATATTATATGTGTATGTTTGTATATACATACAATTAATAAAATTTACATCATCTACTGCCTGCCTGGCATTTTGCTAAGTGACTTACAAATATTATCTCATTTGATCTTTGCAACCCAACCCAATAACACCATCTCCTATGCATCAGTCCATTCCTTTGGCCACATCAAAATGATCAATAATGGCTTCATGCCAAGACTTTTGCATCTGTCTTTCCAGACTGAAAATTCCAATTCTGAATAGAGATAATTTTTTACTGAATCAGCCCATATGCAGGAGGAAAGGGAAGAAAAATATGGAGATAACCTAGCACCAGGATTCTAGGAAGATGTGGCCACAGCCCCAAGATGACCAATAGAGCACCAAATAATGAAAAAAACAACAGCAACATTTTAGGCAAATTTATGAGAATGGAATATTTTCCTTTGTTAAAAAAAAAAAACAACCAACATCCCATATTGGAGCGATATGTGGATACAAATCATAGAGCTAGAAGGGAACTTATGAAGTTGACTAGTCTAATGGTTTTATTTTACAAAGAAGGAAATTTAGATGAACAAAATCACAGAATCTGAGATTTAGAAGGGATTTCAGAGTCTAAATTCAACCCCTATCAGTAAAAAGCATTTCCTAATAAGATACTTGTTAAGTTATCATTTGCTTAAATAACTCAAGTGAAGATGAATATAATGCCTTACATTTCTGAATAGTTTAATAGCATAACGGGAACTGGAAGGAACCTGAGATAATATTAGTCCAACTCTCTCATTTTAAAAATCAGGAATCTGATTGACTTGTCTATGGTCACACAAGTAGTATATGTCAGAAGTGGGACTTGAATATAGGCCATCCAATTAGGAAGCATTTCTTAAATCAAACTCAACTTGGAATTTTTCCCAAACTCTACCCACTGTTCTAAGTTCTGCTCTCTAGAGTCAAACAGAACATAATCATAATCAGTGTTGACCATGTCACCCTTGAGTCTTCTCAAGGCTACCAATACCCTTTTAGCATAAATTCAGGTCTCTTAACCACTTAGGTAACTCTTCTCCAGACTCTCTCAGGATGATCACTATCCTTCTTAAAACATGGCCCCCAGAACTAACAAAACACTCCAAATGTGACCCCTGTAGGATAGAGTGTAATATAGTGTTCAACTTCTGGCTTTTCTCCCTATACTTAGAACATATGAACACAGGTCTTTAGGCTCCAAATCCATACTTTTTATAGTATAACATACTTCTAGTATGCCTGATGAATTAATTTTTAAATTCATTAAAAAATATATCTTAATCACATTCAGTATAAATAATCTTGTGTTAGATGCTTGAAGAAACACACAATTTAAGTAAGAGAGTATCTCATCTCATACATATGAGATGACATGAAATAGCATTGTATGTCTGACAAACTTACTTCAAGGGAAAATAAACAATGAGTGATGGAAATATGTCAGGAAATATGATGAGATACACACACATATATAATATATATACATATATACATTGGGGTGTGTGGGGTGTTCAGGGAGGGGTAGTATCTCTGGTATGGAGGGCTTGTCGTGCCCTTCTAGGGCAGCTCTCAGCCTCAGACCCCCACCTGACACCCAGCTCTCACTTGTGGCTCCCAGTAGCTGCCAGCATGCTGCAGCGGCCACACCCCCGGCAAAGGCTTTGACAGGCCGGCCAAACCTTGTGAGGGTAGCCATCGGGTCTTCGTCGATCCCTGGTGAACCAGGGCTTTGCTCACCCAGCATGTGAAGACTGCTTCGGCTGAACAGATGGAAGAAACCAACAAGAAGGTTCAACGGCTGAGATGGCGACGCAGCAAAGCACTGTGGAGTGCTTAGGGCGTGTTGGAGCACAAAAGACAACACGGCCATCCAGTGCAGCTGAGGAAGTCTCCAGGTGTAACGACTTTTCGTGCCACTGGACCCAGGCTTCCTATGCTGAGAGAGTGGGACTGTCTCTGTGCATCAACTTTTCCACTGAAATCTCCTTCACGCACAAGTGTCTTTGTGCTACACAAAGACAATCGCCATTCTCGGTTACCGAGAGACTACTACTATACTACTATATAATACATATATATATTTAACTTTAGAAGTAAAGAGTCTTTATTAAATCCCATTTTATAATATAATCCCTTTCCTCCCTCCAGGTCAATGAGAGTTAGATGATTAAAAGGATGAAAAGTTCTGACTTTAAGTTTGAGAGAGCGACAGACTTCTATGGGGAAACCGGTAGGGAACAAACTGGGCTGGATTCCATCTTCCCCAAGAGAAGCAGAGGCTATTGGAATCTCATGGAGTCATGAGATCATAGAATTCTCTGGGACTCCCTGCTGGGAATCATGTTCAGAAGAAGAGCAAAAATGGACTGCTATAGTTTGACAGGTGAGGGGAATGGCTAACTAGGTCAGCTGGAGAGAGATATACAGTCAACACCACAGATGGTGGTTGATGAGACCACCTGGTTCCTGCTTGTAGCTCTCTTATCTTCTCTATTCTAGACTAGGGAGCTTCTTTTGTCAGCTATCCCATTTCTTCCTCTGATAGTGAATTCATGATGGAAAAATAAACAAACAAAAAAAATTTTTGTCCTTTCACAGTTCCTAGGAAAAATAGCTGGCATCTGTAAGCTCCATTTCTAATTATTTCTCATTTTATTTGTACGTTATTTAAACTGTTTCAATGAAGCCAGGTAGCTAAAAATCTTGATTTTGTTTTTCTATGAATGTGTACAATGGGATTATGGAAGGGAAAGCTAGGATTCAATGAGGAGAAAGTGAGATTCTTTTTTTCCCAGTAAGTTAGAAGTTGAGTGACCTAATTAGAGAGAAAGTTATGTAATTTATAGCCACATAGTGAAGACTATTCAGATACCAAATATTTCATTTGAAGTTGGTATGTGAAAAGAGTAACCTAAATAACCTCTGAGTATTTGAGGTAGAATACCATAAGAATGGAAGGGGTAGAGAGGAGATAAATACTGCTTCTGCATATGGGATCTGAGGTATCTGCAGCTTGCTGTGACTTAATCTAAGGACCCTTTGACATGAGTTGGTCTTTCTTTCTGTTGACCTTGCCAAGTTGGAAAAGTAGAGTCATGGCATATGTCTGAACTGTTCAGCAGTAATGACTGGTTAGCTAGCTGACCTTGTCTGGCACTAAGGTACTAACTCAAGTATTCTTCTAAGTACATATATACATTTTGACCAGATCTAAAAATTTAAGCCTCCAAAAATCCTTGTCATCATATTGTATGATAATAACAAGTCACATTTCTCTAGCACAGAAACATTTATGAATTCCTTTTTTCTCAACTACCCTCTATATCATCCTAGAACTAGCTCTTTTCTTTGGCAACAAAGACTAGTATTCTATATTATATTAGCTGGTTGGTAGAAAGAATCAGTAGCATACTTTTGGATTCAGAAGGATGAAGATCACATTTCTTTTTATGTGTCAAATACAGACCACTGAAATCCAAATGTCAAAGGAAGCAGGATTCAATGGAAAGTATGTAGCATTGCTATTTATCACTTAAGATTTAAGTCATTCCAGTTTCTTACCCCAAATTACTTTATTTGCTACAAAAGTGTCATAATTTGTATCTTTCCTTGTTTTCTACTGCCTTCCCCCTCTCTTTCCTTTGGAAAAAAACTGGAAATTCTTCTGCCATGGGGCCTGGATTCACCATTTCACTGAATCCAATACACTTCATTGTGTAGCACAGCCAGAATCTATTATGGTTTGCAAGTGACTCATACTTCTGCTATGAGAAGGCTAGAATAAAGAATATTTACATCTTTAAAAAATTCCCTGGTGGTTAGTACAGGTAATTTGATCTTGGATTCCAGTAGGTATGTAAATGATTTTGACTCTAGCATATTCTTGAGCAAGGAAAACGATGGTGTGTTATCTTGCCAGTGATATAAAATGAGGGTTACCCTAAACTGGAAAAAATAAAACAATGGTTTTTTTTTTCTTTTTTTTAGGGAGGAGGATATTGTTTACATAGTGCCTCTATACAAAAATCCAGGCAGTTTGGGTGAGAACTGTACTTTTCTACCAAGAAAAACAAATAATGCAACTTCTCTCTTAGTGCAGAAACCCTTTGGATAATATGCACTTGCATATATTAAATAAAGACCTATGATTTCACTATGTGATAAGAAATGTATTAAATCCAATTCCCTCTTTTAATCTGAAGATGAATCTTAGACAGTTGCCTGACCATTGAGGAGGTAATGACTTAAGTCAGACTTGGGATTTTAAAGCAGTCAGGGTGGTACAATGGAAACTGGTCTTAGATCAGAGAGCCTGAGTTCTGATTCAATTCTGGTTCTGTATTTTTTAATTAACCAAGTTAATTAGCCTCTCTAAACCTCAAGAAGTTGGACTAAAAATTCTCTAAGAGCTCTTCTAGCTCTGAGTATGGGATTCTAAGGCACCAAGTCCAGCATTTTAGCCACCAGTCAGGTTGCCTCCAGCAAAACAACTTTAAAAACTCAACAATTAGAACTTCTGGGTAAGCATGGTGGCAGTCTAAACTCGGGTCACTTCCTCTTCCCAGCACACACCAACAAAGACTACCACAAAAGATCTTAAAAATCATTTTTAGAAGAACGGAGGAACTGTAGAGTAGGGCGCAGCATTGAATGTACGTGGGATTGGGGGTTTTCCAATCTATAAGAGGGTGAAAAAGCTTCCACCCAAACGCAAGCTGATCCACCCTCCCCCACCATATCTATGGAGCCAGAGCCAGAGCCAGCATAAGCCAAAACAAGTGAGTGAGGGGCACCTCTAGAGTGAGCAAGAGGCACCTCTAGGTCCTCAGGAGCTGAGTGGAACCACTGGGGACCCACCCCTGAAAGCAGCTAGGCAGGAAACCTCAGCACACAAGGGAGCACAGACCTCAGGTGCTCGGAGCAAGCGTGCCCGCCAGAACCAGGGAGTGAGGGAGGAGCACCTCTAGAATGAGCAAGGGGCACAACTAGGTCCTTGGGAGCTGACTAGGACCACCAGGGACAAACTCCTGAAAGCAGCTAGACCGGTAACCCAGGCGAGCAGGAGAGCACAGACCTTGAGCTCACCTGGGAAGTTAGCACAGAGAAGAGCTGCAAAGGTCTGTGGAGATTCAAAAGCTTGCCTCATACAAAATCCTTGCTCCTTAATTCCATATAGCGAGAACCTTCCCAGTTCACTAAGATTTCTGACTAAAGAGGGAAGGAAAAACATCCATGAAAATGGCTAATTGTGTGCAGGAGCCTCAAAATCCTTCCAAAACAACAAAAAAAGGCAGTCACCCTCAAAAATTTTTACGGAGGAAAAACCCAGGCTACATAGGAAATATTGGATGAAATTCAAATGAAGGCAAAACCTAAAAAAAATGGAAATTACCCACAAGCCCTGGAAGAATTTCAATTGACATTTATCAAAAAGATGGAAGCATTCTGGTTTCAGAAGTGGGAAATGGTTAAAAAAATAAAAACAAACGAAGAAATCATAGCTGAATACCAAAAGGTTAAAGCAGAAAACCAAAAGATTATAACAGAAACCCAGGCCTTAAGGACCAGAATTGAGCAACTGGAAACCAATGATCTTGCAAAACAGCAAGAATTAATAAAGCAAAGTCAAAAGACTGACAAAACAGAAGAAAACATAAAATATCTCACTGACAAGGTGACAGATCAGGAAAACAGAGGAAGGAGAGACAATTTGAGAATCATTGGTCTACCTGAAAAAGCCAGAAGTAAACAGAAATCTCGACATCATACTACAAGAGATCATCCAAGAAAACTGCCCTGAAGTTCTTGAACAAGGGGCAAAATTGACATTGAAAGAGTTCATAGAATACCCTCTACACGAAACCCCAAAAAACAACTCCCAGAAATGTAATTGCCAAATTCCAGAGCTTTCAAGCTAAGGAGAAAATCCCACATGAAGCCAAAAAGAGACAATTCAGATACAAAGGAACACCAATCAGGATCACACAAGACCTGGCAGCTTCCACACTAAAGGACCACAAGGCCTGGAACACGATATTCAGAAAGGCAAGAGAACTGGTTCTTGGGCAGCTGGGTAGCCCAGTGGATTGAGAGCTAAGCCTAGAGACGGGAGGTCCTAGGTTCAAAATCTGGCCTCAGACACTTCCCAGATGTGTGACCCTGGGCAAATCACTTGACCACTATTACCTAGCCCTTACCACTCTTCTGCCTTGGAGCCAATACACAGTATTGACTCCAAGAAGGAAGGTAAGGGTTTAAAAAAAATAGAGAACTGGTTCTTGAACCAAGAATCACCTATCCATCAAAACTGACTATATACATCCAGGAGAAAGTATAGACACTCAACAAAATAGAAGATTTCCAAGTATTTGTAAGGAAAAGACCAGAACTAAGTGGAAAGTTTGGTATACAAACACAAAGTTCAAGAGAAACATGAAAAGATAAATATGAAAAAGAGAGAAAAGGAGAAAAATGTTTTTTAGTCAAATTCTCTTCTTTAATGGCTACAATTAGATAAAATTATATATATTAATATATGGGGAAAATGTTATTTGTAACTCTCAAAATGTTTTCATTATTATACTAAATGGAAGAATCATTCATAGGAAAAGATTGGGGCATTAAAGCCTATAAAATGAATGAGGAAAAAAAGAAAAAAGGAAAAGGGTGAGGGGAATTGATCATGGTACCAAGAGATACTTGAAGAAATAATATAAATAGAATAAACTTTTTCACACAAAGATACACACGGGAAGGGGAGAGGAAGAATACTCTTATAAGAGGGAGAGGAAAAGAGAGCTAATAGGTAATACTCCAACATTAATCTCAGTGAAATCAATTCTGAGAGGGAAGAGCATCTAGATCCATTGGGATCTTGAAGTCTATCTTATCCTACATGGTAAGGAAGAAGGGAAAACTAAGGGAGGTAGGGGGTAGGGAGATCAAAAAAGGGAGGGAAGGAGAGGGGGGAGGGAACTTAACACATCCTAAAAAAAACAAGAAGGGAACAAAAAGGGAGGGACCAGAAAGGAAAGCATATCAAGGGAGGGGAATACGGGGAGTGACTAAAAGTAAACCACTTGGTTAAAAGGATGTAGCAAAAGAAAAAAGGATAGAAACTAGGAGAGGATATCAAAATGCTAGGGAATTCAAAAGTGACAATCATAACTTTGAATGTGAATGGAATGAACTCACCCATAAAAGATAGATGAATAGGAGAGTGGACTAGAATATAGAATCCTACTATATATTGTCTACAAGAAACACACATGAGGAGAGTAGATACTCACAAGGTCAGAATTAAAGGGTGGAGTAAGACCTATTTGGCCTCAACTGATAGAAAGAAGGCAGGAGTTGCAATCATGATATCTGACAAAGTCAAAGTAAAAATAGACCTGATTAAAAGGAATAGGGAAGGTAAATACATCCTGATAAAAGAGAGTATAGATAATGAGGAAATATCACTAATAAAAATGTATGCACCAAATGGTATAGCACCCAAATTTCTAATGGAGAAACTAGTAGAATTGAAGGAGGAAATAGACAGAAAAACTATACTAGTGGGAGACCTAAACCTACCACTATCAAATTAAGATAAATCAAATCAAAAAACAAATTAGAAAGAGGTAAAAGAGGTGAATGAAATCTTAGAAAAATTAGAGTTAATAGATATATGGGGAAAAATAAATAGGGACAAAAAGGAATACACCTTCTTTTGAGCAGCACATGGCACATTCACAAACACTGACCATATACTAGATCATAAAAACATGGCGTACAACTGCAGAAAAGCATAAATAATAAATGCAATCTTTTCAGATCATAAGGCAATAAAAATAATGTTCAGTAAGGGTACATGGAGAGCCAAATAAAAAATAATAGGAAGTTAAATACTATGATTCTCCAAAATCAGCTAGCTAGTGAACAAATCATAAAAATGATTAATAATTTCATTGAAAAAAATGACAATGATGAGACATCCTTTCAAACTCTATGGGATTCATCCAAAGCAGTACTCAGGGGAAAATGAGAAGGAAGGTAACCTAGCAGTAGCAGATCTTAAATTGAACTTTAAAGCAGTGGCCATCAAAACAATATGGTACTGGTTAAGAGACTGAAGGGAGGATCAATGGAAAAGACTTGGGGTAAGTAATCACAGAAAGACAGTTTACAATAAACCCAAAGATCCCAGCTTTGGGGACCAAAATCCACTATTTGATAAAAACTGCTGGGAAAATTGGAAGACAGTGTGGGAGAGATTAGGTTTGGATCAACACCTCACACCCTACACCAAGAAAAACTCAGAATGCTCTATCTTATAATTCATTGTCAATATTATGTTAATACTTCTGTTGTGCCACTTGTTTGATTGACATCGTGCAACTCCCAATCCTAAAATTCATCCTTGAAGCCTATAATGAACAGTGAAGTTTGCTCAGCCCACTCTCTTGGACTCTCACTGACTCCAGAGCACTGACCTGCTGACAGTAAATGAAAGTTTTGTCCCTGTGGTCCTTGTCTCTCTGCTCCTTCTATGGCTTACTTCCTTTAATTCTTAATCTTCACCCATTACTTTGCAGTCTTCAGTTTCCCTCTGTAGGTGGTTCAAAACCACACAAGAAATCTATGTAGAGCTGGACTCTACACTCTCCGAAACCAAAGTCAAGGAATCGGCTTCCTGGCAACCAGCAATATAACCTCATGAGATGGCAGTGGATTTCTATCAGGGAAGACACACAAATAACAGATAAGCCAGGAGACAATCCAGGCCTTACAAGAGTGGCCAGAACTGAAGGCAACACACATTTAACTCCACTTTTGATCACTGAATGCTCATGCTGGCTTTTTGAGTATGTGGTGACATAAGAGCGAGACTTCATATGCTTACTGTGTTCTCAAAGTTAGAACCAAATAAGGATTTTTGTTTTAGAGACAATTATGTGCAGCCACATTAACTTTTTTTCATGAATCAGAGTTGTTTATGTGTTGTATAATTGACTATATTGAAAAAAAATTCCAAAAGCTTTCAATTGTAAACTAAGAACAACAATTAAGTTAAAATATGCACAGCATGGGGAAAGTTTTGGTAGTTATGACACTACTTAAAGACACACACCCTGGATTTTGTACACAAGCTATCATTCATCAAAATGTGTTGGTCTTGTTTTCACATAAAAAGCATCCTATAAGAATTAATATGTCAAAAAGATGCCACAGAATTTTTTTTTAGAGTTTTAATTCTCTCCTCTACCAACCCCTATCTTTCTCAATTCCTCCCTCTCTCCTTCATCTAGTTTATCCCATTCTCTATCTCTACCTCTCCCCCTCCCTTCCTTCCTCTCTGTCTCAGTA
Organism: Monodelphis domestica; assembly: GCF_027887165.1. Taxonomy (NCBI): domain Eukaryota; kingdom Metazoa; phylum Chordata; class Mammalia; order Didelphimorphia; family Didelphidae; genus Monodelphis; species Monodelphis domestica. The sequence continues at coordinate 306,507,502 of NC_077232.1, read as the reverse complement.
TTATTGTCTCCGTGTATTTTTCTCTCTCCCTTCCTTCCTCTTCTCTTTCTTTCTTCCCTCCTTTTTCTTCTTTCTTTTTTCTCATTGTTCTTTTCTTTTTTTTCTGTCTCTGTTTCTGTCTCTCTATGCCTGTCTATCTTTTGGTCTTTCCATATATGTAATTTTTTATGCAAGTCATTAAAGATCAAAGGCCATGACCCACCAAGAGCTAGAAATATGTAAGGCTCTCATATAGCTGATAAATGTATCCTTTCTGAATTAGAGCTTACACAATTCTTCTTTTTCTTCTTTTTTTTTTTTAAATAAAAACCCTTAGCTTACCTTCCTTCTTGGAGTCAATACTGTGTATAGGCTCCAAGGCAAAAGAGTGATAAGGGCTAGACAATGGGGGGGGTCAAGTGACTTGCCCAAGGTCACACAGCTGGGAAGTGTCTGAGGCCAGATTTGAACCTAGGACCTCCTATCTCTAGGCCTGGCTCGCAATCCACTGAGGTACCCAGCTGCCCCCCCCCCCCATGATTCTTTTTAAGACAGAAAATTTATTTATTTTGTTCTTGAAATAAAAGAAGACTCTTCAAATACCCAATCTAAGAATGTACAGCAGATTCTTAGTAAGGGAAAATTAGGGAGTGGTCTGCATAATTATATAGAGAGAAATCCCAAAAGTTGTCATGGAGTTTGAGCTTTCCAAATATCACTTGTGAAATTTCTTCATTTAATATTCTGTAAAATTTTGCCATGTATAAAGCATCATTTTGAGTGCTGATGGACAAAGCTAGCTCATATCCCTTGCCTTTGGGGATATGAAACACGTAAATAGATACAATCCAAAAATAACTTCACAAGTGAATGAAAGATGTCCAAATAATGTGTTCTGAGAGCCATCTTCAAGCCACTCTAAACAGAGAAGGGTTAGGAAAAAAGTAATTTCTGTATGTCCTCAATAAAATAAGAGAGACCCAAGTTTACTAATGACTTCTGCCATTTCCTTCAGTGTCAGAGGAGATGGTTCATTTGAGCCAGGTGACTGGAATGTATCAAGGGCAAGAAAGTTCTCTCTTCTTTCCTTATCATAGGGTAGACAATCTGTGGTAAACTTGTGGGACCATGTAGACAAGACTTCACGGAAAAGGCACGTATAGCTAAGCTGTATTATGCATAGTTGAGGAGGGAATGTCCAAATCCAGGAGAACACAGATTCATTCAACTCTCTGAGTGTGAATAATTAGACTGATAATTAATAGCAAATCTTATTAATTCTATTTTAGAAGGATAATCCTTGTATTCCAGTCATCTCCTGTGAATTAAATGACTGAGAATTTAGACATTGCACTATTTAGGAGACAGTGACTCATTACACATGATGAGTAGTCAACCCAACTACTCTTGCTATTATTATCATCTCAGCAATAAAGGCAAAGCATTGACAATGAGCTATTTATGGTCAAAAGAGTGACTCAGTGGTTATGCTCACTGCTCCACTATCAAAACACAGAAAGGAATTCTTTGCTAACTAGGAAGGAGTTATTTGGTTATTATAATGATTTGGTGCTTGGGATAATAATATTCACAAATGAAAAGAAGGAGAAATTCTATGTTATCAATGCCCAATGAGGATACAGATAGCAAATATTAACAGAGTCTGTATTAGGCACACCAGAGAATATGAATAACTTTCACATAGAAGTCCTATCCCATTTAAGACATTTGTAATCTGTCTAAGGAGGCAAAAGAACTGTTTGTGAAAAAGAGAACAAGTTGGGCCCAAAGCTACGAGGCCCAGGCTCTGGGTAATAACAGTTTAGACATGGGTGCAATGAATTAAAATAGAGCAAAGATCCCAGAAATCTCAGCACAAAATATCAAGATGCTGGCCCCATCAATATACAGACACGTATGCTTTTACACTGCACATGAGAGATATGCTTAATCATTTTAGCAGAGAAAATACAGGAAAATACATAAAAATTAGATACAGCCCCAGCCATGAAATATAATCAGCACTAATGGATGTTGCAGACCTTCCTCTATGAGTAGTAGCTGACACTGGTGTTCATATCATCATTTCTTAAAAAAAAAAGAAGTAAATTGGGCTGGAGGAACCTAAAAACTTCTAATCACCTAAAGCAATGTGCTGACAACAGGTAATTTGAGGATTTTAAAGCTGTAAATTTGTATGACCAGGCAATAGGGGGTTTGCCTTATGGTACTGAAAGCCTTTGGAGTCCTACAACACTCAGAGGTACCTCATTCCCTTCACCCTGAGCAATGACCACAGTCCTGCATGCTCAGGCAGAAAAAAAAAGAAACGAAGGGAAGAGGAAGCTTCATCCAACACATCTATGTGAAATTGGTTCTGTAGCTGTTTAGGAGATGGCAAGCCCTAAGGGATTCTGTTGCAACAGTGTACCTGGAGACATATTTATTACTCGTCCATCGGTGAGAAATGAAGGACACCAATTTCATTCATCTACAAATAATTGTACATGACTTAATACTCAGACATTTGTCTACACAATGATGATTGGCAAGAGCCAAAAGTGGACTGGCAAAGAACTGAGACATATAAGTGTGATGGTGTCAGAGTTGAAATATAATGTTACTAACTCAGGCCAAGGAAATGCCCTTCTCCAATGAGACATCCACCTGTTCCTTTGCTTGCCACACCATTGAAAGGAGAAGAGAACATTGTACATCATCCTGGTCTTCTACCATTGTATTAAAAGGGAAAAAAAAGCTAAAGATGAGAACTTTTTCATCTCTGTCCTGGAAGATGGTACCACTTACTTCCATCTCTTCTTGCCTTTAAAATGTTGACTTTTGGGTAGAGAGAGAAAGTGGTATTTTTTTTGTGGGGAAAGAATTGTATAAATATTACTAGTTGTAGTTCAGGCAAATACAACACTACATATGTATATATGTAATGTATATAATACAGATTGGCATTCTTCATTTGAAACCATAGATATTTCTGTGTTTAAGTTTAGGAATTATGAAGTTAAAGAACACTTTGTTTTGAATATCAAATCAATAAAAAGGAAAAGTAAAGTTATAAGATTACTAAAAGGTTGATAAAGCAGAGAAATAGAGATGTGAAATGAATAAGGAAAAAATTCTAAACATAGTAAGATCAAAGTTATAGGATTCATGTTACAAATTTAATTAAATGCTATTTTAAAGCTAATCTTAGAATCATTCTTTAATTTGGCAGAATTATTCCATATGCCATCCATTCAAGTTACTTTCTGATGTCTTCATGCAACCACTGGATCCACCCACTTCATGGCCAATTAGAAATTCTATTGTTTTCATTAAAGATGCTGATGGCTATGATGTGATGAGAAGAGTACTAATCACCATTGATAATTATGATGACCACAATTAATGACAAAATCATTGTGCACATAAAAATACGTGAAATGTCTAGATGTTGATATTACTGTTGACATCCTTTGGAGTCTATTCCACTTAGAGACTCTAATGGCATCCAGATTTCAGTTTTCATTCCATTCTGTTGGTCTAAGATTTTGATAAAAAATAACTATAACAATAAATATGTCCTTAATATACAAGTTCCTTCCCTCCCTCCTCCTCCTCCTCTTCCTCTTTCTCCTTTTCTCCTTCTCCTCTCTCTGTCTCCCCCCCTCTCTGTCTCTCTGTCTCTCTGTCTCTCTCTCTGTCTCTCTCTCTCTCTCTCCTCTCTCTCTCTCTCTCTCTCTCTCTCTCTCTCTCTCTCTCTCTCTCTCTCTCTCTCTCTCTCTCTCTCTCTCTCTCTCTCTCTCTCTTGTCAATCTCCCACTTGCTCTCTCCCAATTTCTTTTTCATTGTCTTCAAGCATTTTCTAGTCCTTTTTTTATCTTTTAAAGAACTTTTCACTGGCAGGATATGCTTAAGCTATAATCTTACAAAGTCTCAACTGTCCCTCACTACTAAAATAATGGCAGGGAAAAAAGAACATTTTGCTTGAGCTAAAAGTATATTAATTTGAATTCCAGTTCTGCTTCTTATTAGTTTTGTGGCATTTGAGGAGTCATTTAACAATTCAGATTCTCAATATCTTCATCTACAAACTGAGGTAACTAGATGTCTCCCAAAGTCACTTCTTACCTTAAAAACAACTCTGGAAACAGAAGTCTGCAAATATTACCTTATTTCCTACCTATACTCCCTCATTATTCTCTGAAATCTAACATCCCTTCCACTTATTCTACTAAAATTTTCCTCTCTATCCTCACAAAGAATATCATATTTCTAAATATCATATATCCAACTTTGATGTCCCTTGATCTTAATGAGATTACTCGGTGATGTACTAGCTAGAGAATTGTGCCTAAATTCAGGAAGAACTAAATTGAAATACAACTTTATACACTTACTACTACTAGCTGTGTGACTTAACCTCTATCAGTCTCGATGTACTCAATCATAAGTAATGATAATAAAAACATCTACTTCCACCACAGGGTTGTTGTAAAAATCAAATGAGATAATGGTCATAAAGTGCCTGGAATATAATAGGCACTTAATACCTCTTTCCTTCCCTCCCTCCTTTCCTTCCTTCCTTCCTTCCTTCCTTCCTTCCTTCCTTCCTTCCTTCCTTCCTTCCTTCCTTCCTTCCTTCCTTCCTTCCTTCCTTCCTTCCTTCCTTCCTTCCTTCCTTCCTTCCTTCCTTCCTTCTTTCCTCAATCTTAGCTACTTTCTACTTTTGGATACTTTGACTTTCTTTGATTAGAAAGTTCTGCTCTGTCTTGCTTCTTCTCCTCTAAGTCTTTTTACGCCTTCTTATTTTCCTTGGCTGACTCAACTTCTTTCCACCACCTAAATGGGAGTGCTTCCCCAGTGCTATCCTTCCTCTTCTCCTTATTCTCTCCATTCTCTCTAGGTAAACAAATATGACTACTAACACTTCAGCTATTACCTTTATTTGAATAACTCACATATCACTGGCCCTAACAGTTCTCAATCTATTATCTTTAATGGCCTATGACCCATTCTAAGAATCACAGAGTATCAGAACTAGAAAGATTTTCAAAGCTATCAGTCAACTCTTAACTTGAATAAGAATCTTAAGAAAAAAAATCTATTGATCAATGACCACTCTATATATTGGGAAAAACCTGTAATCAGTAATAATGCATTATTGATTCTTTTTTTTAATAGTCCTTACCTTTCCTTTTAGAACCAATACTATGTATTGCTTCTAAGGCAGAAGAGAGGTAAAACTTAGACAATGGGGGTTAAGTGACTTGTCTAGGGTGACACAGCTAGGAAGTATCTAGGACCAGATTTGAACCCAGGACTTCCCATCTCTGGGCATGGCTATCAATCCACTGAGCCACTTAGGTGTCTACAGTGCATTACTTCTTAAAGCAGTCCATTAGACTTTTGGATAACTCTAATCATTAATAAAGTTTTTTCTTTACCTCAATCCCAAATCTGGTTTTCTGAAATTTTTGTATATTAACTGTAGTTCTAAATTCTGTGGATAGAATGATTCAGATCCCCTTTCTTTACGATAATCTTTCAAATATTGGGAGACAGTTCTCATATTTCTCCTATGTCTTATCTCATGAATATAGAATAATAATATAGAATATATTCCAAGAGTCAAAACATAAAGGCTAGCAAACAAGACAATGAGGATGGGAACATGATGATAAAACGTTTAGATGATGATGCAGAGGAAATAAAAAGAAGTGACCACTCAGAACCTAATTATCTTTAACTATCCTAGAGGGAATAGAGAACTCAGAAAGTCTAAAAGCAATATACTTACAATTTAATGGTGTAAAGAAAAATGAAAAGAGGAAGAAAAAAAGAAATAAACTAGGAAGGAAGAAGAAGGAAGGTGATGGAGCTTACTACCTCTCATTAATTGTGTGTGTGAAGAAGAGACATTGCACAAATGGAGGAAGGCATGGATAAAGTAGGATGCACTTGAACTTCATTTTCATTAAACCAAAGAAAACTGAACATGTGTGCATATCCCATCCTAACCCACCTCACTGCACCTCATACAAAGGAAGGAAGGCTTGAATTCAGGTCTTCTTAACTCCAAGAACAACATTTTCAAGCACTATGTCCTAAAGATGATGCTTCTTAAAATTATTTAATAATCTATGTATTTTTTATTCCTTCTAGTGGTGAATATAATAACACAGTATAAAGATGAAGTCATGAACTGAAAAAATAATAATTTAGAAGCAAATGTAAGTCAAAGAAAAATGCATGGATAGCTTTCCAAATAATCTCATGTTGCTAATTATAATTTTCTAGATGTACATAAATGTCATTGTTGAATTTTCTAACTTTTGCTGAATATATAAAATTAAAATTTATTTAATGATTTAGAGACAGCAAAGAACCAGAAACCACAAATCCCTCCAGTTTGCCAAAGTTAATGAGGAGAGAAAAAATAAGCCTAATGATTCCTTTCTCTGGACTTCCTTTAGTTAACAAAGGCTTACTCTTTTTTTCCCTAGATGTTCTATTGGCCTGTTTCCAATTGGTTTTCTTTAATTATGCAGAAAGTAGTTTCTTAATCTATTAAAGCTACGACAATTAAGATCTTTTGCTTGTTGACTTTTTAAGCTAGTCCTAAAATGTTAAACTTCTCAATACTTTGTCATCTGTCTCTGATAAATCATGCACAAGAGAAATAATTCTGCCCTACCTCCTCCTCCTCCTCACCCCAGGTACTAGAGTTCCTAGTTATGGAATTCTGTGAAGAATTGGCTCAGACAGAGCCTCCTTATTCCATTTCAGTGCCTTTAAAGTGCTAAAACTCTTCACTGGGTCAGAGCATCATCCTCTTGCTTTTCTGACCACCTCCAGTAAAATATGGATGGAATTTCCCAAGGAAATGGGGGAGAAATATGAGCCCCCTAAGAGGATTCCACTTCTAAATGCTCACTCTTCGTGCTAATTCCCTTGAAGACTTTTCTCCCCCAAACTCTTGTCACTTTAAAAAGAGTGGCAGTAGTATCTATGTACAAAGTATATTGGCAGATCTTTAAAATGGAACATATATGCCCAACTAGATAAGACTGCCAGCATAATGGGTGCATCCCTTAGGAGTCAGAACACAAATTCAAATCCAGGACCTGAACTTGTGTGACCACAGTCAAATCATTTCAAGTCTTTAGGCTGAGCTCAATATTTCCATCTATAAAATGGAGAAGTTGCCCCAGGTGAATCCCTATGGTACCTTTTAAATCCTAAAATTTTAAGATCCTCTTCATTGCATTCCCACCCTACCATGTTGACATTCATTAGATTATGCTTTCAGGCTAAGTGCTTATGGAAATGTAAATCTCCACTAGGGTTCCTCCCCTTCCTGTTTTTGCCACTAACTTTTATAGTTAATAGAATAAAGGGCTAGGTGATCCAATGGTATCTGCAACTACCAGGTGAGGAAACTTTCAATGCAGGCAAACACCTTAAATGCAGCTTATAGTCTTAAGGATTCCTAGAACTTGGAAAGCTTATGTGTGAATGAATATATGTCAGAGGGAACCTTTAAAAGGCAGGTCTTCCTGGTTGTAAGACGAGTTATACTTCAAAGAAATAATTAGATTACTGGTGGGGTGGAGGGGAGCAGGGGAGAGACAGAGGCATAGAGAGAGATAAAGATTGAGTGAGAAACAAATCATCAAAGAAATCAAAAGCAAACAATGATTTGTTTTGTATTGTTTTCTTCTAAAATCCATAACAAGTGTCTAAGATCATAAAACCTAGAACTACCATATCTAATGCCTAGAACATTTTTATATATAAAGGCTTGCCCCAGATTGGTCACATGATTAGAGGAAAGGGGAGAGGAGTATACTAACAATTCAAATAATCAATAATTTTTGAATCATAATGTGTTCTCAACCTATAATTTATCAGATCTATACATACATTATTTTATTCCATGCTGTGCTGGGCTAGAATATTTCTTGAAGACCACCCCCTTAAAAAAACCTTTTTGTTTAAATGAGTTATGTCTATTGATATTTATGCTTTGTAATTTAAATGTCTTTATGTTATAAAAATAGTTTTGACCTTGTGAAATCTCTGAAAAGCACTTGGGGACCCCTAAAGGTTCCTAGACCAAACTTTTGGAACCACTGCACTTTGCTATGTTGTTTGCTTTTGTTCAGTCATTTGATTCATTCTTTGTGACCCCTATTGGAGATTTCCTGGAAAAGATACTCAAGTGGTTTGTTATTTGCCTCTCTAACTCATTTTGTAGATGAGGAAACTGAGGCAAGCAGAGTTAAATAAGTTGCCCAGGGTCATACAGCTATTGAGTACCTGAAGCCGGATTTGAACTCAGGAAGAGGAGGAGTCTTCCTGACTCCAGACCCAGAGTTCTATCTACTGGGCCAGAGAGCTGGTACATTGCAGTTAATAACAAAAGTAGGTGTTTTTGACATTTTGTAGATTTTAACTATTCCCATAAGGGCCTAAACCTTTCAAATCACTTCATTTCATTAAAGCAACACATGGTTAATATCACCCATTATACCCAATCAATTTATAAATGAAATAATAGTTAAGCTGAGAGATATCATAGAGATATGGATGAATGGCTAGCTTTAGAAAGGGGGGGGGGAATAAAGGAATAATCATTTCTACATTACTAAGTCCCAGGTAGTATGCTAATTGTTTTACAAATATTATCCTCTTTGATCCTCACACCAGCTCTGAGATAGGTACTATTATTATTCCCATTTTACATCTGAGAAAACTGGGGCAAAGAATGTCTCGGGGTCTCAGAGCTAGTAAGCATCTAAGGCTGGATTTGATCTCCAGTCCTCCTGACTCCAGACCCATCACTCTAAGCACTGCTAGATGCCTGGCAGTCAGAAAGGATAATGGTGATGACGATGACGACAAAGACCAAGAAAACTAACATTTATATAGTGGTGTAGCCACTGTACAAATTTGGAGCTTGTGCATGTGATTGAGCTGTGAATGAAGTTATTCAAAAGAAAAATCAATTATGATTGTCACCCTAGTAACAATTTCTAGGAAAGTCACAAGGACAAGACTGCCCCCTGCTGGATAAATATATGTAGTTTTTGTTGTTCAGTCGTTTCAGTTGTGTCTGACTCTGGGACCTCATTTGGATTTTCTTGGCAAAGATACTGGAAATGATCAGCCATTTCCTTTTCCAGTTTATTTTTTGGAAGAGGAAACTGAGGCAGAGTTAAATGACTTTCCCAGGGTCACACAGCTAGTGAAGGTGTCTGAGGTGAGATTTGAACCCATGAAGATGAGTCCTCCTGATTCTAGGTCCAGCACTCTTGTCTTCTAGGCCACCTGGCTGTCCCAGGTATATATGGTATTAACCGTCAACCCTGAAGATTGATGGCTGACTTTCTAGAAGTGAAGAAAGAAATAAAGATCCTTAAAGAACCTCACTAAGTATAATCATCATTTCTCCATTGATAGACACATTTGTATGTTCTATGACCCTTATTTGGAGGAGAGAGATGGGGGTAAATGGTGTACCCAAAGTATCCATTTTAAGAATGCAACCTTTTCATAATATACATCCTTCTGATGTCAGAAGAGAAAAAGAAAGGCTTCCAACTCATTATGTTGATCTCCTCTAGTGAACAAATGGAAGGATATGAAATAGTCAAGCAAGATGGACAGACATGGATGACTTGAGGGATCGGTATTAATGGAAATAACTGCCTAAACAATAAGATCCATTAAAACCAGCTCCATTTCCCCCCTAAGATTTAGCTTGACATTACTGACTGCCAATTGGACATCTGAAAATCAGTATTCAGAGAAATCTCAAACTCAACATGTTCAAAATTGAACATTTAATAATTCCCCCAAAACCTCCCTCTCTTACAAACTTTCCTATTTCTGTCAAAAGTATATTCAATCAGGTGTCAAATATGACTTTTTCTATCTCTCCAAAATCTCTCACATCTAACCCCTACTCTCTATTCACACAACTACTGCCCTGATTGAAGCCTTAATTTCCTCTCACCTAAATTATTGAAACAGCCTTCTAATTGACCACTTCCCTCAAGTCTCTAATATTCTAGATCATCCTACAAATTGTTGTTAAAGTGACTTTACTTAAGCAAAGTTCTGGTCATGCTATTCTTCTATTCGATCAATTCCAACAACTCCTCATTTCCTCTAGAATAAAATTTACATCTTGGTTTTCATTTTTAAAGTCATACTCAACTCTGCCCTGACCTATACTTACAAATTCACTGAGCATTACTCTTCCTACATTCTCCAAATCTACCCAATTGCAATTGATCTTTTCTCTGTTTTGCATATAGGACATTTCATTTCTCATCTCTCTGTATTGGCATTGGCCATATCCTATGTCTGAAATGCATGTTGGGATTTTAGCCCAACCATTCCTTAGTATAGGTCCAACACTCTACCAACTATATTATATGGCAGACACAAATCAAAGAGAATCATAGGCTTAGATCTGGAAAGGATATAAGAAACCATCATGCCCAAACATTTCATTTTATTCATAGAGAAAATGAAATGAAGCATTGAGACATTAAGTTACTTGCCCAGGATCATATGGCTAACAGGATTCGAACTCAGGTATCCATGAGTCCAAATCCAGGATTCTACTTAATCAGCCACCTAGTCTCAATTGTTTTAGGTTCCAATCCCAATTCTCCCCCATAACTTTTTGACAGGCAACTTAGCTTCTCTGGCATTAGTGTTCCAATTTATAAAATAAAGGAATTGGACTTAGTAGTCACTAAGGTCCCTTTTGTAGTGAGGATAATAATAAGAATCACTTGTCATGAGGAGTTCCATTTTGTCACTGGAGTTCATTTTAGGATTAAGTAATCTTAGGGGAAGTAAAGTTGATTTTTTTTTTGATTGCTGGTTGGAGGAGAGGAATAGTTAGAACTATATGTAAATCTTTAGTAGTCATAAACAAATATTTTTGTTGTGTAGAAATAAATATGTGTGTGCCCTCAGATGAATGCCTATTGATGAGGAAAAGAAACTACCATTAAAAATAGATTATGTAGTAAACCGCACATCAAAAATAAGGTGTAATCTGTTAACGCCCTTAACTAGAGCCATAAAAACCACCGGAGCCCCTATTCTATAGTCTGCTACTGGGTGGCCAGCAGAGCAGATATTTGCCTTTCCTGCAGTTGCTGAAGGATATTAGAGCATTCCATATTGGCTAGATAGAAGTGCTGATTGACAGAGACTTTCCAGATCACCACTCCAGAGGAGAGAAATACAGTTTCCTTCTGGGCCATGAGCGAACCTTGCCTTGAGTACCATTATAAAACTGGGAATCCCAGGACATAAATTGGGAGTTTGTTCTTGGAGGAATTGGTGTTTGTATTGAATAAACAGTGATTGTATGCATTGACAAAGCGTAAGTCTGGCTAGTCTCACGAAGTGTAATCATAATTTCTCCACTGATGTGTACTTTTGCATGGTGCATGACTTTTGTATTAAAATGTTTTTGGAGGGAGAGAGGAGAGTCTGTCAGTTCTAATCACCATACAAAACAGCATATTGGCTTTGAGTTTGCACTGTGGTTATTCAGTCCTAGGTCTTTACCTCACTTATGTACATTTAAATAATTTATCAAGTATGAAGAAGCATTCATTTCTAAACAAGAAGAGAAGAATTCCACTGTAATTTTTTTGATTCATGATTAAATATTAGGTAAGACACAAAAATGTCATCTTAACATTTTCTTCTAACAATGTCTCCTTTATAGGTGTTTTAAGGTCATACAGGATTCCTTGAAAAATTAGATTATGGATGCAATCTTCCCCAAAGAAACATTGATTACCAATATCAAGCGAGGCACAAAACAGAGGGAAATAAGGAGTGTGTCATTGTCACAGAGAATATCCAGCCCAAGTTCATATAGAAGAGTAAATATCCTGTGGAAAGCGAGGGCCTCCAGATGCCCTGTTTGTGGGTGGTTTTGTGATGATTATATCAAAGCTTGGAATATTGCTGAGCTTACTAAATGAGATGTATCAATCATTCTCAGGCATGCAGTCTAATCATCCACTCGGGAAAAGAACAAATGGGAGAGAGAATGCTTTTTGTCCAGAAACTGACATGAAGTTGGATGGAAAGTCCAAAGAGCTGACCAATCAGAATATAAATGTGTATGGACATCACAAATGAACAATAGAGTGGGCCAAGTTAGTAAGTGGGAGAGTCAGAATTCCGCCCAGGTTTCTGCCTCTTGGTCAAATATTCATCCTACTAAATTATAAACCGCTATGCATTGCATTTTTAAAATAAAAACTTCTGAGAGGTCAAGTTTCTCTTACCAGTAGTCTTTCTTTAAACAACAACAACAACAAAGTTGTTTCTCTTTATCTAGTCATATTCTTAATTATGTTAGTTCTTTAAAATATCACTTTTTACTACTACTACTACTACTACTACTACTACTACTACTACTACTATGGATCACAAGGATGAGTAGTAATAACAATATGATAATATAATTATACATAATACAATATAATAACAGCTAGCATTTATGTAAAGTCTTAATCTTTACAAAGTATTTTATATATTATCTCAATTAGAAGATGGAAATTTTGTTTTAAAGCTCTCGTAACTTGTCACCACCAATATTTTCAAATAAACTAAGTTGATACCATCTGTTCATGTGTAATTAAGTGACTCCTGAAAACAATCTCCTCTTGGTTAGATGTACTACTGCAAGAGAGTAGTTGTGTGGATAGAAAGCTGAAGGATTTAAGAAGCACAGGGAATGCTCTGGAGACAAGAGATAAGGAGAGAGCAGATAAGTAAAACTGATTAGATTCTCAGATTTCTTCTTTTTAAGATTTGGTTGCTTCAGTCTATATTAATCAATCAACAAACATTTATTAAGCTCCTACTATGTTCCAGGCATCGTGCTAGATTCCAGGGAATAACTAGAATTAATAAACATCAATTAAGCACCTTCTACTCTTAGCACTGGCAACACAAAAAAGAGGTGAAAGACATTAGGCTTTTACAAGAACATGCTAATTAAATAAGAAATTAGAGATAGCTAGAGAGATTGCCTGCTTAGGATGTCCAGTAACTAAAACATCGACAAGTTTACAGTAGAATTTAACCAAGGACGTCATCACACGGAAGAAAAAGGACTAAAGACCTGGCTTCATGTGAATGTGAAAGGCAAAAAAAAATTTAGTGAATTAGATAGCATGGGCTAGGTAGGTGCTAAAGTAGATAGAGTCAGAGATAAATCAGGTAAAAGTCTGCCTCAGATATTTCCTAGCTGTATGACCTTAAGTGACTCACTTAACCATCCCTGGTTTTTATCACATTAACTGTGTGATATAAAGAAACTAATGCTTTTTTCTCTGTTGTCTCAGATCCCTCATTGGCAAAGGGTAGACATGACACTTTATTGGAAAATCTCACAGGGTTGTTATAATGATCCTGCTATAAAGGATTTTGCAAATCTGACAGAGCTGTGAAAATGTGGTGATTGCCATTATTCATGTGGCTGTTGTAGTTATGGGTGGTGGTGGTGGTGGTGGTGGTGGTGTCATTTACCAAGCAGCACTTGTTTCTGCAAGTAGTAAAAGCTGGTCTCTAACTAACAGCAGAAAGCAAGATGCTCAAAGAACCCAATCTCTACACTCTAAGCCATTAGAGAAAACCAAGAGCTTCTTAAGAGAATGGAAGAGGCGATTCAAAGAGGAAAAAGGAGAGAAACAATGTGAAGAGACAGAGGAGAACTTTAGGGTTGATAAATGTGACTTTAGGACAGAAGGAAAGCAGTCAATTCTGCCTAGAAAAGAGGGAATTGGACCATTGAGAAGCAATCAGCTCCTGGAGCTCCAAGGTATGCTTCTGTGGCTCTCCAGATGCCATTAGGTCAGAGGTCATTCATTAATGACCAAAGGAAGAAGAGCTGAGGAGTGGTGATTGCCCACTCCCCACAGTGGGGCACTGATGCAGCTGACATAAACAATAAATGGGTCTTCTGCCTTCCAGGGGCACGCATCTGCTACATAACCAAGGGCCTGCTGAGACTTGTCAAGCTTGATGAACACTTTCCACTCCCAGCAATTCATCGGGTGAAAAACGGGACCCTCAGGAAGATCCTAGGATGAGCTGCTGGGGCCAGAGGGGAGCTTGCTTCAGTACTGCTGACGGAAAGGAGGGAAAGAATAGAAGAGGTTCAGAAGATGCCATCTGAGAACAGAATTTGGATTTCTGGACCATGGTTGGCTGTTGTCCGGAGGTGGAGTTCACATAATACAAGAATATTGTTCTGTTGTTGCTATTTTTTTTCCTGGAGCCTTAAGATTCAGTTGGGGACTTTAAACTAAAAGAGAAGGAGAAAGTAAGCTGTCTACCAAGATCTGCCAAGTCACATTCTGCAGAGAATAGCTGCTGGGGTACCATGCTTTAAAGATTAAGAAGAGAGAATCAGCGAATCATGACAGAGAGCATCTTCTTGAATTACTCTGTTATTTAGGGATATAAGGTGGAGATTCACACTATATTTGAATGACTGTGTCTCATTCCAATTCTCCTGGAAGAAAACTAATGAACCAGCATGGATGTAGGACAAATTGTAGCAAGTCCAGGGAGGGTAACTGCGATGGAAAAGGATTCCAAACCATGACATCGGAGCACTTTTAAATAAATATGGGGGGGGGGGGCAGTAAGAATGGCTAATGCTAGATTTATCAGAGGGCTGGAGGGAGGTTTCGATTCAATTAGGCAAAGCTATCTTCATATATATGTGGCATAGAAGAGGGCTAGGACATGTTTTGCTTGGCCCCACAGGGTAGGATCAGAACAATGGGTGGAAGTTAGAGAGCAGCAGGTTTTGGCTCCCAGTAAGGAAACACTTCCTAACAAGCAGAGCTGTTCCACAGTGAAAGGAACTGCTTTGGTTGTTTGGTTGGTTGTCTGGGGGAAGCTGTGCTGTTTGCGGATTGAGAGGAGATGTGCTCTAATGCTAATATTGTTCTAGTGTTCCAATATGAGATTAGAGAAAGACAGAATTCTGGTGATGGCGAGCCTAGAAATCACATGGCTTTTCTACACATTCATTCAAAACATGAAATGAGTTAATTGCCACAAAAGGCCAGAAAACAACCTTCCTCACTTGTTAGAAGCACCTTCAAATTAGTTGTGTTAATTATATTTATATAATCCATTAATAAACTATATACATGGCATAGCATGACACAACACAAATATATTATATGATATGTACATATATAACAAAATTAAAAGATGATATCATGTAACATAATTTTACTATGTAATATAATGTAGTACGGTGCAATATAAAATAGCATGAAACTCCCCCCTGGGCAGCAGTATCCTACAGGGCCTGTTTCCTCTCTCTCTTTGTACCCTTGACCCCTAGCACTATACCAGCATGTAACAGACATTTAATAAATGTTAACTGAATGTATTTTAACTGAATTGAATGGAAATTAAAAGGAAAATGAATGACCAATGGAAAAAAATAATAGCTAGATTAATACAGCACTTTAAGGTTTACAAAGTGCTTTATACATATTTGATCTTTGAAACAATCTGGGAAGTAGGTGCTAGTTGTGTTGACATTTTACAGATGAGGAAAATGAGCCTGAGGGAGGTTATGTGACTTGCTCGAGGTCATACTAACAGTATGTTTCGGAGGCTGGATTTGAATTCATTTTCTCCCTTTGTCTAAAGGGCTCTGTCCAATGCACCACCTCGATGTTATTTCTACTTCTATTGTCTGATTTAATTTCTGCTATGGAAGCAGTTCAAGGAGAGTCATGACACACAAGAATACTAGTTGAAGTATACTAAGCTCCTGAAGAATCCCTCTCCTGAACAAACTCTGAAGCAGAAGGTTTTCTGAGTTTTTTTGTTGTGGACTTGACAGGCTGGAGAAACTCCTGAAGCCCTTCTCAGAGTTAAACCACAAAATGCATAAAATAAGATACCTAAGATGCAGAGGAAATGAGCTACATTGAGATAATGCCATCTCTCTCTCTTTAAGTTCACATACCCCAGATTAAGAATCTCTGTTCTAATAATCCATTTGATTCAACAAGTGTTCTTTTACCCTGAAATTCTCCCCTGAAATATTCTAAGAAGAAAAATCTACCTGAAAAGCTAATTGAATATCATTTGGGATGATAATCAGGCATTCTAAAAGAACCAGCTTTTCAAAAGCTAAAATGATTGATGATGCTCATCACCTTGGCCAAGAGGAAGAGCAGGCTCCTCATTGGTGCTCCTGGCCAATCTCCCCATGATGTGCCAAACTCTCCAGGGGCTTTGGTGCAGACAAGGCTGAAGGACTGGCTAGTCTCACAGGAAGGACAACATCAAGTTGGAAACCGTACAGAAAAATATGACCAGGATAGTAAACTGATCCAGGACTGTACAGTACAAGGACACACTGAAGGGTCGCAGGCACAGAGGGGCAGAGCTGGTAGGGGACTTTACAAGTCATTGAGGTCAATCGCTTCGTTTTACAAAGGTAGAAACTGAGTCCCTGGGATAATTTGAGGTGAAATGCTATTTCGTGTCTGAAGAAAGATGTGTGTGTGTGTATGTTTCAGAGAGATGATCAGTTATAGCTCCCAGAGAATAGCCTTTAGTAGGAGTCTGTTTGGATACCTGTGCCTGGAAAGTCCATTAAAATTCAAAGATTCCCAGCAGGATTGGGGAAAGCAGTGATATATGAGGAAAGTGGCTCGCCTGCCTCTTTGTGCTTGGTGGCAGGAATTTTGGCTTCCTCAACAAAAGCTCACCTGCAAGTAAGTGGACAGATGTGGCCCCAGAATCCAGCATGGATTCTATTACCTCATTTAAAATGAATTCGAGTAATGTACTCCATGAAGCATTCTGGGGGTTGTATCGGAATGTTCTTTCTCAAAACATGCCTGCTTCAGAAGAGAAGGAGCTGGGGAGGAAGGAGATTGACTGATGAGGGAGGTCCTCTAGGGTGTGTGTGTGTGTGTGTGTGTGTGTGTGTGTGTGTGTGTGTGTGTGTTTTCACCAATATATCAAATAAGCTTTAACCTGCTTATGGCAAGAAATTATCCGAGGTAGGATGTACACACCCGGGTGTATGTGTATGTGTATATAGAATGTGGCACAGAGAATAGATTGGAAATAAAGGCGATAGGAGGCTAGTTGGGCACCAACACAACTGAGCCCAGAAGAGAAGAAATGTGATCCTGTACTAGAGACGTGGCCATGTAGGGGGGAGGAGAAAAAGAGAGAGACAGACAGACAGACACAGACAAAAAAACACAGAGACAGACAGAGACAGACAGACAGACACAGAGACAGACATAGAGACAGAGAGAGAATCATAAACAAATGCATATATAATATTATATATATAAACATATATGTGGGTATCCTTTTTGGGTGGGTGTATATATATATACAGACATAGATCTAGGTATATACATGAAATATTACCCAATTTAGGATGAAATTTATCAAAGAAATAATACTGAATGTCATGATGTTGTTCAGTCATGTATAACCCTATAGGAAACCTATGGATTCAGAGCTGTAGGTTCAGGCAAACCTCTCTCCCATAGTCTAGGATGTCATTTGTAACTCATTTTCTTGCTTGTGATAATGGTTTAAAATATATAGCTGAGATATTATGTATATTTACATACACAAATAATTCAGTGTGTATAAATGCTGTGTGGACAGACAGCAAACAGAGACACAGAGGTAAAAAGAGGGAGCCAGAAAGACTTCTCCAGGAAACACTTCTATGGTTTCTCCAGGACACAGGGTGTGTGAAGGAGAACATGGAGCAAGGATGGAGCCATATTGGATGGGGCTTTCAATGCTCTGCTCTCGAAGTCCACGGGAAATTGAGCATCTTCCAGGGAATGTGTGGTGAAGGGTCAGAGGAGCTCTGCTTGTTACTAACCCTCTCCCTGTAATCTGTGTGTCCGCAAGGAAGCCACGTCACCTCTATGAGTCTAAGATGAAAGGCTTAGACTAGATGATCGCCAAGGTCCCATCCATATTATGAAGGTTCTTGAGCTGGGCTATATCAGCCTTATCTAGCAGTCAAGTGTCATGGCTAGACCTGGATTCAGGAGAACCTCAGATACTTAGTTATATGAGCAAAGGACTTTAAATCATTCAGATTCAGTTTCCTCATCTGTAAAATGGAGATAATAATGGCCCCTACTTCCTAAGGTTATTCTGAAAATCAAATAAGATAACAAATGTAAAGCTCCGGGCAAACATTAACACACTCTATAAATGTCAACCATTATAATTGTGCTTCAGGAAAATCCTTTGGCCAGTGTGGGGAAGTTGTGATTTATCCTTGAGTCAATAGAGAATCCTTGAAGTATTTGAGAACTTTGGGGATATACTCAGATTTCAGTATAGGGTGGAGGGAGGGGGCACTTTGAATGTGGCAAAGAGAACAGATGGGAGAAAAGGAGACTGGAGCCAAGAGGGTCATTTAGACACCACTGCAATAGGGATCCAGAAAAGAAGGAATTGGAGCCTGGACTAGAGGTGGGCCCTGTGTATGGAGAGAAGGGGGAGGGGCAGAGAGAGGAATAGGGAAAGAGGGAGGTGGAGAGGGAAGGATGGCTGGGAGAGAGATGGGGAGATAATGGAGAGGGACGGGAATGGGAGGGGTGGGGAAAGGATGAGGAGAGAGAGGGGAAAGGAAGGAGAGTGGGAAAGGGAAGAATAATGGCAGAGGGATGGAGGAGAAAAAGTGAGAGCTATAGTTATAGATAGATAATTGTTGCTTTTTCTAATTTACGTTTTGCAGCTAATTTTCTTGAACTTTGGCAAATCTCTCAACATCTCTGTTTCTCAATTTCCCCATTCATTGAATGGGAGTCATATAACACCTGTCCAACTGATAGCCTAGAATACTTCTAATCTAATCCTATAGTTCTAATCTAATTTCTATCTAGTGAGATATTAGCATTTAAGACATATTGGAAACTAAAGATGAAGACCTGATACATGATAATAACAATAATAGTGGATTCTAAAATCGTGTTTACAGTTTTTGAAGCATGTTATAAGCAGTTATTTCATTTGATTCTCAAAATAAAGATTATTGAGATAAGGCTGAAGTTATCATGTATTCTCAACTTATAGATAAACAGAGGATGAAAGAGGTTAACTGACCTGCCTATGATCTCTAACATGGCAAGGGACCGTCATAGAAACCATGGTCTCTGACATGATCTCAAATACTCAACAATTCAAAAATTCCATTTTAGCAAAGCAAAGACGAGTCAGTGAAGATTGTGGTGACAGGACAATAACTCTTGTACCCATATCAATCCAGAGTTCCAGCATCAATTGGGCTGGAGGAGGCAGACATAGAAAATGCTACTCCATCTTTAATTGCAATTCAAACAGCATCACCATTTCAGAAACTTGATTTGTCTTTTGGGAAAGGACAGGGATTGTGAAGACTCTTATTTCAAAGGTATGGGGAACTCAAAGGTGAAGACACTCCTTTTGCCAATGAAAGGTGGCACCTTCTCTGCAGATATCACCTATGAGCAGAAATATTACAGCTCTAGCCCACGATACTCCCAAGAGGGGCCTGACCCAGATTAAAATGTAATTGGGAATTATTTGACAAGATAAATAAAAATGCAATACAACATAATGTGACTTTGTGCTTTTCTAAACCAACATGTAGCCTGCATATCTACTGTAGTATGACACCACTCCCTTAGAGCACTGAGAAATTAATTTTTTAAAATGTATTTTCAAGATTTCCTGGACTCCAAGGCTGGCTCGCCATATTGCCCCTTTAAGTTGGATGACTACTGTCAAATATGCTTTGGATTGGTTTTCTGGCAGTAGTGATGAGCTTATGCTGAGCTATCCATTTCTTTTAATGGGTTATACATATGATGGGACTAGCCAAAGTTAATTAGGCTTATAGGCCTGTAGCGACTATTTTGTATAGGAACTGCATAGGGTTAAATCCCATAGATGTGGGTCTCATTAGCACTCCATGCTAAGTAAGTATAACTAGGCCTATGAACATCATCAACTACACCAAAAAAAAGTATGCTTTTTCTTTGTCCATTCCACGTTTTATCCAGAGCTTTCCTGTGCCTTAATGAATTCAGAGATAATGGTCATTTAACTAGTCAAGTTAATGTAAAAGCTAATTGAATTTCTACTCACCCTAAATTGAACCCCTGCTGATATGTCCTGTATCAAGAAAGACCCCTGCAGAACATGAATATTTAATTTCTTTCTACTTTCTAAAAGTTCATTTAAACTTTCCAACAAAGAGAGAATGTTTATGTGGCATTACACACAGATAGGGCCCTGTTCTATCACGTACTGGCAGAAAGGATTCTGTGTACACAATGTGACATTCTCTTTGCCCTCTTATTTCGTGAAGAATTGTTGAGATTGCATGATGCCAAACATAATATTTTCCTTTGTCATCTGGCCAAAATCAAAGATCACCATTGAAGCCTAAGAGGAAAGCACTCATCAATAAAGCAAAAATGGAAGTGTGCTCCCGCGAGGAATGCTCGGGGGCAGGCAGAGCGATTGGAGCAAGCATGGAGAACACGATTACCTCAGAGGGTGCTGCTTCCAGAAACTCTCCTAAGAAAGCCTCAGCAGGAACATGGCCAGAGTCCAATATTCCCTCAGGGATGGAGGGGAGGGGAGAGGATTGGAGAAGGGCTGGAAGTATTCTTATCTTGACATTTTAGAGGGAAATAATGTACAACCAAGCATCGTTCCCCCACCACACACACGTACGTGCACACCATGAACTTATTTTTCATTATATTTTGCTGTTTGTTGTTGATTTTTTGACCAAGTAAGCCTCTTTCATCAGAAAGAGTTAACTTTTTATTTCTTACAATGGGAAAAAAATAGAATTGCAGAACAAACCAGAGAAATATCACAGACTTCTTGGATTCTTTCCCAAAACTCTACCAACCAGGCTCACTGGCTCAGTTCCCAATTTGACTTTCAAGCCTTTTTTTTTTTCCCTCCCTTCTCTCTCCTGCCACCTCCACCCCAAAAGGCATTAAAGTTTTCTGATTGGCCCTTAAAGAGAACCAGGTACGACTCAACTCTGCTGGAATAATACAGTCATAGAGGCAAAGGGGGGTTTCTCCAACCCACTTGACATGTCTACAAACTCCATACCACCAAGAACTGACTTCTTATTAGCACCAACTCAAGCTTTTTGCTTCTCTAAAATGCTGTTTCAAGCTTGCACATTAAGTGCCAAATTCTGGCTATAAATACTTAACACTTCATCTTGGCTCCAGAAAGAAGAAGAAGAAGAAGAAAAAAATCTAAAGTAGCCAGAAACACTGAATTGACTATTTAGAGACTCTTGTAAAAAGCTGGAGCAGAAAGACAGGAAGAACAGTGCTGGCATATTTAGAGCGCTCAACACCTTCACACAGGAAATTTCCTTTTCCTCATTTGTCCATGATGCCTACCTACCTGAGGCGAGAGGGAACATTTTTCCCAAGCAGCAGGCCAAGGATGAAAGAATGGTTAAAAATACGAACCCCAAACTTGATGAATTACATCATTCGTACAAGCCCAAGTGGTGAATCTCATCATTGATTTCAGGATGACCTAAAAGGCTTTCTTCATAAAGAATTCATAAATTGTTGTTTTTGGCCCACGTTAACGTGATTTGGGTTAAATATATTTTAAGAGGCCACTTTTTTCTCTAAACTCTTAATGTATTTCACATCTTAACCAGCTGATTTAGCCATTTTAATGAGCTCTCATTCTCCATTTATTACATGAATCCACAGGACAGCTAGGTGGTTCAGTGAAAAGAGTATCAGGCCTGCCTCTGTTCAAATCTGGTCTCAGATACTTACTAGCTATGGGACCCTGAGCAAATCACTTCACTGTGTTTGCCTCAGTTTCCTCATCTTTAATATTAGCCAGAGAAAGAAAAGGCAAACTAGTCTAACACCTTTGCCAATAAAAACCCAAATAGAGTCAGGAAAGGTCAAACACAACCGAAGCAACTGAACAACAATGCATAGATGCTCTTTCTTCAACATGAATTTAATATCCTTTTGGCAAAGACTTCATCCTTTACCTAGTATGTTTCATTCTTAATATGTTCCATTAACAAGACTTTCTTATGCTCTCAGAAAATGTATTTGAAATAAAAAACCTTGGGCATCTTATCTGTTTTGATCCATTTAAGTTTAATTCAATTTTATTCATCAAACATTTATAAAATACCGCTTCTATGCCAGGCATTGTGCCAGGTATGGGAGAATATAAGAACAAGAGGAAAAATGCGCTTAAGAAGCATTTTACCATAACATAATATCAGCAGATAAAAAGTGGTGGAGTAGAGAGAATTCTGCCCTCGGAGGCAGGAAGGCTGACCTCAAAGGCCACGTCAGACACTTCCAAGCTATTTGACCCTGGCCAAGTCGATGTCCTCACCTATAAAATGATGTGTTAGACTCAGTGACTTCCCAGGGCCCTTATACCTCCAAACCTGTGGTCCAAGTTTATATTTTCTCGTTTAAAATTGAGTCTTCTATGGTTGACTGTAGTGTTCCCACACCCCATCATTATGGGACCCGATATTGAAAAGCTGTATGTTGGGGTAACTGGGTGGCTCAGTGGATAGAGATCCTGTCCTGGAGATGGGAAGCCTTGTCTTCAAATGTGGCCTCAGACACTTACGTGTCCCTCAGCAAGTCACTTAACCCCAATTGCCTGTCCCTTACTGCTCTCTAGCATCAGAACTGATACTTATTATTAATTCTAGGACAAAAGATAACAATTTAAAAAGAAAGAAAAGTTACCTGTTGCTAGTTCAAAATGTGACTGACAAGGGTTAAAGATCTATTGGGCTAATAATATGATTACTTCATTAAAAATAAATAGAACAAAATATGTTTTCCCCTCAAACTGAGAAATAACCTTTATTTCTCAGTGATCTTTACATATATGTGTATATTCATATGTGTATGTGCACAAAGAATACATAAACAAAACTTGTAGGGTAGAGGGGAAGGGATGGACCTATGTATACTCTGTTGTGGAGATCTTCTGGTAGGAAAAGTCCCTCTACCAAATTGAGATCAACAGTTCATCTCAAACTCAGAACTGTAGAGAGTTGCCTGGAGAATGGGGAGGTTTAGTTTCTTGCTTATGGTCAGCCTTCACAACCCTGATGGGTCAGAAGCAGGTCTTGATCTCATTTCTTCAACTTTAATTATCATCCTTTATCCATTATACCAATCCCCTCTCACCTACAAATAAATCTCATTATTATAAAGTTGCAATACAATAGCCCATTTTTTTTGAAGAAGAAGGGATACTTCACCTGCACTGTGATATACATATCAAAAAGATTCTTAAAATAACCACTTTCAGTTTGATGTGGCGAATATAGTACTAGATTCTGGAATCAGAAAGATTTGAGTTCAAATCTTACCTCTGACACTAGAAAACCAATATAACTCTCTGAGCCTCAATTTCCTTCTCTTGGGATGGAGGATGGGGATAAATACATAAAGTGGGGATAGCAGCACTTACTTCCCAAGGTTGTTGTGAGGTTCAAATGACGCAATAATTTTAAAGTGATTTTTGTTCACTTTAACGCATCATCTAAATCTGAGCAGTTGTTGTTATTATGATTCACTATCCCTTTCTACAAGTTAAACAAACAGCATAATGAATGAATCCTTCATAACCCTAGAAATCCCCCAAGTCTCTTGCTAATTTTTTTCTAAAACAAAAAAGGAATACAAGTGAAAGTGTGCAATATCTTAAAGATGAAAAATCATTGATGTATGGCAAATCCTTTATTCTGTGGATTCAGGATAATTTCAGCTTGTCTTCTATACTTATCCTCCCTGTATCCAACAAAAAGCCAAAAAAGACGAAAAAGAAGACGAAAAATCCAGTAGTTCCAGCAGAGCATAAACTAGTGTGTGGACACATGCTGTGGAGACTCCTGCTGATAGATCAGCTTTCCCAGATTAAGAAAGGTCGAACAATGAAAGCAAAAGCTTTTTATGCCATTTCACATAGTTGGATAATTCCTTTAATATGCTCCTTTCCTTCAGCTCTAGTGAGCTGTCCAAGGAGCTCATGTACTTTAATAAAACATCCAGTATGTGTGCATGTGTATGTCATGGATGTGTGTGCTTCTTGCACACACCTATGGGTTGGGATATCGTTATCTGCTTGGGAAATAATTCATGAAAATCCCCTCTTACTGATGAAGATTGATAACTTACCTCCAACAAACTGACCAAGCCCTATGGCTTTTTAATCACTTCGTATTCTCTTTGATCTTTCTGTAACATTTGATACTGTTGTCCATCCATCTCCTGTTCTCTTTAGGTTTTCAGACCATTCTCTCTTGGTTCTCCTCCAACTTTCCTGACTGCTCTTCTGTCTCTTTTATTGGATCTTCCTCCTAACGGTAAGAGTCCCTCAAGGATCTGCCTGGGTCCTCTTCTCTTCTCCCTCAGTACTACTTTACTTGTGAACTCATCAGTTCCTATGGACTTAATTACCGTCTCTATCCTGATGATTCTGGAGTCTGCCTTTCCTGTCCCA
Organism: Monodelphis domestica; assembly: GCF_027887165.1. Taxonomy (NCBI): domain Eukaryota; kingdom Metazoa; phylum Chordata; class Mammalia; order Didelphimorphia; family Didelphidae; genus Monodelphis; species Monodelphis domestica. The sequence continues at coordinate 306,482,896 of NC_077232.1, read as the reverse complement.
ATCTCTCTGATGACTGCTAAACTCATACCTCCACCTGCTTTTCAGACATCTCAAATTGAATGTCCAGTAGGCATCTTAAACTTACTATGCCCCCCAAAGAACTCATTATCTTTTCCCCGAACTAACCTCTCCCCCACCTCATACTTTCCCTTTCACAATAGAAGGCAACACCATCTTCCCAGTCCCTCAGGCTCACAGACTAGGCATCATCCTGGATTCCTCACTCTCTCTCACCCCTCAAATCCATACTGTGGTCAATAACTGTCTATTTCAACTTTGCAATATTTCTTAAATATGGCCCCCTTCTGACACTGTCACCCATCTGGTGTAGACCCTTGTGACATATAAATCTACATTATTTCTATAGCCTGTTTCAGCTCTCTCACCTCTCTAATTCATACTCTATTCAGCCACCAAAGTAATTAAATTCCTAAAAAGAAATTTCCTAAAAATTCCTTTAAAAATGTCATTCCCTTACTTAACAAGCTCCCATGACTCCATATCACTTCCAGAAACAAATATAAAAGGCTCTGTTTGACATTCAAAGACCTCTTTAACCTTGCCTCTCCCTACCTTTCCAGACTTCTTATACGTTACCCCACAACATGTGCTCTTTGATGCAGATGCCACAACTAGGTTGTGGCAGTTACATGAACAATTCTATTTCCAGAGAGTATACTCACAGCATTCTCTCTAGCTGTACCCTATGCCTGGAATGCTCTCCCTCTTCTGCTTTCTGGCTTCCTACAACCCCATCTTTTTTAGGAAGTAAAATTCATGACCTCGTTATTTTCTAGTGCAGCGATTCTCAACCTCTCAATTTGTAGCAATGAGAATACATAATGCATATCAGGTTTCTACATTCCGAATCATAACTGTAGCAAAATTAAAGTTTTGAAGTAGCCACCGTTTGGGGTCACTGCAACAATAGGAACTGTATCGCAGGGTCATGGAGTTAGAAAGGTTGAGAACCACTGCTCTAGTGCCTTCCCTCTATTAATCACTTTCTATTTATCCTGTCCATGACTTATGTCTATATTAACCTGTCTGTTGTTTTCCCCATCAAAATATAAGCTCCTTGAGAATAGGGACTACCTTTTGCTTCTTTTTTCTATTTCTATACTTAGCATAGTACCTGAACCACAATAAGTGCTTACTAAATAAATGTTGATTGAATAATTGATACAGAGTTGCTTGGAGCACAAAAAGATTAAGCTACTTATTCATTATGTCAGATAATCATCTATGACAAGGCAATACTTGAACATGATTTTCTTGGATCCAAGACCAACCTTCTATTGAGTAGGAACAATAGAAAGAAAGTTGAAAAATGGTTTTGGACACAGGAAAGACATGGATCCAAATTCTACTGCTGCTGTTTATTAGCTGTGAAAGAATGACTGAACCACATGATTTCTCCAATTTCTTCAACATAAAATGGGAATAATACTATATATAATAACTGTTTTGGAGTTTGTTGTGAGAAAAATGAGATGTTGTGGGCAAAGTGCTAGTGGCTTTTTTGTTTTCTTCTTATCTTTGAGGTATACAATTTGCTCTCCTGCACTTAATCTTAATATTTCATTTTCTCTAGACTATTATGCAGTAGCATCAAGTCACTGCTTTGTTGTTGAGCAAGTGTTAGAATGCTCTGTAAGTATGCTGAAAGCATCCTTGATACAACTCCAGTAGCCGAAAGGACCATAGGGATGGTGGACAGCTCATCCTGTTCCTACAGGATGTTGCTATTGCTGCTAGTTAGCTGAAGTTGATGTTGACTGGCAAGTTTCAGCTTTACTCATTTCTGTTTCCTTTAAAAAGAACCAGACAAGCTTACTTTCCTTGGACCACTCGTTGGTTGGTCCTCAGTGACTGATAGTCCACCTATCAACTCATTTAAGTGCAACCCCAGAGAGCTGAGAGCAAAGCTTCTCCCTTGCCATCTCTCCATAAGACAAGCTTCATGACCTGCCCAGCTTTATTGTGACTAGGGCTAGGCTGAGGGCAGTTTTCTGGCTGTTAAATGCCACGAGTCTGATACTCTGGCCATTCCTCTGACTAGCTATCAGCTGTTGAAGAAAACCTGCAGTGATTCTTCCCCCTTCCCAGGGAATCCCTCATCTAATGGGGAACTTTTGGTAAAACCTTAACCTTGTAGCTCCCCAAAGGCCTTCTCTGTGACTAAGTACCTCGGGAAGTAGGTGACTGCCATTTCCTAGGTACCAGAACCCAAGGTCAGGGGAGGAATCTGCTCTAAAGAGTTCACTTTGGATGATTTAACTCAACTTTCCTCTTTCTCTTCTCTAACAGTTTCCTCTCTTAGAAGGCCTTTGAGACCAGCTGTGTCCATTCAAATGAGAATGGAGCAAGAGATTTCCGGATTCCAAATCTTCACCTTTAGCATGAGGGGAGAAAAATCATACAATGCTAGTTATTTTTTTGGGTTTGTTTTATTCATCCAAATGAAATCATAGGTATGAAAATGAAAGGGATCTTTGAGGTCACTGAGTATAGGCCTTTCATTTTACAGAACAGAAAAATGAGTGATAGTGAGGTTATATGACTGGACCAAGGTCACATTGCTAAGAACTATCTATGGTGATATTTGAACCCAGACCTTTCTGGCTCCAAGTCCACTGATCTCTTGACTATGACCAGCTGCCAGCTGTTACTTCTAGATACTCTCTTTTAATGCTCTCTTTTCCTACCAATTCAATCCTCAGGTTATTTGATTTCAAAAGGTCTTGGGTCCTTTGCTTATTTTCTGTTTGTTTTTTTTTTTTCTTGGTCCTATTATCTATCCAGGCTTGGCTTCTGGTAAAATATTTTCATCCAAAAAACCTCCACTCCTTTTCATGGTCATAAGACAACAATCACTCTCTCTCCTAATAATAGTATTAACTAATATCTACAGCATTTCAAAATTTGCATAGCATCTCTTCTGAGCACCACGAAAACCCTATGAATTGGGGACAACAAACCGTATTATCTCTGTTTTACAGAAGAAGAATTGGAGAGTTAAAATGACTTGCCCAGAGTCACATGGCTATTAGTACAAGAGGTAGAATTTTATTTCACATCTTCCTTCTTCAAATCCAGTACCTTCTCTGTAAACAATAAATCCTGATTTCCTCCCTTTCCCCCAACTGTTCCCCCATTCCCTGTTTTATTTTTGAATAAAAGATCCTACAGCATTCTTTCCCCTTTTGGAACCTTTCCCCTTTTAAAATCATTCTCTCTTTTCCTCATTCCAACATTATATGTGGGATTTTCACCCTCCATTAGAAACTCTCATATTCCTCTCTCAGACAAAGATAACCTTCTATCAGACATTTAAAAAATTATATGAACAACATTTGCATAGATTAGTAGCTAATCTGCATTTAATTATAATTCAGTTGTCCCAATTCCAGCTGGGCTGGTAAACTCCAAACCGATTACAATCTAGAGAGGTTGAAAGATGCATTCAAAGCCCTTCACAGTCTGCTTCCAGGCTTCCCTTCCAGGTGCATTGCAGCAACCCTTCACTTTTGCTCACTCTTCATCCCAGATGTACTGGATTATTTACTATTTCTCATTTAAAGTATCTCATCTCTCATCTCCTTGCTTTTCAACAGGCTATTTACCATGGTTGGAATTCCTTCTGTCCTCCCCTCTGCCTCCTGGAGCCACCTCTAGTGGCCTTTCAGACTCAGCTTAAGTGATGCTTTCTTCAAGAGAACTTTCCCAATCCCCCAAATTGTTCCGTCTTTTTCCCTCCACCTGTGCCAAGTTACCTTTTATTAACTTATATGTTCTTTTCTTCCCACCATCAGGATGTAAAACTCTTGAGGATCTTAGGGTTTTGATCTTATTATCCCTAGCATCTGGCACACCACCTGGCACCTGGAGCATGGTACTGGACTTGGGAAGAAATTGGTATGGAAAACTACAATGTGAGGAAAGTCCATCTAGATCACAAGATCAGCTTGTTCCAGTCCGAGGGAGCTACCTAGAGCAACAAGCTGCGAAATGGGCGATGCATCAAGTCTGTGTTGGACTGAAGCCTGGAGTCCCTGGTTTCCAAGCCAGTTTGCCACACACCACTCTACTCTGCCTCTCTTGGGCAACGTTTGAGGTCCTTAAAAATGCTTGTTCAATTGAATTCAATCCCTACAAGATTCATCATCATTCTAGATCAGAATGGATCCCCTGCAGATATCTTGCCCAACGTCCCCTCTCACTTACAATATTAAGAACACAGCTTACTAAAGGGAAAAGCACACAGAATTGGAGATGCTAGTTTAGCTGAATTGCAATAGATTGGGATTTCATCCAACATGGATGTGGTATTCCCTGTCCTCTTAACCGGAGGGACAAATCTCTAGGTCTAGCAAGTAAAGAGGATATGACTGACTATACACTGCTCAATCGAGTTCCTTGACTCCCTGGTTTCCTTCCAGAACAGTTCCAGCCTGCTCACTGCTCTGGCTCCTCCAACTCTCTAACCTGGAACACTCTGGACTGGACAATGGCCTGGGGCTGATAATGGGTTCTGCTCGCCAGCTCCTATTGGACAGTTTAGAAGCAAAGGCCAAAGGAGGCTTCAAGGATGATGAAGACCCTGGTCCCATTTTAATATAGGTTCAAAGAGGCCTCAGAACAGTCCTGTGGAACTGCTAGCACAAGTGCAATCATCCCTAGTTTACAGATAAGGAAGTAACCACATAGAAAGATCAAGGAACTCAGTCATGGTCACACAGCTCAGAGTATAAGGACTCTTCCTAACCCCTCACCCTCTAGCATGGGCACCTTCTGCTTCACATCCATCTCAGTGTGGACACACCCTCCTATATGCCAGCCCTTGGGGGGAGGCAGTCTGGCCAAATTTCGGGGAGATTAAACATCAAGATGGAAAAAGAGCAAGCTGTGAAGTTTATCTGAGGGATAGTGTGTAGGAAGGAAGGAATAGGACCAGATTTCATTTGCATGTGTGGAACAACTCCCTCCACCAATCCAAGTCATCACCTTCTCTTCAACTGCCTGTGGGTGCTGAGAGGTTAAGCAACTTGCCAGCCAGTTTATCAGGGGTAGGACTTGAACCTGGTCATCCTGTCTCTAAAACTTTATCTCCATTCATTGAACCACACTGCCATTGGCATAAAAGAGATTAATATGAAATGGAAAGCCACATGGTAGAAACCTTTAAATACCCGACTAGTGAATTTACATATTAGCCTAGTGGCAGTAGGAAGGTACAGGAGATAGAGCACCAGGCCTGGAGTTAGGAAGATCTGAATTCAAATATGACCTCAGCCAGTTCCTAGCTGTGTGACTGAGCAAGTGTCTGAGCAAGTCACTTAACCCTAATTGGTTCAGTGACTCATGTGTAGCTGAAGAAAGAAATGACAAAACACCTAGAAAGTAGAAAGTAGAAAGGTAGAAATCATGCATAAGAGAGGGGAGAGACTGGAAACTGGAAATCCGGTCGGGAGACTGTAGTAGTTACCCAAGCAAAGAGGAATGAGGACAATGAATTTGTGGAGGAAACGAAACGGATGTGAGAGATGTTAAGGGAGTAGAATTGATAGAATTTATCAACTGAATTGATGTGGAGGTGGACAGAGTGGGAAGCCACAGAGAAGAGTCTTGGGACAAAATGATGGAGCAGATTCCTGATTGAGGTACTTTCCAGGAGGAGCAGGTTCCTACTGCTTTATTTTTCTCCTACTCTGGAAAAAAGCAGGTTTTCTCCTGGCTAATTACTCATCGCCTTTGGGGATAGACCCATCCTTAAATGGAGGAACCAGCATCCTGTGCTTGGCAAAGGCATCAGCCAGTCCTGCCATTCTCCCCTAGGAGAAGCTATGATGAAATACTACACGGACAAAATTCTCTGCACACACCACGGCTGATGCTGATGTCTTTGAATAACTTTTCATATCTACCTGCAGATAAAAGGTCATGGATGGTATTTCATGCTGCCATTTGTTGGTATACCACTGGCTAGAGCTGAGGTGGCACTGAAGATACAGGTCTAGACTTGCAGTCAGGAACCCCGAGTAACAATGCTGCCTCAGATACTTAGTAGTGGTGTGACTCTAAAGAAATTACTTTTCTCCATCTCTAATATGGGGATAGGTGCAACTTGGTCACTGTGACAGAGGCTAGCACTAAAGAAAAAGTGCCAGACTGCAGAGTGTGTGAAACTGATCACCTTAACAGGGGAGGGGCCCCAGGAGAATGAAATTTTGAGTAGGAGAAGACTCTGGCTGGTAGAGGAGTTGGTCTCTCAGTCTTGAGAAACCAAACAGAGAAGGTGGAAAAAGACTTTCTCCTGAGGGTTACCCACTTTTCCTGCTGATTACTGGAAATATTTCCCCCCAACATTTGACTTTACTTCAGCTCCTGTTGCCCTGAGTCTGAACTGTGGCCAAGGGGCCAAACCTAGGGTGAGTCAATTTTATTATCTCTCAGGGGGGTTCAGGCTGCCAAGGCCTGAGTTCCCCCCAAACTAGATGAGGGAGAGAAAAGGGTTTTAGATAGAGACAGGAACTCCCTTTTCCCACTTTCTTTTCCCATTCTTTCCTTCTAGTTATTCTTTGTTAACCCCTGATTGATGTGACATTAAAATAGTTATCTGTTCCCCAAGCTGTGAATAAACTGTGAGTGAACAGATCAAGGGGAGACACTTTGGTCTCAAGTAGTGGAGGGGGGATAAGAGGGACAAGAGCAAATCTAGGAGAGCAGTCTTAGCTAAGGAGGGAAGGCAGAAGGGCAAAAATCTTCAAACCCCCTCTCCTCTCTCTGAGCCAACCCTAAACATCAGCTGTCTCCACTGAACCCTGCTTTGAGAAGAGGGGATCTTCACTCTTCTCCTCTCTCTCTATTCTGAAAGACTGAACCCCTCAATTACAATTTAACAACCCCTCGGATACATCACACAGTGGATAAAGATCCAGGCCTAGAGTCAGAATAATCATCTCCGAATTCAAAGCTGGCCTCAGACAGCTATGTTGCTGTAGACAAGTCATTTAACTCTGTCAGCCTCAGTTTCCTCATTGGGAAAATGAGAGATGTGGGTTTCCTTCTGAGCTTCAGTGTGTTGTGGCTATTTAGTGTCAAACATGCCAGAAACTACTCCAAGTCTCAGCTTCCTTATGGAGAAATGGGGACCAGAACAAAGGAACTACCTACAGAGTTGTTAAGAAGAAAGGGTTTTGTCACACGCCAAGTACTACTGAAATGGAAGCTCTTACTTGCCACAGGAACAAGACCATTGCAAACTTGGCCCATCATTTTGAGAATTCAATTCCAGATTAAGTGCTGGAAGCCAAGCCAGAAAGGCTTAACTGCCACTAAAACCTCATTTCCTTTTCATTCCCCCTAAATACACCCTCATAATAATAGCTTTTGCCCACTGATCTACTTTAAAAAATTCTTTGGTTTTTAATATATTTAAAGACTAAATGACTTTAAAAGCAAGTGTTCAAAGATGAAAGGGAATCCTCTCCCAGCTAGAGCAACGTGAACCAGGTCAGTGCTGTTTTTGTGAATGTTGAAGGGAAGGAGGACCCTAAGCTTGGCCAATGATTTCACCAAAGTTTATTTAACAAGTTCTGTCTAGGGACTCTGAGATTCTTTGCGGCGATGGAAAACAGTGTCTACAGTAAATGGCAGCTCCCCTTGGAGGCGGTCTGTGCCCTTTGCCAAACTGAGCTGCAAACAGACCTGGGTGAAAAAACCCAGTGTTCAACAGATCAGACTTTCTTTGTCTGATTCCAATCCCAGCTGCCAAGCAGAGAGAAAAAGAGCTGATCTCGCATTTGGGAAAACATTCAGCCCTGTGGAGGGAGGAATTCTTCAGGAGCATCCTCCATGTCTGTATGGGGAAACCCTAATGGCTCCACATAAAAAGTGATGACACAGTAATAAAAGGCAGATTTGAACCCAGGTCCAGCACTCCTTCCATCATAATCCAATGAGACAGTTCCCTTGCTGACAAAATCACAGGTATATGGCTATGTATTCTTGGGTTAATCACTTGGCATCCCTCTCTCTGGGCTTTGTTTCCTTATCTATAGAACAAGGGAGTAGGAATCAGTGACCTCTTGGGTCTCTTTCAAATGTCTGTCTATGATCCTGAACATGATATGTTACACACAGAAAGCTCTAATTTCATCTATTCTTTATTTCAGAAAATACTAACATAAAGTCACAGGGAACATGTTAGCAGCTGAGTTTGCTAAGTCTTTGGCATTGGCCAGCTGACAGGGAATTCCTTGTCCTGTCACCAAGTTGCTAAATTGTCTGGATAATGCCTAATCTGTATCTTCATGGAACCAAGAGTAGTCTGGACCACAGGAAATATTATCTGAGAGAAAGAGAGAGAAAGAGAGAGGGAGAGAGAGAGAGAGAGAGAGAGAGAGAGAGAGAGAGAGAGAGAGAGAGAGAGAGAGAGAGAGAGAGAGAGAGAGAGAGAGAGAGAGAGAGAGAGAGAAGCTAGGAGCTAGAGGAGAGGAGACCCAAAAGATTATCTAGTCCAATTATTGATCATTTAACAGGTAAAGAAACTGAGACCCCAAAAGATGAGTTTCCCCATGGTCATCCAGAAAGAATCAAAGAAGAATTTGGGTTGTTTTCTGATTTAAGATCCAGGGGCCTTTCTACTAGGTCATGAAATATTACATATGCCCATATGGCTTCAAAGTAAGACTCTAACTATTATGTTCTCTCCAAATGGACAAGCCAGGACAGTGCTCAATGGCTTTCCTTAGGATTTCAGTTGGTTAGTTTGCCCCAGGCAAATTAAAGACAGCCCACTCCTTCAGAACATAGCAATACATTGTGTTCCAAGCCTAACTTTCAGTTCCTGTGTCAAACCTTCCAAAGGGGATGGATGATACCATAAGAATCAATATTGTGAATTCCCAGGTGAGGAAAATTCCCAGGTGAGGTGGGTTAAGTGGGCAGCTAGAGGGGTGAAATGAATAGTCTGGGACTGAAGGCAGGCAGACTCTTCTTTGGGAGTCCAAATTTGACCTCAGACACTTAGCTGGGTGACCCTGGGCAATCCCTTCACCCTGTTTGCCTCACTTTCCTCAACTATAAAAGATGCTGAAAAGAAAATGGCAGAGCACTCCAGTATCTTTGCCAAGAAAACCCTAAATGAGGTCACAAAGAGTTAGATATGCCTGTAAAACAACAAAAAAGTTAACACTATCCTTGCAATTTATGTACATATACATCATATATGTATATATTATGTAATGATATAATATTTAATAATATATATTATACATATAAGATGTATAATCTTAGAGCATTCCCCTCATGAGTGCTGAAAAGTTAAGTAACTGGCTCACACTTTCCTGCTCTTGAGGCCAATTACGTCACTGCCTTTTATAACATCAGAGATCGAGGGTGGGACACAGCTGGGTAGCTTGGTGGTGTGAGAGTCAGGACTAGAGATGGACGTCCTGGGTTCTGATCTGGTTTCAGACACTCCCTAGCTGTATGACCCTGGATGAGTCACTTAACCACCATTGTCTAGCCTTTACCAGTCTTCTGCCTTCTGCCTAAATAATATTGATTATGAGTTGGAAGGTAACGGTCTAAAAGCAAACCAAATAAAATAAGATCATAAATGGGACCTTTACATTCATGGAATCAAACCACCTCTTACCTGAGATACATAAGAGTTAAGCAACTAGACTAGGGCCACACGGTTAGTGTTTGAGGCAGAATTCGAACTCATCCCTTCCTCCCCAGGAGTCCATGAATCTATTCAGTACAGTATATTTTCTCTAGATAACGTGACACTGTTATCTTCTCACCATCCTAGTAAAAATTGTCTTTACTTACCCAGAAAAGTAAAACTCCCACTGCTAAGGCCCCCATTCTATTGTGCGAGATTAAAGTTTCTGCATCTTCATTGCTTGAGACCCAAAAGTAAGGAAGCCCAGGTGGGAATGAGAACAACCACGAGGAGCTTTGCTACTTTTCCTCATTTCCATGAAGGTAGAACCACTATGAGGCACCCCTGGAAGCATGGAACACACCACTTTTTGACCCTTTGAAATCATGCAAATCAAAAACCTAGCAAAAGGGCACTTGTGGCATGGCACAGGGTGCGACATCTACTGAGGATGCTTGGGGTACACTGCAGCCAGGAGACCAAATGAACATGCAGGCAGAGGCTCTCAGGACATTGACAGTCAGTGAAGGGATTCGGCTGGGAGAGGAAAGATTTGGAGCTCTCTAATGTGTATTTGGTGAGAGATAGACAAGGTTGCACCAGGGGCCAATCCTAGACTTGTCTCTAGGATGGAGCAGGCAGAGTAGGAAGGGAAGAAAAACAGCAAATTCTCTGGCCTGCGGGACCAGATGGCTACTGCTCCAAATAATAAGAATAAGAAGAACGATTCTATAATCCTTGCAATAATCATTCCTCGGCATTTAAAGTTGATAAGTAATGTGCATGGCACATTGGATTAAATCCCAGACAGAGCCACTTCCATCTCTGATTCTAAAGAGCTCAGTAACTGCACAGAAGTCACGTCATCTCTGTATGTCCTAGTTTCCTCCTTCTTAAAATGGGGATAATAACTCTAGAATCTTCCCTTAAAGATTTATTGTGAGACTTACATGGAATAATATGTTAATTCCTTTTCAGATCTCCAAGGCCACACAAATATCAGTTCTTGATCTTCTCATCTCATATTTAATGGCATTCAAAGTGAACAATGCCCCGAGACTACTCTTGCTAGTATTTGTAGAGAACACTATGGACGGTAGACAAAAATATTTGTGTTTCTTTTGCAATTGAATACAGTTGTTGGGATGTAAAGGAAGATTCTCTAGCCTTCCTAAAAGCATATGAGGAGCAACTCCAGAAGCAGAGAGGCAAATCTCCACTTTACTCAGTTCACACTAGTAGATCAGAAATCAGCTAGATCTTATTTCTTCTCCAGATGTCAGTATTATGAGATCTTTTTGTCCCATGTGGCTTGGAGGTTGTGAATATGGATGTGAATTGTGAGTAAGGATTTTTAAGATATTCTAGCTCAGTATTGTCCTGGAGACGATAATTTTGTAGCACACAGTGCTCTAGGTCTAGTGCAATTTACTTATCAAATTTGGAGGACAGATTGGGATTGGAATTTGCAGGACAAGGATCTCTCATCTCTTACTGAATTTTTGATGTATAATTCTGGTCAGTGGGTCCTGACTTGTCAAGTACAGGGTAGGAGGTAGATTTGGGGAAAAAATATGTTGTAGTTTCTCCTGTTTGGTTGCAAAATCTACATCAGTTAATAAGCCTGGGACTCTTAAGGATGACTTTTACAAGTTTTGATGCCCAAAACTCATTTAATTCCTATTATAAACCTTCATTTCTACAAATAATTCATCTGACTAAGCCATTTGTTGTTTTTTTTTGGGGGGGGATAAATGCTTCCTTATTATTATTATTATTACTGTTGCATTATCATTATTTTCACTGCTATTATTATCTTGCTTTCATCTTTTTGGATGGGACTAAGATCTGTTCTGATATACATTTCTAGCTTGCCCAATTGCTTTTTACACCCTGAAGTGATGCATTTTATGCTTTCTGTTATTCTCTTTTATAACCTACACTAATCATTAAGCCCTGGATCTTTAAAGATAGGCTTTATAAAATTTTTTTTATCAGCATTGACCTGCTCTTCAATTGCCATCATAAAACCCATCCTTTCCAAAACCAAATTCAAATGCCTCAGCTATTTGTTTGATTCTCATTTGTTGACATATTCTTGGATGAGCTCATATAGATGTCATCCATGGAAGGTCTTTTCATTCCATTTTTGGAATTTGGCCACTTCTTAGGCTAACCATCTTCAGTTGTAATCAACAAATCCAATGTACATAGCTTCTATCAGTCTTTGGTACTCTTCAATGAAGTAATGTCCAGTTATGCCAAAAATATTTCTAAAACTGTGCTTATCTTTTTATCAAGTGCTCTAAAATTTCTATCAATACCATTCTTCCTTTTTGGGGAGGAGGTGGTAATAAGTACATCATGGTAGCACAAAGCCTGTACTCCCTACTTCCTGGAGAAGTTGAATATGATGGATCTCTTGAGTTTGGAAGTTTTGAGCTACAGTGAGCTAATTTGATTGAATGTACTAAATTAAGAAAACACTATTAAATTCACTAAGTTAGGAATTAATGTGGTGAGCTCTAGGAATAAGTAGCCACCAGATTGCCTAAGGAGGGTGAACGAGCCTGGGTCAGAAACATAACAGGTCAAAACTCTCATACTGATCAGATTGAAACTGTCCCCTAAATAGCCCCTATGTTTTTAGGCTCAGGCAATTTAGGGAGGCCTATTAAACAAAAGAAGCTAAAATTTCTATAGCTGACAAATGATGATGGGCAGGCACTTGTATGCAATTTTTATCATCACTGTTATCATTATTATTTTAATAGTAGTTATGTTTTTGAAACTGTACCCATCAGTCACCCAACTAAAAATTTTTAAAATTTTCTACTAGTAAAAAAAGTTATTGACTTTTTATAAGACTTGTTTTGCTTTTAATGAGAAAGGATATTCCTTTAGTATAGGGACTACTTTGCTTCATTTTCAAAAAAAGATTCAGGCTTTAAAGAGAGAAAACTTAAACGTTGACATCATGGGAATGAAGGCTCCCTCTGCTACTGTAGACCACAAATCATCCTAGCCTTCCCACCCATCTTCAATAAATTTTCCACAAAAAATCTACTTAATCTGCTGATATTGCTTTGTTTGGCATGGGAGCTATTCATCTCTTATGTCTCATTCTCATTAGAATACTAGCCCATATCCTTTGCCAGGTATGTATATATCCTTGTTGGGTATGACTTCTATAATGCACCACATATCCTCACAAGATCCTTTTGGTGACACCATGAAGGAAATCATGCCGAGTTGACTTTTGTAGCATTTGCATGATGTGCAACCCACTTTCCCTTGGAATTTTTTAGTGTAGTTGCCCTACTAAAATAAGAGATCCACCTACATATCAACTTCTTCTGCCCCAAAGCTCTATTGCTTTCCATTGTCTGAAAAAGACTAACATGCCCTAGGATCAATACCAGTAATGCCTTCTATGATATGATGAGTAGTGAGTGGGAAATTCTCTGAAGCGATGTGTTCCGTCTCATACTGTTAACAAGTAACCACTCAATTCTACAGTACCAATCTCAATCTGTCTGCAGAATTAATAAAAGCACATAGCACTTTTTAAAGGGTTTCTTTGAAAGGTTTTGCATCAGCATTTATTCTCCCCAGTTTACTAGTTTTGACAAGTATTCATTAGGCACTTTGTGTCAGGTATTGTGTTAGTAATATCATAGTATGAACAAAGCAGTCCCTATACTAAAGGAATATCCTTTCTCATTAAAAGCAAAACAAGTCTTATAAAAAGTCAATAACTTTTTTTACTAGTAGAAAATTTTAAAAATTTATGAGAATCACAAATTTAACAGATACATGAAAGAAGTGTCCCAGACCGCGAATCCTAGGAGACGTACAAGTCAAAACAACTCTAAAGTTTCATCTCTCATATCAACAAATTAACAAAAGAAAGGAAGAATTCATTTGAGTGGGAGCATAGAAAAGATGGATCCTAATATAATACTGAAAGGCCAAGCTATTTTTAAAAGTCATTTAGAATTATCAAAACAAAGTGACTAAAATGGCCAAACCTTTTGATCTAATGATCCTACTGTTGGCTATTGGATTCAGAGAAAGGCAGACTTCAAATGCATCCAAGTATTTATAGCAGCATTTTTCAGAGCAGGAAAGAAAATTTTAAAGTAGGAAGAAAGAAAACATCCATGAAATATAATTGTGATAGATTATTATTGCATCATCAGAAATGGTGAATATGAAGAATACAGAGAAGTATTAAGAGGATTGCAAGTGATACAAAGTGAAATAAGATTAAGTAGAAAAATAATATACAGCCTGAATATACTTTAAAAGTAGAGAACAGCTAAGCATAAAGGGAAGTTATTCCTATATAATGATAATGATCAAACAGCCTTAGATAAGCTTTTTTCCTCCATTCTCTGAAGAGGTGGCAGTCTATGGGTGTAGAAAACAGAGTGTAGTGTCAGAATGGGCTAACATAATAATTTTGCTAGATTTGTTTTCTCTCTTTTTAAAATTAATTGTTATAAGAACTAGCCTTCTGGGGAGGGGAAGAGAAGTCTATATTTGGAAATGAAATTGATGTTAAAAACTACATATATGTATATGTATATGTAGTATATTGTATAGATGTATAAAGGCATTTTCACAGATACAAATATCCATGAAAATCCTTATATGACATCACAATTTGAGAAAACGAATTCTCATTTTAGTAGAAATTACTTCCCCCCTTCCCCTGGAAGACTTCTAATTGTCTCATCCAATAAAACTATTATAGACCACTGAAAGCAGTAAAAAATTAGTAAATATTTATCAGTGTATAGACTAAAAGTCACTAATTGTAATTAATATACAAGTAATCGACCAGGTTGGGGAGGGAAGGTGGAAGAGAAGGATGGGAACAATTGGATGTAACAGAATGAATCAAATAATTATTTTTGTATATCAAGCATCTGTGTATAGACCCATTCCCCTCTGCCATAGCTCATGACCCCTGCACAGCCCCGCAGAAGGTCTAGAAGAGCTGTTGTGGTTAGGAATCTCAACCACTACTGCCAACCTCAAATAACTAACGGCAAACAATCTATAAAATGAATATCCTTGAATTCATTTCCCCCATAGGCAGATGCTTCAAGCCAAACAGCGAAGTAGGACAAAGGAGTCTGTTGTGATTTTATCTGCAAAATTGTAGTTCAGTTGGCACGATTTTGCCCTAATGATTGCGACTTCATGGAGGAGTCAGAGGCTATGTCATTATCATAGAGCCTGAAAAAAAAGATGATGCAAAGGTTGCAATTACTCATGAATTCTGGATGAGGAGAGTCCAGTTAGAAAATTTGTGTTCTGGAGATTTAAATCCCATGTGGCTGACCCATACTGAAGATCATCTCTCTGTAGGAGACTAAGCGCAAGGTAGGCTTTGTTTTCACTACTGAGCTTCCCCTAAACTTATGGCTCAGTGCTTCCGGGAGTGTGGAGGTGACCCTATGCTCTTGAAGACCATTCCAGCTGAGAATAAGCCCAGGGATACAAGCCCACAAGTTTAATGGGTTTCAGGTAATGACCCATAGGCAAACCACCTCTGCTCAATTCAGGGGTGTGGTGCTCACAGATTGGGGACAAGGCAAAGAATGTGCCTGGGCTTAGCAACCCATGAAGACACTCGACTCTGCTCTGGGTTGGCAGTACCAGTTGGGACACTGATATAATCACTAGGCTTTGAAGCACTGATCCATGAATTACTGAGCTATTCTTTGTTGATCGGACTCCACAGTTGTAAATAATGATGAAACAGCATTTCAGCAGCACTGCTACAAAATATAAATGGTCAATAAATTATTAATTTCTGCTAGTTGTTCTCTATGACAATGAGTACTAGAGGAAGAGAATAATGCTGGGGTTTTTTTTCTACTCTATTTCTTATCTATCTTTTTTATTATCTATGAAAGTAACTTCTCCAAGACAAAATATGAATACAATTATGTGGTTTAATTATGTTCATTTTTTAAGTTTTTTTTTAATTCTATTTTAAACTGCCGTAGAGGTTTTCATCTCCATGTCAGACATGTAGTCAATTACTCTCATGTGTTTCCTTGGAATCTAGTTCCTAAATGCCATACCAATTTATACTATGAACTATATTCATTGTGTTCATGAGATCATTAAAAAAAAGGTTCTCTTCTATCTAGATGCTGAGTGTATGAACCTGGCTAAAGGCTAAAAGATGAATTATTCAATTCGGTTCAACCAATAGTCATTAAACACCTGGCATTGCCTGGACACTAGAGATATGAAGCCAAAAAAAGGTTTTGTTCTAAAGGACATGAAAGAAATCAGCATGATACAATGGGGAAAAGTCCTGGACTCATGATCAAAGTGGAGCTGAGTTCAAGTCCTAGTGTGACTTCAGGGAAATTACTTAAATTTCCTAGATCTGATTTTGCTCATGTGTAAATTCCATAAGTAACCCTTGTATACAGGGCGTCTCCTCCCTAAATCAGTGGTTCGGGTTTATACATTTAGAAGGCAAACATTTTAGTTTGCCTCAATCATGGTTAGATTTTCATTTGAAATCACTGGCTCAAGATCATGAAATTTTCATGTAATTGATTAATGTATTTTGTCTCAGATAAGAAATTTCAGGTTTGTGGTCTCAACACATTTAGTAATAAAAGAGAAAATGGGGGTAGTGCTTTTCTTCTGAGACACCAGGGGCACTGAGATGGCTCATTCATGATCATACAAAATATGTCAGAAGGAAGATTCGAGCTCAAATCTCCTTGATTTCAGGACTGGCTCTCTAGCTACTGGACCACATTTCCTCTTATGAGTTTCTAGATTTTAATATAAGTAAATGAAAAACAAGTTTGTCACCCAACTGGATCCTTGAAAAATAAAATGATCAAGCAATTTCCCAAGAAGAATCTGACCTCTATCTGTGGAAAATGTTCACAAATGCATTAGGATAGAGGATAAAGTGTTGGACTTGGAAGTTGAGGGGAACTTGAGTTCACATCCCATGCCCAACATTTACTTGCTATATAGCCATGTGTAAGTCACTCAGATTCTCTAATCTTATTTCCTAGCCTTCAAAATGAGTTGAAGTAATCTAGTTCCTTTCAGGATTGTTGTGAGATTTGAATGAACTATAATAGATCCGGTATTTCACATCTAAAGGAACTAGGTTCAAAATATGCCTGTGCCACTTAATAGCTGTGTGACCCTCCCGGGTGTAATTTTAAGAGCTGTGTACATTTTATAAACCTTAGAGCACTACCCAAATATAAGCTAGGATGCCATTCTGAGACTGATTCCATCAATATGATTTTAGTTGCCAAGAATATAAAGAAACACCATGCTCCGATATCAATGTTAATTTCTTGATTTTTTGATATTAGATATAAATAAACATGAGCAATATCACGGTAAAAAGAAAGTCCATGATGGATTGTGGATCTTGCTTGCCTCTCATAAACAGACTATATTTTGTAACAATTGAATACCATTTGGCCACACTGAGTCAGACAACACAACAAGAGCCAATTTTCTGGAAACCTGAAGAGGGAGCTTATTTGTTGCTTATTGAGACAGCCTTTAGAAGCAGGATTGTTAAGCACTCAAATCGTGCCTCAGACAACAGCTGGGTCACCTAACCATCCTTCCTGGGCCTCAGTTTCCTCGTCTCTAAAAGAAAGAGAGCTGGATTGGATGGTTTCTGAAGTCCCTTTCCAGATCTCTGAGTTTATGTATGATGATGGCATTTGAAAGTTCCTTTTCTCCGTCCATGTTATAGATGAGCAAGATGAAAGCAAGTGGGTAGAAAGTAAATTTCCCTTTCTAGGCATTTTTATTGGTTGGCCCCTATACCTGGAATTCTGTCCCTGTACATTTTTCCTCCCATGATTCCTTGTTTTCTTTCAAGGTCTAGCTAAATCTCACCTTCTTTGAGAAGCCCTCCCGGATACCCCTTCTTTCTTCAGTGATTAGCTCCAGTTCCCTTGTACATACATAATGTATTAGCAGTTTCCATATTACATACTGGGTTTGTTGGTTTGGTTGGGTTTTTGTTTTGCTTATCTTTGTATCCCCAGGGCTTAGCTCAATGCTTGGCACCTAGCAGGAAGGAAATAAGGGCATAATCATTTACCAGGTACTTTGGATGTGCTCAACAGGTCATAGTGGGAACTCCATAAATGCTCACTGACTTGACTTGACGTAAGCTCAAGGAGTAGGTTAAATTAACCTGGAGAGTAGGAAAAGTTTCCCTACTCCCTTTAAGTATATGATCAATGCTCACTTGCTTTCAGGTTTTTAAAAAATATTTTTCCGTGTTTATATGATTCATTTTCCTTCTTTCTCCTCTTCCCTCCCCACTTCCAGAGCCGACATCACTTGCTTTCAGTTTTAGCCTCTTTCTGTGTCCTCATTTGGGATTTTCTTGGCAAAGATACTAGAGGGGTTTACCATTTTCTTTTCCAGATAATTTTACAGATGAGGAAAATGAAGTAAAGAGGGTTAAGTGACTTGCCCAGGGTCACATAGTAAGCATCAGAAGCCACATTTAAACACACAAAGATGAATCTTCCTGATTTCCAGTGCAGTAATAGATATTCACTGTATCACCTAGCTGTGGAAGAAGAGAATAAACCAGAAGCCATTACAGATCCCTCAGAACTGGCAAAATCCTCTGGTCTTGACCCCAATATAGAGAAAACATTCAGTGGGGATCATAGAATCAGAGGAGGAAGGAAGCTGTATAGACACCTAGTTAAACCCCTTGATTTTACAGTTGGGATAACCGAGGACCAGGAAGGTGAAGAAACTGCCCTAAGCCACTCAGGTAGAATATAGAGGTGGAATTTGAACACTGTGCTCTGACCCCAGAAGTCATATTCTTTCCACTATACCTTCTGAAGGGAAACCGAATTACTTTCTGAGGAAATCCATTGCCTATAGACCTTATTTAAGCCCCCCAAATATCCACTTTTCCCCTCAGGGGATTGGTTCCCCCAGATCTAAGAATTATCACAGTAAAGCAAGCTGTAAATGCCACTGCCTGCTACTATGCTTAGTCCATCCACTCCCACCCTAGTTTGGGAGATATAGGGGAGTGGAGTGGGCAGAAGCAGACATGACTTCTTAGAGTGACCTAGCGACCTTTCAATTCTGTGTGCATGTCCAGGGAGTGGGGTGCATGGACAAATGTGCATCTCACTAAAGCACATGTGAAGAAAGCCAATCATGAAGATGATCTAACATGTCAGACCCCAGGAAACCTTGGAACCAGGACTAAGAAAACAGGCCAACCAATATAGTTTTATAAAGAAAGCACTTCCCTGGCCAGAAGATAATGTCATACTTGGGACACAACTATCTTTAAAAAACAAAACTCTTTTTTTATTGTTTATTATGAAGGATTCCTCTCTGTGTAGGGGACGACCTAGGTTCATAGATTGAGGACTAGAAGGAAACAAAGTGATCAGAATAGATTTAGAGCTAAAGAAGATCAATAAGTTTATGGGCTCCATACTCTTCACTTCAGTGATGACGTGAGAGGTTAAGTGATTTTCTGACTCACAAAGCTATTGAGTTAAGAAGTAGGATTTGAATTCAAGGCTTCCTGATTTCTTCCACTAAACCAGTAAATCTGCACCTAGTTCAACTCCTCACATGTTAGGAAACTGAGTCCCAGAGAGGCTAAAGGAAGGATAAATTCAGAAATGAGAGAGAGAAATATATATATATATATATATAAATATATATATATATATATATATAGAGAGAGAGAGAGAGAGAGAGAGAGAAAGAGAGAGAGAGATTGAGAGAGAGAGAGAGAGAGAGAGAGAGAGAGAGAGAGAGAGAGAATCTCAAGTTTCCAGGACTTTGCACATTGCCTGAAACACAATAGTTATTTAATAAAAACTTGACTTGACTAAGGGTACATTTGTATATAGATTCAAGCAAAACAAAAATCAGCGTAAGTGTATTTGTTAGTTCAGACATTCCAAATCTGTATTCTACTCCTAATTAGTGTACAGAACTGAGTATTCAAGCATACTTTAATCCGAAAGTTGTTTTTCCCCCCAAAGTAACCTCAAATCAAATACACACACACACACACACACACACACACACACACACACACACACACACATATATATATATAAAGCTCAATATAACTCATGGACCCCAAATGGAGGCTAATTAAGTAAAATCACAGTATAATCTAGAGGCTGAAAAACCAAGACTGATTTGGGCTGAACAAATCAGATGTGACTCAGAGATCTCATTCCAGCCCACTGGGATCTGGCTAAGATGACGTGCCAAACGGTCTCAACAAGTATCCTCATCCCAAAACCTCAGTTCCCATCCCAGGCCCTCACATCCAATAAGAGTCAGGATGCCAGCAGCCCATCATTCCAATGGTCAGAGTGGGATGTATGATGAACCACCATGGATCAAGGGTCAGACATTCCTCTTCCAAAATCACGGTCTACATAACCAAGAAAGATGAATAGACACCACAGTCATCTTTGTGCTTGGTCTCTGTCCTCAGAAAGATTAAATGGCCCACTGGGGAGTTTGAGGACAGAGAACTTTCAAGGAAATCAGCAGGAGCTCTGTAAGCTCACTGGGTTTCCCAATGGATGACAGCCAGTACCCATTTCTGCAAACTTGTAAGAATCCAAGCCTTCCTGGAGGCCAGCGCTGTGGACAAAGGTGCTTCTCTAAAGCCTGTTATAGATAGGAACATTCAGGCTGAATGAGAAACACAGTAAACAAAAGCAAAAATTACTAGCTCGAAACATTGCCTATACAACACACACTTCCTTCCTCGCCTTTCAGACTGCACAAAGACCAAACTGGATCCATTCTGTTCATACAAGAAACTCGGTCATTGAGCTGGAGGGGGAAAAAGAAATATATATGCAACATAAGTAACAGGATTTTTGAAGGGTCATCTAAGTAAATGAGGCCACCGCTCTGTACTCAGAAAAGAGAGGTACAAACAGAAAAGAGCCAGATCAGTTCCTCTCCTGCTTTCTTGCCATCTTTAAATTGATTTTTCATGTGGGGTGAGGGGTGGTGGAGAAGTTTCAAACCTTGGGGACCAAAACAAAAGGAAGGAAAGGAACAGAAGGGTTAGAGCCACACATACAAGAAACTAATTTACTTCCAAATGTCATCTTGTTTTTAAAATATTAATTGCCAGAATGAAGATTTATTTGTCTCCTTTGTACTACTGAGGGAAGCAGGTAGAGTGGAAAGGGGGAGGGGGAATAAAAACAAAGCAAAACAAAAAGATGGTCTTGGGACTTAGTCATCATTTCAGAAAATGCGCATTATTGAGGAAGCAACATCACCAGAGTCTTAGGTGAAACACTGGCTGACAAGAGCATTTCAGTGGACCTTACATTTTCATGTTGTAATGTTGTTGTGGTTATGTTTGTTGGCTTTTTCAAATAGTAACGACCACAATTTTTTCTCCCAGCTCCTCATTTACTCATTTTAAAATCAGAAATATTGTAATTTTTTATGATTGTCTAAAAATTCTTTTTCACTGCTTTTTGGAATAATTTACCTATGAAACTTAAATAACAATGTTCAGTGTTTCTTTGGATATGTTTCATTAAGCACAGAAAACGTTAGGAAATGAATAGCTTTCTACATGAAAATATTACATATATTTCAGTAAGATGAAATGATTGACATTCGTAAAAGTAGAACAGTCAGTATTTGTGAAATATGACGTGTACCATATATGCCCAATATTACTCATATTGATTTACTCAAAAGGACTACCAGTACTAACTATCATCTATCATGTCTGAATTAGGAGACACAGTGCACTCTCCATGCAGCACCATATTCGGTCTGTCCTTGGCTCCCAAGGTAATTAAGTTAGAGGCTCAGACCTCTTACTGTTTAAGCTCTTGGTGACCTCATTCTTATTTTCCATTATAGTGCTCTGGGAACACTAATTATTCAAAATATAATATAAGGATCACAAGAAGAAGAACATGGATTTGTAAAGTACTTTCCCTATGTCTTTTCAAGATAGCCTTATCTCCAAGGTAAGGAAACTGAGGCTCAATGACTGTAAGTTACTGCAACATAGTAGACACTTTAAAAAATTCCCATTGACCTGGCTCTCAATCCACTAGGTGCCCCAATTCTATATTTTTTTCACATTTGGCCAGATTGAAAGGGGAATTCTTAGATTAGGAAGTAATGAAAGAAGGAATAATTGATTTGGGGAAGATATTTCTCCAAGAATGCATGTTACTAACATAATTATTGTTCTGCTAAAGTAGATTTTTTTAAAGCCCTAGTCTACCTAATGAAAAAGAAATAAATGCCTGTGGACTGAATGACTAACTCATAGCTTGTAAGAGTGTGAGAAGGAATTTAATCTATGCCTCCTGAATTCTAAGTCTAGCTTTTACATACCACATCATGCTTCCAAGTCAATATCAATGACCTAAAATATAACATTATGTCTTCATTCTGTTAGCACGTCCTCTTTACAGCTGCAAAGGGCATCCTCCAACTGTATTGTGGGTGGTAAGATGATCAGGCCTTCAATGGTATGAGGTCTACTTACAGAAGTTAAGCAAACCAACTTTGAACTTTCATTTTTCTGCCTGGAGGAGATTTTCCTTCTATCCTCAATGTCACCTCCTCTGAATCATTTTGTTGTTGTTGTTGTTATCTTATGACACAGTTGAGTTCAGGTTTCTAGTACTTTCTACAGCATTCTGAGTATATCATTACCTATAGGTGCTTTTAATTTTGTTCATGGAAAGAAGTTGCTAGCCATTGGGGAGATCAGCAGCAGCCTCACTTAGAAGCACATCTGTTTGTCTGTCTGTCTGTCTGTCTGTCTGTCAGTCTAACTATCTAGCTGGCTACAATTCAGGTCTATTGATACAAGTCATCTTACCATTCTGACTGGCAAGATAAGACCAAGGATAAATGGATTCAAAATGGAGAGACTCTTTGTATATACTCACTGGTCAGAGGACATAAAATTAGGGTAAGTGTTATATATGATACAGAATTCTGAGACTGGAAGACCTGGTTTCAAATATAGACTGTAAAATGCATTAGCACTATAACTATTAGTCACTTAATCTTTCTGTGCCTTAGTTTCCACATCTCTAATAGGGAATAATCACTTCTGTGACGTGGGTTATTATAAAGTTCAAAAATGATGATATACATGCAAACTTTATCACAACATTCAACTGGTAGAAGGAGGATGGGATCACAAATTTGATTTGAAAAGACAGTTCTCATTTTGCAGATGAGGAAACTGAGACTCTGAGAGGCTAAGTGACTTGCTCAGAATCATACGGCTGATAAATACCTGAGGGAGTGACCATCTTATGCTTTTTCAGTGACAAATTCTATATCCACAATGTGCACGTCTGCATGAAATGTACTTATTAATAATCACAGGCACTTTGGTAGTCCTTTTAAGTCTACAAAATACCAGACGTTCATCGTCTAATTTGGATCTCACAACAACCTTTGGAACTTGATCCTATGAATTTTGCACACCCCACCCCCATTGTATGAATGAGCAATGGAGATTTAGAGCGATTTTTGCTTGCTGTTGGTTATGCAGCTAGTAAATATTTGATGTGGGATTTTAATCCCATTCATTGTACAGCACTGCCTCTCTGAACAATCACTAGAATGTCAGTCTTGTCCTACCTTAGGGAGGCAGGCATGGGCTTAGGCAGCTCTGTGCCAAAGAGGCCAGAGCATAGCAAATTAACCATATAGGCAAAAGGCTAGAACAGCGAAATTAAACATCAACTGATTTTTACCTCAGACAGAAGTAGCCAATAAATGAGGATTGGAAAAATTGCTTTATATTTTAAATGGAAGCCATCCCAATTCTCCTGACCTGTGGAAAACATCCTTACACAAATAGATGACATTCATGGAGAGATATCAGGCTACCAGATTATACCTTACTGGATGTGAAAATATGTTCCATTTGTGGGAAATTTTGAAGTCTCCAAAAGGAGAAAATCAGCCTAGATATGTTTCAATGTATTATTCAATCATCCAATCAGTTTGCGTGTGCTTCTTAATTCAGAAATCCTATTTTAAAAAGTCAAGATAAAGGCTTTTCTCACCACCCTGGGCTTTGATCTTTTTTCAGTTATTTCAATGGGAAGAATGACCATAAATCTGCCATTTCATCTTTCCCTTTTCACAACTGCACTACTTTTGGAAATACCTCACTTCTGTATACTTGCTAGAAGTAAAACCTACTTTCAATCAGCAGAACATATTTGCTATTACTTGACTATTTGTATAAATAGAAATTGTCCCATGAATATATATAGGAGTGTTTTGTTTTGTTTTTCCTCAATGAGAGGTAACCGGGCTTCAGAATGGTTAGGGCATTGGACTTGAGGTCAAGAAGACCTGAATTCTAATCCAGTCTCAGACATGTATTGGCTTTGTGTGCTGGGATAAAGTCACTTTACCTTTCTTACCCTTAGTATTCCCCATCAATAAAATAGGAGCAATAATGGTTCTTACCTCATAAAAGTTGTTAGAAATAAAGATAAGATCTGTGTATTCAGTGGCTTTTGCAACTCCTCAATGAGAAAATTTCCCTCTACGGATATATAGTTTATTATTAAATCTGCAACTTAGAGCTTTAGAGAGCTGCCCAGAGCCCTGAGAGGTTAAATGAGGTGCACAAAAGACCATGGGCAGTATGGATAAGAGGCACACCTTGAATCCAGGTCCCCTTTGCTTCCTGGAAAGATCTCTATCCATTATCCAATGCTACCTTTTTAGAGATTTGTTTGTTTGTTTGTTTGTTTCTTTGGTTGGTTAGTTGGGTTTTTTTGAGGAGTAAATGAAAAAAACATGTGCAAATTGCTTAGGAAATCTTAAGCACAAATATAAATATTAAGAAGGACAATAAAAGCTGGGATTGTGCAGTGTTTTCAGGCTGACAAAGGAATTCTTTTGTAACCTCATTTGAGCCTCAGGTATGTTCTGTTATTTATCCCATTTTTCAGATGAGCTGACTAAGACTCCTAGAGCTTAAGTGGCTCACCCACAAAGATGTGGCTGAGTCAAGATTCAAACTCAAGTCTCCCGAACACAAAATCCAGCACTATTCACTAAGCTTCCTAGCTTCACCAAGGAGACGGGCTTTCAAGTGACTTTCCTGTGAATTATATTCCTTGGAGAAATAGACAGACAGACCCACATAGACACAAAGACAGAGAGAGCAAGGAAAGAACCAGAGAAACTGCACAGGAGAAATAGAGATAGAGACAAAGGCAGGGAGAAATACAAACACATACGTAAACAAACCAAGGGATATACATTTGCATGTATACAGGCATACATACATGCATACACATATAGATGGATATGTCAAAAGGAATTCTTTATTTCACTGGATACACACAGACCTGAGGAGATCCTTAGGTAGATATACATCAAAAAGCTGCTTACCTACAAAGGCATATATGTGTACTTAATAAAGTCCCTACTGTACGCAGACTAAGTGCAGGAGGAGATAGAAAGGTGAGATGGAGCTCGGAGTTCAGTAGACGGACGGTACGGCCAAAAGCAATTCTAGAACAGGCTTGGACTCCACTGGAGACTGACGGAACAAAATGCTTGGGAGTTCACAGCACCTGAACCTGACTATTTATTAGCTTGTTTTCCCACGTGAATCAGAATAATTGAGGACATAAGAAAGTCCCCAAATGGCTGAAACTATGACTTCCGAAAGAGAGCCCGAAAGAATCTCACACGAGAGGAATAAAACCATTTGCTTAGTGAGAAACAAACCTGAATTTCAAGTGTTTCTGTAAGGCCCATGGAGACCACTGGGGCAGCCTCTCTTGTGACACTGGTGGACCGCTTTTGTTCTCATTGATTTCCTTTCAATGAGGGGAAATGCTTTCACACACGAGTCACTTAATTATAACTTAAATATTTCTCCTACCAGTCTTCATCCTCATTCAGCCGAAGGGGGAGCATTTTCACGAAGCCCCAAAGAGGGCTAGCCAGTGAGCGCTGGGACACAAGGCTCACTGTTTCCATTCCATTCAGAGCTTTGTTGTAAATTTCCCCTTGTTTTTTCTCAACAAACCATGGCACGATGCTGCTGCCGGCTCCCCTCCCCAGACCACAGCTGTCAAAACTGGGGTGTTTAGTCACTGAATATGCGAGCAGGCCAAAGTCAGCCTTCCCATGAAATCAAGTCAATGGGCAGCCTCTGCAGTGTCTTGTGAACCAAAGAAGGGCTGTAATTTTTCATCCCTTCCATTCTCACGTGTTGTCAATGTTCGCTCGGGGCAGAGTCCAATACAAAACACATTAATTCCTCCAATGCGAGTTCCCCATGAATGATTTAATTATCACTAATTAGACATACTCCCCCTTTGAAAATAATAAAGAATTCAGGCAATCCTAGAAAGTTTCGCACCCAAAAGTATGGGATCTGCCTTAGTAGCTAATCAGGTGGAAGGGGAGAAGGTCTATTTATTCCCTTCCCTGCCTCCTCCAGAAGGCTACAGAAAAGTTAAAGGCTTTCTCCATCTTTCCTGGAAGGCTCAGGATCTGGATTAGCTCCTTCCCTTCTCAGCTCCCCCTGCTGCCCCCGAAAGAAGAAAATCTGGCAGTGGGCTGTTCAGCTTTCTCCCAAATCCCAAAGAAGTCAAGTCCCCAGAAAAACAGACTGACTCTTCCAAGATTTGCATTTAAAAGATTGCCTCTAGGCCTCAAAGCCCTGGCTTCCCTGTGACCATAGAAACATCCCAAACGGTTAGAAACCTTAGAAAATTCAGTCTACTGGACTTCAAACAACTTGATTAAAGTGTCACTAATCAGTGCCCAAAGACACAGGGTCTCAGTGCTCAGAGCACCAGTGAATAACTCTCCGATGTCCAATGGCCTCCCGGGAGCATGAGTGTGGAAAAGAAAAAAGAATCCTTGTCCATGGCAAGTGAAATAAGAGAACCTTCGCTGCCCTCTCTAAAAGATTAATCCGATGCCGATAACAAAGGCCCGGCAGAACTATGACTTGAAATATAAGAGGGTGAGGCTGATTCACTGGGAGGAAAGCAGCCATCCCCGCTTCGCCGATCAAGCCGGCATATGCCCAGACAGCAAGTCTATGTAGTAGTTTCGGGTTTGGAAAAGTATCTTACATCTGCCGTCTCATTCGCAACTTGCATCAATCCTGACCAGTGGATGCTATGAATGTCGTCTATTATCCCCATGTTATAGATGGGCAAACTGAGGTCCCAGAAAGGGAAGGCGATTCTCCTATACTTAAATGCCCAGTAAATGACTCCAAGTCTGACTTCTGTGCACATTGTCTCTAAGATAAATAAAAGGAACTCCAAAGTGGGCAATTGTTATGTGAAAACCCTTTAAAAAGCATAATATGAATTTGTAGAAAGAAAAATGGAAGTGTAGTCCAGAGTGTTGGGTTCAAATTCGAAGTCAGTCGGTAATTATCTGTGTGATTTGGGTTGGGAGAGGGTCACTTCGTAGTCCAGCTCTAAATTCGTGACCTTACACAAGCATGATTTGACAGGAGAAGCCCCTGAAGACGCTGTAAATGTTAGATTTATGCTCCGAGTTTCTGGAATGAGAACCATGACATGCCCAACTTTAGCAACAGAAGGGAAAACTGTCAAATGGTGTCTTTTATATTCCTATCTAGCCACCTGCCTAAGCCAGAGGCAAGAAATAGCATTCAAACATCCAGTGCATTGTAGAAGTCAGCCCTCCCTTCATGTAACTGTGTAACTAGGAAAAAATATGAAATAAAATAGACACAGGGCTTTAAAGATTTTAGAGCACTTAACGATTTAATTTGAACTCCACTTTTTAAAGTAGATGTTCTGGGCTTTGGAGTCAGGAAGACACATAAATAGAAAGCAAGGTCTATTTTGGATAAGGAGGAAATGATTAACAGAGGGAAAGCATTACAATTAAGAGGTGCTGGTACTACTGTACACTGATCCAACGATTTTGGAGAGCCATCTGAAATGAGGCTCAGAGTTGTAAAAGTGTATATAACTTTGGCCCATCGATATCACTATTGGTTAATTTCCTAAGGTGATCAGGGGAAAAAGAAAACCGAGATGTTCTCAAGTATTGATCACAGCTATCTTTGTGGTGGCAAAGAACTGGACATGGAAAGGATGCCCATCAATTGGCAGAGGGGAAGGGCTAAACAAGTGGTAGCATATGACAAGAAATGGTGAGCAGCTTAATTTCAGAAAAAAACATGGAATTATGAAGAGTGAAATGAGCAGAACCAAATGATCAGCAACAGAAATAGTGTGAAGAATGACTTGTATATGTCCACCTCCAGAGAAAGAATCGATAACGAGGAATAAATGAGACATAGTTTTATATACAAATGATGCCTTCTTTAACGGATGGAAGCAGAGGAAGAGAGAGTTAATTAGGTATTGTAATATAACAAATAAATAGATTTGAATTTTTTTTTAAAGAAGGGTCTGGAAAGGCTTTCTGTAGTAGGTGGGATTTTAGTTGGAACTTAAAGGAAGTCAGAAAACTCAGGAGTCAGAGAAGAGAGAGCACGCCACACATGGGAAATAGCCAGAAAATCGTAGATTCAAAAAAGATGGTGGGTCTCATTCCTGAAGCCTTCATGAGGACAGTGTCCCTGGATTAGAGTACATATTGAGCAGTAAGGTGTAAGAATGGAAAGATAGGAGGGAACGAGGTTCAGAAGGGTTTGGAGTACAACACTGTTACCCCATGTGGCCACTGTCATAGGGGAGAAGGCCCTTCTGAAACAACTCTTGGGGAACTGAGAGACCATAGTTATGCCATTCCTCTGGCTGTTCTCATTTTAATGCCCCCTTCCTGAGGCAAAGGAGGCCTCAGGGGGAGACACAGAAATGGTGTGCAAATCCTTATGACAGAAGAGGAAAGGAGTGCATTTTTAAATCCTTGTTTTGAGCAGTAGCCAAAAGCATTCGCTTCCTTTCCTACTTGTTGGCTCCTATTTTGAGTTTGGCATTTATTTGTACGTTATACTTTTATGTTTTGTTCTATTTTGTGCTTCTTCCAAAATTTGGAGAATGGTTGTGAGCCCACTACACAGAGGGGACACAAAGCCATCCACAAGTAGCAAAATCAGCAAAAAGAAAGAAAGAAAGAAAGAGAGAAAGAAATCCTTCTTTTCTGCTGCTCACAAATCCCAGGCGTGCCCCACACTGCTCTCCTACAAGAAATATCACAATGCTTGCAACAAAGAGAACCAATGAAATCTTGCTTAGAGAAAAGCCCTTTGATTCTTAAGAGACTCTACCTCTCCAGCGGGAAATTCACAAAGGCTGGAGAGCCCCCTTTTGCATCAGCATCTAGCAGCTCCAACAGTCCTGAGCTCATGTTGGCAGGAGAAAAAAACTCTGGTTAACAATGATTCCTTCCTGCATCCCTGAAAGATTACTATGTATAACTGGGCAAATGCACTTGAGAGATGGAGGATCTGGATGGCGAGATTGTTTCAAGTACACTCTTCATAACTGGTGGTCAAGATGAAGACTCGCTGACAACAAGGATAAAGGATGGAAAAAGACAGAGGACGAACTCAGGCACCTATGGGCGCTAGAGACTAAGCTTCAGCCTTGTGCTAATCTACACTGAGCAGCTCCTAGGGTGGGGAGCTAAATACAAAGTCCTTTGTCTAAAATTAAACACTCCATAATCTCTAATCCACACGTTACCTTCAAAGACCAACACCCCTCACTACCCCCAGGATTTAGTCCAAAATCCTATTCTATTCCCAAACATTCACATTCAACTTATTCCTGCCTTCATTTACTATTTATGCATGCTGGTCAATTCCTTCTCCACCAACCAACACAAACAAGAATGTTAACGCTACAGTCAGAGATGTTGGTTCAAGTATTTCCTCTCTGAGACTTGAGGGCAAATTGGTTAACTTCCCTTGAGTTTTGTTTCTCCATCTGTAAAACGGGGAATTGGATTATGTGGCTTCTGGGGTCCTTTTCAACTTTAGATTTGTGATCCTAAGTCACTTAATCCTAGGTCTCAGTTTTCCCAAATATAGTAGGAGGGAAAACTCAATCCCTACAACTCTGAGTCACTTAGAGCTCTGGGCCTATAATGAATGCTATAACCAATTGAGCTGGTGTTTCAGTTCATTAAGACTAACGAGTTTAATAATTTAATCAACATACAAGTTTAACTGTCTCCTGATCATCAAAGAAAGACTGAGATGAAGAGAGATGGACAGAGAAACAGAGAAGGAAGGAAGGAAGGAAAGGAAAGGAAAGGAAAGGAAAGGAAAGGAAAGGAAAGGAAAGGAAAGGAAAGGAAAGGAAAGGAAAGGAAAGGAAAGGAAAGGAAAGGAAAGGAAAGGAAAGGAAAGGAAAGGAAAGGAAAGGAAAGGAAAGGAAAGGAAAGGAAAGGAAAGGAAAGGAAAGGAAAGGAAAGGAAAGGAAAGGAAAGGAAAGGAAAGGAAAGGAAAGGAAAGGAAAGGAAAGGAAAGGAAAGGAAAGGGAAGGGAAGGGAAGGGAAGGGAAGGGAAGGAAGGAAAGGGAAGGGAAGGGAAGGGAAGGGAAGGGAAGGGAAGGGAAGGGAAGGGAAGGGAAGGGAAGGGAAGGGAAGGGAAGGGAAGGGAAGGGAAGGGAAGGGAAGGGAAGGGAAGGAAAGGAAAGGAAAGGAAAGGGAAGGAAAGGAAAGGAAAGGAAAGGAAAGGAAAGGAAAGGAAAGGAAAGGAAAGGAAAGGAAAGGAAAGGAAAGGAAAGGAAAGGAAAGGAAAGGAAAGGAAAGGAAAGGAAAAAGGAAAGGAAAGGAAAGGAAAAAGGAAAGGGGAAGGGAGAGAGGAAAGAAAGGTGAAAAGAAAGAAAGAAAGAAAGAAGAAAGAAAGAAAGAAAGAAAGAAAGAAAGAAAGAAAGAAAGAAAGAAAGAAAGAAAGAAAGAAAGAAAGAAAGAAAGAAAGAAAGAAAGAAAGAAAGAAAGAAAGAAAGAAAGAAAGAAAGAAAGAAAGAAAGAAAGAAAGAAGAAAGAAAGAAAGAAAGGGAAAGGAAAACGAAAGAGGAGGAAGGGAGAAAGGAAGAAATCAAAGAAGCAAAGAAAGATGAGAAAAGGGAAAAGTCGGTAAGGTTTTTGAATGTGAGTCTCTTATTAATTCAAAATTAATAAGCAGTTAAAGGTTTCAATGAAATTTCAAACACTCTTAAAAATGGAGAAAGCCTCCAATGCAAAGCCTATATTGTGTTGTCAGTTTACCTTCATGGAAGGTATGCCAAAATGAGCAGTTCTCTATTTTTTTCCCTCAGAAACCATGAAAGGTGGTAAAAAAAGCCAAATGTAACATTAGAAAAGGAAAATGCTGGCTTCTGATTTGACAACCAATTTCTTTCTGAAGAGAATGATATAAGAATATCAGAGAGGTTGGCTGAAATGTGAACAAAACCAGATGAGGTTTTAAATTAAAGCCTTTAAGTTTTAGTCCAACAGAAATTATCTGTGACCTTCCAAGCTAACTGAGCCTTGGGTCTTGAGCCTGGGACAGAATAAAGCAGAGCTGAGTTCAAGTAGCAGGGTGAACTGCCATCAGACACCTCTCAGGGGGTAGGGGATGTCTGAAAAATATTTACAACTAGGAATCACAGAAGATGGATCAACAAAGAATATAGATGAGGGGTCTCAGCACAGCTTTCATCCTGGGATTCTTAATCTGAAGCCTTTTTAAATTTTTCTCTTCACATGGCCCTCAGAAGGGCTAGAAACTGAGCCCAGCTGGAGAACACCTGAGAAACATCAAAATGGCAGCACTCTTGGCATGAGCCATTGAGATGGAAATTACCATTAGAATGTGAACCCCAGTGTACACCCAGGACAGGCAGCCCTGGCAGAGGTCTCATCCCAGGGCAGAGCAGAATCAATTGGAATTCCTCTAGAGTTACTCCTTCCATTCGTTCACAAACTTTTAACAAATGGCTCCCCATTTCAAAATGGTTTTACGATCTCTAAATTATTACACAGGATTGGAGGATAACGGATTAAACTGAAATTCTTTTAAGGTCCCTTCTGTTATGGTTACTGTAGCTAAAGAGGGACTGTGACTTATTCCTAAAAAGATGAATAGGTCATTGTAGATGGTCCTTTGTGTATTATTTAAGAAGGGAGGGGGTCTAAACTTATGATTTCATCTGTTTAGAGAACTTTCTGTATCTCCACCTCCTCTACTACTGCAGAGTAGTAATGACTGTAATTTATCATCTTAGAGACTTTAGCTGGGGGTATTGAGAAATTAA
Organism: Monodelphis domestica; assembly: GCF_027887165.1. Classification (NCBI taxonomy): domain Eukaryota; kingdom Metazoa; phylum Chordata; class Mammalia; order Didelphimorphia; family Didelphidae; genus Monodelphis; species Monodelphis domestica. Next base: position 306,450,907 of record NC_077232.1, on the reverse strand, counting down.
GTCTTTTGCACCTTCTCTGCCACATGTGTCTGGGCACTGTAGGGTAAGATGAGCTGGCCGTGGCCACACAGCAGGCTGGACTTGAGATGCCTCTGAGAGAACCATCCTAACTGCAATGCCCAATCTCCTTTGCCCCACTTCCTTATTACTATTTTTTATGATGAATTGGAAAGAAGAGGCTGTGAGAATAGCAGGGCAGGAGACCTCCTTTTAAAATATTGCTGCCTGTGATTCACCTGAATTTCAAAACAACCCTGGGAGGAAGGGGCTCTCATGATCCCCATTTTATAGTAGAGGAAACTGAGTCAAACAGAGGATCAGTCACTGAAATATGCAGAAAATATCTCTGATTTCCTCAAAATAGAAAGTCACAACATGCCCCTGCTCTCCACTTGTTAGAGAGTTGGCTCAGACTCGGACAGTTAACATACTTGCCATAATCAGGTCTCCTGACTTCTCGCCTCAGTGCCCTATTTCCTCCCTGAGTCCTGCCTGTAAGCATCAAAGGATGTTTTTAAGTAGCCAATAATAGCCAAGCTAATGACCACCTAGGGTGCTCCAAAAGTTTTCCTAAAGTTTTAGATTATTGAAACTTAAGCTTAAACCCTGGCCAAGACTTTTCAAGCAAAGTTTCTGGTCCAAGAGCTTTCAGAAGCTTCTTTTCCGAAATGAGAAGAAGTGGACCAGTCATTTCCTTGGTTTGAAGAACTCTTAGGGGAGGAAACTCTACCAACGCAGCTCAGCACAAACTCTCGAAATTTAGAGATGTAGGATGTGTGGCGCATTTATCAATGCAAGACTGGAACTAAGGGTGAGCTGGAGTCAGCTCACGCAGGCTCTTTCTTAAGAGCCCATAGTTAAATGATTCGTGTAAGCATTTACACCTTGGAAATTGGCAAGCTGTCCAAATCAGAGCTTGGTTTACTTTTTTGTCCATACTTAAGAAAGGGATGGAAAAAACCCTAATCACACACATTAAAAAAATTTTAAACCCTTACATCCATCTTAGAATCAATACTGTGCATTTGTTCTAAGGCAGAAGAATGTAAGGGCTAAGCAATGGGGAGTAAGTGACTTGTCTGGAGTCACACAGCTGGGAAGTGTTTGAGGTCACATTTGAACCCAGGACCTCCCATCTCTGGGACTGACTCTCAATCCATTGAGCCACCTTGCTGCTCCCAGATTAAATTCTGACGTGTTTACAACATACACCCTTTCCCTGCTACCCCATCAAAAAAAAACAAAAACAAAAAACAAACCCTGGTTGTTAAACATTTGCTATCACATAATTGATAGAAACCCAGATCTTCCTAGCTTCAAGAACAGCTCTCTATCTATTGTACTATACTGCCTCTTCTTTTCAAAATGAAGAAATAAAAAAACAGCAACAACAACGCGTTTCCTCCATATTTCCTTTAGCTACACGGCCAATTCTATTTTTCACCATGTTTTCCTTTTCTCTCATTAGCTTCCATTGCTTTGAAGCAGCCCTAGACCCTAACGGCTACTTTCTCAGGTGAGAAAATTTTGACTTACAGATGAATGAATGAATGCCTCGGTTTCATAAAGGACCTTGAATCCTGCTCTTTCATACCACTAGTGGCAATCTAAATAAATAGGGGCTTTGGGGAGGGGTGACTTCTGAGAGGGGAGTAAGAGGAAATATGCAGGAAGCATCTGAAGAAAAGATTTATAATGCAGATTAAAATTTATTGCCTGAAGCAGGAAATCGAATCATGAAGGAAAGAGATAATCCGACCATCACTCAGTAATTCTGAGGACATTTTAAAAATTAAACGGAGCCAGACAAAACCTGGCAGGCTGTAACACAAATAGCACTCAGAAAACAAAAGGGCAGAGGCCATGCCTTGGTCTTTGAAAGTCTCAAGAAAATGCACAAAAGCAGATAAAAGAGGGAAAGGGGAAAATGAGATTCCTTCCCTTCTAAATACAACCTACCCGGTGCCCGTGCTTTCAAAATAATCTCTCAAGAGTTTTCAATACTTTTCTTTAAATTGATTTTTGCACATTCTGACACGGCAAAAAATTATAACCACAGAAAAAGCAAAAAAAAACCTAGAATCTGTAGCACCCTTTTCCCAACTGTCTGAGAAACTGTGTTGATGTTCATTTCTGTAACTAGTAATCTTGGGCTAGAAAGATTTCTGGAACTGTGCTGTGTCTATATACAAACTAGGTGTTTTGTTTTGTGAGTATCTCAGTGTGGTGTGTGTGTGCGTATGTGTCAGGAGAATGTGTGGTAAGTGGTGCCTGACTAAAATTCAACCAAACAACTAAATATTCAAAAGAATGAGAAAAAAATGTTTTAATTGAACCCTGAATGAGTGGTTTGATTGAATTTTGTCATTTACAGATTAAGTTGTGGCTTTTGTTATAGTTGTTGCTTTTTAAATAACCACTTTTCTCAACCCCTCTCCCTCCTACGCCTTCATAGCAGAACCATTGCATTACCTTGTGATTACATTCACAGAATCTCAGTGAAAAGGGTCCTGAGAATCACAAGTTCACACATATTTATAAAATAACCTTTATAGACAGATCTAGAACTAGAAGGAACCCCAAACATCACCTAGTAATACCTTCATCAGCTTACAAATAAGGCGACTAAGTTCCAGGGAGGTTATTTGACTAAAGTCACAAGTTAATATCAGAGAAGAAGTTTGAACCCAGGACTTCTGACTTCAGAGCTAATCCTCTTTAGTTGGAAAAGCCCATTACTTTGGCCAATAATAAAGATGATTGTATACTTGTATATATCAAGTCAATGTTTGTTATTGTTGATTCATCATTGGGAAAATTATGGAAACAGGTATGTATTCAACTGTGACAAATAATGACAATTTTTAACAACAACACTACAACAATACTTAAAAAAAAAACAGTTCGCTGAGTTATCACGTAAGCCATTATTTCATGGATCCATGATTTTATTGGTCCGAGAACCCCCTCCATGAAGGAAGATAGCCTTGGTCTATAAATCTTAAAAGATAATAATAGCCACTAAAATTACATAGTACCTACAATGTGCTAGCATGCTAATAGCTACTCTGCAAACCATTTAATGAATATTACCTCATTTGAGCCTCACAACAACCTTGGGAGATAGATGCTATTATTATTCCCATTTTACAAGTAAGGAAACTGAGGGAAACAAAGGTTAAGTGACTGGACCAGGGTCACAAGGGGTAGTAAATATCTGAGGACAGATATGAACTCAGGGCTTCCGGATTCCAAGCCTAGTGTTCCATCTACTATCCCACCTAACTACCTAGGAAGTCTTAGAGAGTTGCCTTAGACTTAGAGAAGCTGTTAGAGGTTGGGTTCATGGCCACCTAGCTAGTTAGCCTTAGTGGTACTAGTGATACTAGTCTCAGAAACAGGATTCAGCCCCAAATATTCTTGATTGCAAAAAGTTCAGCACTAAATATGACTTCTGAACATGTATTTCAGATTCATCATTTTATCTTTGTAATAGTATTAATAACAGACATGCAATTTTAATTGATTTTGGACCACCTCAAGAAATTATCCTTTAGCCTTTATTACTTTTTATTTCTCCTCCTGTTTTGTTTTTGAAACCTGTTCTCTCTAATTTGGCAGCTCCTCCTAGACCCTACCCCACTGATGAACAGCAAGAAGATTTTGATCTGCTCCTTTTCTGTCCTGGGCCAGCTTGCTCCTCCTCAGGCATCCTGGAGGTTCTATGCTCTCAGTAGCTCATCAGACTGGTTCCAGACTTAACACAGATATCTCATTGGTTTTAGCCCTCTTGCATCTCAGAACTCCTGAGCTCAAGCAATCCACCAGCCTCAACATCAGTCTCAGCCTCATCTTCAACACCAAGCTTGGCCAAACCCAAGGTTTTAAAAAAATCAAGAATTAGAGAGACCTAAATTACTCATATTTCAATTTTCATCACCTGGAAGTTACTTTTATGTAATTTTAAAAGTATGATTTAAGACACTTGTGATTTCAGAATAAATTTCCCTTTTCCCCGAAAATAAACCTACATTCAATTTAATCATTGTCAAATCTACCTTTGAATGCAAGGATAATAGGATTGTTGTTGTTGTGGTTGTTCAGTCATTTCAGTTTTCTGGCTTTTTCATGACTTCATTTGAGATTTTCTTAGCAAAGATTTTGGAGTGGTTTGCTATTTCCTTAATCCAACCTATGTTACAGATGAGGAAACTGAGGCAAACTGGACTAAGTGACTTGCTCAGGGTCACATATCTAATAAGTGTCTGAGCCCAGACATGAACTCAAGTCTTCCTGACTCCAGACTCAGAGAACTGACTATCCATCATACAACCTTCCCCTTTTAGGGAAACTTCTATTTTTCACTCACGCCATATACTCCACCCTCTCCCCCATCCCCCAAATCAGACATTATAGCATTTCCAAAATAAAGTCCACTTAATAATCTGAATTTGAAATGCAAGTCCAACATTTCCTTAAATGGAAAATGAATAAATTTCTCAGAGACATCTGATATCCAGATGACACAGTGGATCAATGTCTCTGGGCATGTAAGCAATTACTGAACCAAAATGTATTCTGAGATATTTGTCTGTCTCCTTTGTGTGCTCTACTCCATAGATGTCCCTGCACCTTTGTAAGTTGGTGCAGTCTACAAAGGGGAAGGAGCACATGGAAATCTGGTCAATCCTTAACCTTTCTTACATGATGAGAGAGACTCAGAGCCTCTCCATAAATCAATGTCTTTGCTAGATACAAAAGAAATCTAATTCAGTGTGTCTTTAATTCAAAATCCTTTATTTAAAATGTCAGACACCTTAATATTATGCAGAAGCGCTCCAGATGGCTAAGCATTTGGGACAATTATGGTAAATCTCACATCCCAAGTTTCTGCTTTGCTCTTGTCCAGGAACATCAAGAGAACAACGAAGGAAAAAAAGATGTTATTGATATCGATTCCTTCGGAGGGAAGGCACATACAAATTTTATATACACACATGTGCATATCACAAGATTTCTTTGAAATATTCCATTAGAGCTTCTATATACAGATTTTCAATTTGACTCAATGAATGTGCCTATAGAGGTTTAGATGTGTATGCATATCATTTGCATTTCAAGCAGTATACATATGCATATGGATTATAATTATGCAGTTACAGGAATAGATGCAATCTCAAAATGGATTTTCGACCAATGGAAGAATTTTTAAATCTTCAAATTTTAACTAATAGCATCCTAAACTTGTGTCATTGTCTCTCTTGCCATCACTCTAACTTGCTCTCTGAGCTGACCGCGCTTTCCACTATCAGCTCCTATCCTATGGTCTTACTTTCTGGGTAGGTCAAGTTCACCATACGTAGCTGGCCCCATCCCATTGAGAAACGAGAAAAAACTAGTTACAGATAAGCTTGTTCATTAGACATGTCCCATGGGTTTCCTCTTGAGGCATGCTCTTCCTAAGAATTCAGATCTTTATGTCCACAACTCCCTACCGGGTCTAAATTCAATTGAAGTATGACCCCGGCAGACCCCAGTGCAGAAGGATAGGTCCTTGGTTCCACACGGTAATTCTTCTTAAGTTCAGTTGGCTGAAAATTAGTCATTTTAGATAGAATTAACCAAAAAGCTTTGTTACTGAATGTAACAAATTGTTTTACTGATCAGGTCACAATAACATCACTGCTCTGACAATACATGTATAACCCAGATTGAATTGCTTGACAGCTCCAGAAGTGGGGAGAGAAAAGAGGAAGGGAGATAATTTGGATCATATAACCTCAGAAAACTCATGTGGAAATTCGCTAATACATGCAATCGGTAAGAATAAAAAATCTCTATAAAAAGAAATTGGGATATTTGAACAAATAACATCACTGCTCATTTTCACCTATTTCATTAACGATAGGTTTTTTGCCCCCCTCTCTCTTCCCCCTCAAACCCTTTATTTCGACATACATTTGGAATCCTCTAAGCACTGATCTCAATACCTTTCTCGCCTTTTCCTGGGTTCATCTCCTTTCTTGATCAATAGCATTAGTTGGACATAGAACACAGACATATGAACACTATATGGCCCCAGTGGAAACTTCCCACTAAAAAAATGGCCTCTGATGGGTTGTTCTGTAAAACTTTGCTCTGATGGGGCTGAGCTGATGGCTTCTGGCTGCAATGTATTAGTAAAAATTTCATTTAGTATAGAAATCAAGAAGTGATTATGATATTATAAGATTATTATGTCTGTTTCTATGAGAGAAAAAGTTGGATGATGGCTCAAAAATGTGTTAAATATTGATAATCCTTACAAGCTTCTTTTTGCTTATTGTTTGGAGTTCCCTGAAGGCAAGTATTTTTTCCCCCTTTCTTTAGAGGATTGTTGATTTCTTGAGATTGATGACAACTCTACCCACAAGACCGTGAGAATATATGCATTCTTATATGAACCCAAAGGTGGGCTTTAGTGACTTTAGCCTTCTCTGTACCAAATTTACCAAATAACCCCAAATCCAAAGTTACCAAATAACATTAGAGAAAAATAGATATTTCTTTCTTGAATTCATTAGCTAGCTGCCTCTCAGGAAGTGATTTCTGCAGCAGCTTCTCAATGGTACCATATCCAAGAGGATTCTGCAATTAAAAGCACTAAAGAGCCATGGCTGCTGGTCAGAAATCCAGATTGTGAGTTGTTCAGATTGTACAGGTTTAAGGTCAATTTTCAGTATCAGTTGAGTAGTACTATCAATGTGTGTTTACCTCCCAGAAGGATATAATTGGAGGACAGACTACCCTTAGTCCCTTCAGTATCTAGAAATAAAGTATAACAAAGTTTGTTTTTTAAAGATTTCACCTGTAACTGTACAGAAGGACTGAGAAAGAGTCTAAGGAAAGTCCCGTTCCTTTCACATAAGGAGGTCTCTATGGTTCCCCAACATTTGAACCTCATCTGTTAATCCTGAACTGAAATTCCTAATGGATGGGGTGTTTACTGGGTTGCATGCAACATGGGAAGTTTCTCTGTATTTATCTTGTTCTCAGTGTAATGTACACAATATTCACATTGTACTCACTAGTAAAATTGCTCCTTAAAGTCAAAGATTTTCATTTTCCTTGCATGATTAATGACTAGCACAACACCTGGCACATAGTAGGTACTTGGTGGATCTAATTCAATGGAGGCAGTGGGGAGTATTAAAAATTAGATGGAGAAAGAAGAAAGAGTGAACCATGTTCTGATGTAAACGAGGGAGAGGTCATCTATGAGAAGTCGTGGGGGACTAGAGGTCTCAACAGGAGGATGTACACACACATGCACACAGCAACCATACATGGGTAGGCTCCTAGTTCATGTTTATTTATATTCCATTTATCCTTGTGGATAGTGATTTTTTTCTCTACCAGATTATAAATTGCTAGAAATTAGGAACCTTGCTGTATCTTCCCAACTCCCCATATAAGTAATAGTGCATAGTAGGCACATTATTGATCATCACCATCACATTTATATGGTTTCTCCTTTGAAGGTTTGTAAAACTCTTTACAAATACTTTATAATTTGATTTTCACAACTTTGTGAGATAAGATCTATTATCATCTCCATTTTACAGGTGAGAAAATTGAGGCAGATTGAGGTTAGTTAAGTGAATTGCTCAGAGATGCACAGTCAGTAAGTAAGTACCTGAAGCTAAATTTGAATCCAGGTCTTCTTGAGTTCCCCCGTACCCACTCGTTGCCCTTACAGATTTAGAAACATGCATTGCCAAATATATAATAATAATAGTAAAGTATTACTGGGAAGTAAGCATATCTTGGTAGGAATGCTCAATAGGGAGCTCCCATTTACCTTGAATCTATACTATCTGAGCAACTCACAAGTCTTTACTAAAGGCTTATTGAGTGTTAAGTGATCCTCCCTATGGGAACAGAGGGCAGAAGAGGGGGAAAGATCCCAGATCTCATGCTTGCAGTAACTCCCTCTCCAGCCGCAAGCCCCTTTGTCTCCTTCTGACCCCTGTAATTCCCTTCATGTGTTAGGGCTGCTGGAAAGAGGCTTTTGTTCCACATTTAGGGGCAAGAGTCTTAACATGCAAATGCTGGCTTGAAGGAAAACACACTGAAACTTCATTCATGCAGAATTACAATCATTGAACTAATTAACAAAGCCAAAAAATGTAGAAGCTCACTTGTTAGCTGGGGAAAAAAGAATGATTGAAATTGAGAGCCTAGATGAATCCTCCACCCTTTATAGATGAGAAAGCCCAGAGGAACTGTGACTGGCCCAAGTTTACCCAGCTAGAGACTAGAACTTTAGGATGTTCAAGAAAAAGGGTGTCAAATCAAAGGGAATGGGGGCCATGCTGATTAAAAGTCTATGAATTGATCTTCTTTTCCTCAATTACATGTAACTGTAGCCCTAGGACAACAACAAGTCCTCTCTTTCCTGCAGACATCCCTTTTTCTTTAATGTGCAGATTGGTTTCACTCATATTCTACACAGAATAATAGCAAGCTAGGCCAACTATCTCTTTCTGAAGAGTAATGCATTAATTAGATTTTCTCGTGGTTCAGAGAATCCATGCATGTTCTGAGTTTCCCAAATACATAATTAAAATGTGGTCATACTACAATTTGACATCTAAGCCAAGATGCCCTTTTTTGGTTCTGTATTTCTGTCTTCCCTTTCATCTCTGTATGACTTTCATAAGCATGAGCAGATAGAAAACCTCTAAAGGCTCAATTGATCTACCTTCAGGTGTTTAACACATTGGAAAGATTATCTGACAAGAGAAAACTGCCTGTCTCTCTCTCTCTCCCTCCCCCCCCCCCGCCTTTTACACACACACACACACACACACTGCTCTAGAAGAAAACAAGATCTTATTTCATTTTCTTTATAAAACTACCTAGGGGCACTAACAGAGGAGACAGTGTGTCGTAAGGAGAGTCCAGGTTCAACTTGCCTCAGATATTCACTAGATGAAAATCTTGGGCAACTTGCTAAAGTGAGACAATTTAGTTGAGGGGTATAATAACCCCAGGATCTGTCGAGATCACAGATATTTGCTTCAGTAAGCATAAACTCCTTGAATGAATCTGTGATCTTTTCTGATTCCAGCACATGATTCCCCATAAATTTGCCACATGAGGTCCAGCCAAAGATATCCTGATATTTCTTGCGTATCAGCGGAGCACAGCCCACTGGTTGTCTCTCTGTCTCTCTTGGTCTTTCTTTGTCTCTCTGTCTCTGTCTTTCCCTCTTCATATATATTCACATAAATATAAAAATAGAAATATGTGTAGGGGGCAGCTGGGTAGCTCAGTGGATTAAGAGCCAGTCCTAGAGACAGGAGGTCCTAGGTTCAAATCTGACCTCAGCCACTTCCTAGCTGTGTGACCTTGGGCAAGTCACTTAACCCCCATTGCCTAGCCCTTACCACTCTTCTGCCTTGGAGCCAATACACAGTATTGACTCCAAGACGGAAGGTAAGGGTTTTTAAAAAAAATAGAAATATGTGTATCTATCCATTTAGACATATCACAATCTAAAACGATATATACATTGAAGAAAAAAAGCAAAGTCAAATGGATGGTATAAACTGACTTCTCACAGTCTCATCTATAAAAATGATGATGTTTAATGACTACTCATGATATTTCTAGAGCTTAATGGGCTTTCTGAAGAACACTAAACATAAAATGAAGTCCTTTCCATTGTAAAATTGCCAACAAGTCTGTCGTCAATTGCCTACTAATGTGATGGCCCATGGAAGCTATTTAATTGCAGGCTACAGAATACCTTCAAGATTTGATCTCCTTTGCTATTTGCAGTCTTCGAGTACGACAATATTTATCTAGCATTGAATTTTATTGAAAAACAATAGCCCTGTCCATTGTTTTAATTAAATTACATTTTGGCATTTTACAAACCACATCAATTTCTCTGTGTTCCCACATGGCTTTTCTTTTCTGGGTAATTTTGCCCTTCATCAACTGATTAGACACATGTCTAAATGCTGAGCCTGCATGATACCATGTAAGAAGGTCTGGATTACTAAACAGGGGGTGGGGAGCCATGCTTTCTGCCCATCCTCAATAATGCCCTTCCGCCCTAGAAAATAACCTTTCAAAGCTCCGTACTGTTCTGAATCAATGGAAAAACTCCTGCAACCATTCCAAGAACAGTAGCTGTTGATGTGTCCAGGGGCTGTTGTTTATTTTTCGATGATCATAGCCTTCTGGACCACCCAAGAAGTGGGCAACCCAAAGAAAGCTGACTCATTCTTCAGCAAGGAGGTCTGGTGGACAGCATTGCTTAAAATCCAAACATTTTAATAGATGTTTGATGCTGCTGCTGCTGATTAATAGGGTGAATAGGGATGGAATGCATGTGTGCAAAAGAATGCTCTCCTCTCTGGGATCCTCAGCTCCCTGACCCATACCCCACCTCCCCTGGGGCTTTTCAAAACAAAATAAATACCTTGTTTGCCCAAAGGAAAAAAACAGTAAGGAAAATAATCCCCCCCTCCCCATGTAACCTCCTATTAACTTCTAGTATTTTTCTCAAGAGAAACCTGTTATAGCCTTTCTATATTATTCTTTTTCTACCACAAGAGAAAAATGTTAAAATCTGCTCACCAAATGCATTGTATTACTATGATAGTTTCTAAGTATTTTTTTTAATCCAACTATCATAAATATGTCAGCAGGCTAAGAATAAGTAGAATTCTAAGAAATTGAAATGTATTTAAAATTACAAACATTTTTAAAAGTTTGTTATAATAAAAGGAGAGGATTTAAAATTATACTTATAGAATTACCAATAACTTTTGGGGTTAGGAGAAAAAGAATATAATGGACCCCTAAAACTGGGTTTTGAGTCCCACTAGCCATAGCGACTGCTATAGTGGGTAGTGCAGATAGAGTGCTGGGTCTGGAGTCAGGAAGACCTCAGTTCAAATCTGATCTCAGACATTTACTAGCTGGATGACCCTGGGGAAGTCATTTAACCCTGCTTACACAGTTTCCTAGTCTGTAAAAGCAGTTGAAGAAGGAAATGGCAAAACCACTCCAGCATCTCTACCAAGAAAGTCCCAAATGGGGTCACCACTAAGTAAATACAAAATTCACAGAGAAACCACAGCAAGAGTTATGGGAACTCCAGCAAGCTTCTGAATCTCTGAACCTCAGTTTTCATTTCTATTCAATGGAGACATTATTTCTATAATTTAACTCCAGGGATTGTTTCAGGAAGACAATAATGTCTAAGGAGATAAAGAAAGGGGAGCTGTTTCCATCAAGTTATGGACTTTATGGTACATGTTCCTGTCATCATTAAATGGGTCTCATTTTTGTCCATAATTCCACTGACTGAGATCCACAAGATGCCACCCACGTCCAACATTTTATTCATCACACCACACTGCCACAGAGAGGGAGAAACGAGCCTCGGCACATGGGATGTTAGTATGAGTCCCATAATGGGACCTTGAGCTCCTCTCTGGGCATATTGTGAGTTGTCAATGGGAAATAAAGCGTCAAACAAGGAAGCATATGAAAAGTTTATTCTGACAAGATCATAACTAGGCTGGAGCAAGCAGGGCTCTGACCCAAAGCGCAAAATCTGGAGGACACTGACGGTGTCAAATCTATTTGGCAAGAATAATTAGCAAAAATAGAAAGCTATCAAGTTATGGTTGGGTGAGTTTCTTCCTGGTGGCCTCGTTAATAGCAACTTCTTATGGGTGTCAATTAATCAATAAACCTTTTTGAGCACCTAAAATGTACCAGGCATTACTTTAGGAACTAAGAATACAAAGACAAAAAGGCAATATAGTCCCTACCCAAAAGGTATCTCTAGTCAATAACGCGTTATAACATTTTAACATAAAAGCACATATAAAACATATGTGAAGTATGTGCAGGGTAATTTGGGTAAGAGACAGGCAAATGGGAGGCAGGGAACGAAGATCACATAAAGAAATAGCACTTAAACTGGACTTGGAAGAAAGCCAGAAACTCTTAGAGAAGAAGGTAAGGATTAAAGACATTCCACTAATATAGTCAGAAAGATCTGAATTCAAACCTGCCTTCAGACACCTATCTTTGGGCAAGTTGTTGAACCTTTGTCTGCCTTCAGTTCCTCTTCTGTAAAATGAGGGTAATGTTAGCAACCACCTTCAGAGTTGTAGTGAGGTTCAAATGAGATAACAACTGTAGGCGCTTTGCAAACCTTAGAGCACTTGATAGGAGATGCCATCCATTGGGGAATGGCTAAACAAGTTGTGGTAGGCGATTGTGATGGAATCCTACTGGGCTGTAAGGAATGATGAGAGGGTTGTTTTCAGAAAAACAAGGAAAGCCTTGCTTGAAATAATGAAAAGCAAAAGCAAGAGAATGCTGTAAATGGTAATAGCAATATTACTGGAAGAATAACTCTGAATGCCCACAACCAGAGAAAGACCTGATGAATAGAAGTAAGCATGATACGGTTTTATAAATATTTCTATATGTCTATGTATGTAAGAATATTTGAGTATATGTATACATATGTAACTGCACATATCCATCCATCTCTCTCTCCCTCTCTCTCTCTCTCTATCCATCTATTTATTTATCCATCCATCCATGTATCTGTCTGTCTATGTCTATCTATCTTTATCTATCTATCCATCCATCCATCCATCCCTCTATCTGTCTATCTATCTATCTATGTATCGATCTATCTATCTATGTATCTATCTATGTATCTATGTATCTATCTATCCATCCATCCCTCTGTCTATCTATGTATCTATGTATCGATCTATCTATCTATGTATCTATCTATCTATCCATCCCTCTATCTGTCTATGTATCTATGTATCTATCTATGTATCTATCTATCTATCTATCCATCCCTCTATCTGTCTATGTATCTATGTATCTATGTATCTATGTATCTATCCATCTATCTATTGTTGCCAAATGATGCCTTTTTTTTAATTCAGGGAAGGAAGAACAACTCAAAACTTAAAATGTAACAAAAAACAATTTATGTTTTTTAAAGGCACTGTAAAAATGCTTTTGCTATTGTTGATAATATTCAGTAGTTTCAGTTTTGTCTGATGCTTTGTGACCCCATTTGGGATTTTCTTGGCAAAGCTACTGGAGTGGCTTGCCATTTCCTTCTCCAGTTCATTTTACAGATGAGGAAACTGAGGCCAACAAGGTGATGGAATTTTACATGACAGGATTCTCACCACTAAGGACTTGTCTTAGGCCAGATTTGAACCTAGGTCTTCTTTGCTCCAGGCCTGGTGCTCTTTTCACTGCACCATCTAGTTCCCCATATAAATGATAGACGTTTTTATTGCTCCAAATCTAAAGGGCGGCCAGCACAAAAGCACTGAAGTGAAAAATGGGATATTGCATTTGAGGAGCAGCAAAAACAGCAGGCTGTCTGGAGCACGGAGTGCAATTTTGCTTTGTGACTCCAGCACAAGCTGACACACATCACTCATCCGGGGGCTGCTCCTGGCTGACTGTGATGAGAACCAAGGCTTTATTCTGAGAGGAAACCAACTTCCAAGGAACCTGGGAAAGCCGGCATTACTTTAGCCATATAGCTCAGCATCTGGATAGCAAGCAAAATTAGTTTCAATCAGAAGTTATCAAAGGGAGGGCTAACTCCTTGGAGCTTTCCAATGTCTCTATGAGGACCCAGTATCACTCAATGAATCTCTTCTTGACCCACCATCTGAATGTCTTTAGGCAATAACTGGAATTTACTTAACTTATAAAAACCATAACTTTGAGGAACTGCTTGTCCTGGATGAGTCCTGAGTTGGTGACAGACAATAAAGATGGCTAGGTATAGCTCTGACCTCTATTTCCTTATCTGCAAAATGGGAGCATTGGACTAAATGTTCTTAAAGGTCTTTTCACAGTCTAAATCTGCTACAATATGAACTGGATGTTTACCCTCTTCTTGTGTTCTAAAAGATATATGTCTATAAATATATAAACATCAATATGTAGTATTTATTATTGTATATATATATATATATGCAACATATACATAAATAATGAAATACTCCAATATATTATATATAAACATATATGTCAAATATATATGTATTTTGTTAAAGATAGTGCAGTCTCCTTTTTTCTGGGCCGCAGCGATACTTCATGCAAATATAAAAACAAGAACTGAAAAAAAAGTGCTGAGAAGAACAACAATAATAGACACCTTTATCAGGCCCAGCCATCTGGGTTGAGTTTGACCCAAGTTTTTGGCAGGCTGACTATGGTCCCTCCTCCCCAATACGCGCTTACCCAGCAAAGAAAATTTGCACTCCCACTTCCTTCGTTTTCCAGCAATCTAGAGGTCAAGGGCCATTCTAAATCTGTCACTGCTCCGACCTGAAATAATAAGGCATCTTTGCTTATGTTTAATTAATTATGACCTTGCTGGATAAATTCATCTTTTCCAAACCTCATGCTGCATTTCCAGGCAATAAAATGTGATGGGATAGTAAAACTGCAGACTGCTTCTTCTCATCTGGACATCTGAATGAATGGATGTTTTCGCTATTTAAACAGACAAATTAATGGCGTGTCTTTAAAATATAATCTTTGGGTAACTGATTTGTGGCAATTAAAACACTACCAAATAGCTACCAGGGGGAAAGTGGGGGGAGAAATGGAGAAATGAACTAGGGCAAGTGCCTACCAAATGGCCTTTTAGAATGATAAATGAATTTCTTAGTAACTTATTGTTGCATGAATCTGCCTTTAAGTGGAGAGAGCTAGACTTGCTTTTTTATTATCCCCGACGAAGGGAATTTGATTTAAAAGCCAAAGCTAAAATTAAGCAATTAACAATAAATTATAAATATACGTGTGTGTTTAATATATATCATCTATGCATAGATACAGAAGTAGAGATATAATATGCATTATAGCCATCCCTGAAGGGGTAGAAAGAATGAGGATCAGGTCTCACCCGTATTGACTGCTTAACTCTCAAGATGTGTCAACCTCTCTGAGCTCTAGATAACTATCAAAAAAAATAAATTTCTGAAAATAAGCTGACCTGCATTAATGGGGCGAGTTTCCTTAACAAAGACTCCTTATGTCAATTAATCCATAGACTTGACCCTTATCCCTTTCTAATAATATTCTGAAAACCATTTTTAGGGACATTTCAGTCTTTATTATTGACATGAATTATAAGTTAATATAGTAGTTTGTTTATTGTCCCATCATTTTTCAGTCAGGTCAGATTCTTTGTAATCCCATTTATGGTCTTCTTGGCAAAGATATTGGAATGGTTTATTCTACAGGCCATTTTATGGATGAGGAAACTGAGGCAAACAAGGTTAAGTGACCTGCCCAGGATCACACAGTTAGTAAATGTCTGAGTCCAGATGTCTAGGATCTGCTCTTGCTCCACTGTGCATTCCATTTTTCTATCCTTGCTTATTCTTTTCACTGTTTCAAGGCTATCCTTCTACTATTTTCCCCTATTAAATTCCCCCTAATGCATAAAATCCTGATCTTGAAAATCTAAAGCCCCCAAACTACATTCTCCCCAAACGTTCCCAATCTACTTGGCCACTAACAATCCTCCTTCTCCAGCTTCACGTAGTATATTATTGTATGATGAACGTGCTAATTGCATGGAGTATGATCATTAATTGTGCTGCATTTTTGCTTTCTTTTAGACTGCAGCAAGGCAAAGCTAAACCTCGTACCTCCCCCAGAGCTGTTTAATAGGTTCTGGCTATAGGTCCCCATTCTCTTTGCAATGATAGGCATTCAGATGATTGCATTTTCCCTGTGACTTTGAAGCATCCCATTTTATTAATTTTTAAACATCGATTCATCTTTCAGGGCTAAGTTAACTGGGGAGGGAGCTCATCGTTCTTTGCAGTTGTATCCAACTCCTCGTGGCTCATTTTGGGGTTTCCTTGGCAAAGATATTGAAGTGGTTTGCCATTTCCTTCTCCAGGTCATTTTAGCAATGAGCAAAGAGATGCAAACAATGTTAAATGACTTGCCCAGGGTCACAGAGCTAGTAAGTGTCTGAGGGCACATTTGAACTCAGGTCTTCCTGAATGCAGGGTTAGTATTCTATCCATCATCCCGCCTTCCTGTGTATAATATTATTGTGCCATACAAATAGGAAATGGATAGATTCAGAGAAACTTACAAAGACTTGTATGAATCAATGCAGACAGAAGTAAGCAGTACCAAGAGATTCATTTACAATCATGACTATGAATAATCCCTATCATTGTCAGGGGTGGGAGGAGGAATGAGTCACTTGGACTCTAGAGACGCAATGATTAAACATTTGAAAACTGCTAAACAGAGAGGTGAGGTCCTCAGTACAGCAGTGTGGATGTGCATTCAGACACAGCCAACGGGAGGATCTCTTTTCTTTGACTATGCTTATTTGTCACATTGTTTTTAAAGGTTGGGAAGATTTTAGGAAAGGACTAGTAAGTACTTGATGCCTTAAAAAAGAACAAAAAGAAAGAAAGAGGAGCTATTAGTTAGAACAAACCAAAGAATGAGCATCATCAAGAGACATAAACGAGTACAACTTTGAAGAGAAAGGACAACTGAAACTATACATCATATATATGTATATATGTCCAGGCACATACATAATGAAGTCTGTATGTAATAGATGATTGCAGTTTCGGTTTTTTATACTTTTCTGAAATCTCCTTCTAGTTTAACGTTTTATGATGTGTGTGTGTGTGTGTGTGTGTGTGTGTGTGTGTGTCTGCTATTTCATTGGGGTAAGGAACTTCTAATATGGAAGCTCACTAAATGCTTGCATTGATAAGGATAAGGAATGAATTCATAAATTATAATTTTAGAAAGAAACCTGGTATACTAGTAAAATGACTAGGCCAGAGTCACGTAGCCGTATGTGTCAGAAGCAGGACAAAACCTCACTGACTTCAAGACAAAGCTCTCCCTCCAATGCCCCATACTGGCTCTCGGACGTTTTGACATGTCATTTTTCATTTTAAAACTTTACATCACAGAATCATGGATACTCAGAGGGCCAAATTCTTATCTTGAAAGTCAGCTCCTGAAGAGGAAATGAAGACAAGCCATTTCTAATTTTCTAATGACAATAGTCTACCTACAACACTTTCTTTCCTTTTTATTTTCTTTTTAATCTCTCAGAACTACAGGACCATAGCTTCAACCTTCCTTACAAAGTACTGATTACGTGAAATTCTGTGCTGAGAGAATTACCATACCACATAGCCTTCCCACATCAGAGAACTTTCCCTTTATGTGTAAAGATAAAACACTCACAAAAGCCCCCACGATCAGGTTTATCCTGTGTGGTTCTGGCGTTCTGTTGATAATATATTAATGTATTCATAATGAAAACCCCTGTAGTAATGTTTGTCCTGCATAACATTACAGTCCTGTTGCTAATATATTCATACTAAAAATAATAGCCAGAAAAACCCAACTCTTTCCCAACGAGTGAAGATTGGCTTTTAGAAAATAAAGGCCCTTTAGTAATAATAATAATAATAATGGCAATGTGGAATGTGACATGAACCCTATAAGCTAGGTCAAAATTATATACTACTCAAGTAGCTTTAGAAAGCTGGCCAGTAAGAAAGAGAGTGCTGTCTACCACTGGTAAAGACCCCACAGCTTCTGAAGCACTCCCAGCCCCTTTGCTGGACACTTGCTCATCTGCCAACTAAGGGACCACTCTGAAATACTCGAAGGGAGGTTGAAAGGAGGGAGGAGATCAGAATTACATGCTGAGCATTGCCCTGGAAGATCTCTAGACAGTAGATGAACATGGGTCACTGGGACTAGGGAGGGAGTTTTCAGCCTTCGTCTTCACAGTTGAGGGGAAGGAGTTACAGATGTAGAACTTGTCATCAGATGTAGCTGCCATGTTGGTTTGTTTAAAATTCTGTTGTTTTGTTACAAAGATTCAGTGGTGCGTTGAGTCGTGGGGAGGAAGGGGTGGTGGAATGAACTACAACAAAACTATATTTAAAGAAAAACTTTTATAAGTGACTTTAACTTTATTTATAATTACTTTCATGTGTAGGAGCTTTTAGGTAAGAGAGTCCCAGGAAAAAAAGCCTGCCAGACTCCAGTTTTACTTATCAGTAGGGAATGCCAGATAATTATAAGGCAATCTCTGGCAGCCTGTATGTGTGTTTGGGGGCAGGAGTGGAGGAAGACATTAAAGCAGCAGTATAATAAAAACAACAATAATTTTGCAGCATTTTTAAATCACTGAATAACATGGTTAAAATACTATTTAATTAGTAACATCAACAATCAGAGGACCAAGGTTCAAATCCCAGTTCTTTGGGTTTCTGAACTTTTTGTGCTTCAGTTTCCTCTTCTGTCAAAAAAGAGATGGGACCTCAAATGGTCTCTGCAATTCTCTCTAGATCTATATCTAGACCAATTATCCAATGGTAGCCTAGAGTTGATAAATAATTTTTCTTGATAAAATATAATAACGGTTTGAAGCATAAAAGAATGTGTGTGTGTGTGTGTGTGTGTGCATAAACAACTGATGTTTCTGGAACTTTAGAAGAAAAGAATAGCTTTGAATCAATTAACTCATTTCAGCCTCACTACAACTCTAGGAGGCATTCAATAATAGGCATATCCTCATTTTACAGATAAGCAATCTGAGGCTCAGAAACATTAATTGGCTTATATGAATTGACCCAGCTAAGAAAGAGAAGTGGCATTTGCATACAGGGCTGCTTCCTATCTCAAGTCCAGAAAGGTATCATTAAGCTGTGCTACCCCTGGAAATAGTCAGATAAATAGATAGATAGATAGATAGATAGATAGATAGAGGATAGATAGATAGATAGATGAATGGTTGGATGGATGAATGGTTGGATGGATGGATGGATGGATGGATGGATGGATAGAAGATAGTAAGATGGTGTACATTAATTTAAATAAAGTCAAGAGCATTTTACTGATTAGTATGTATAATTGGTTCATGTATTACATAAATATATATGCATATGGAAACATTAGTAATGGGAAAGGATGCTGGTTATATTTAAGTCAATGAAAATTAATACATCTTAATGATAGCTGAAATTTAAGTGGTTTTCAAATTCCTTTCTAGAGTTTATTATTTTTGACACACATAAAAATGTTATGAGGTCAGTATTTTAGGTTTTGTCCTTGTTTTTAGGAGAGAAAACTAAAATTCAGAGAGATTGTGACTTGTCCACAGTCCCCTACTTTGCATCAGAAATGGGATGCAGACCCACCAGCTGCCAAGCAAAGCTAGGATCTGCTGTTTGTTTACTCTCTCACATTTTGTCCCATCAAAGAAGTCCCTTCCACCTTTATGAGGAACCTATGAGCTCTTAAGATGGTCAGACTAAATTCACAAATGGGATTGTTTTTAATGTTTTGGGCATAATAATATTTATTCCATAAGTGTGAGCTGGAAACCTTCTGATGCCTTCTCATTCCCTTCTACCTTGAAAATTGAGACATGGATACAAAGGTCTCAGATAATAATTCAGTTGCTGGGTGTTCTGGAGAAGTCTCCCATCCCTACGAGATCCTAAAGGGCCTGATGTATTTCCCATCTCATAATTCTATTCTCTTACGTGTTCTTGGTGAGTATCACTCAAGCACCGAAAAAGAGGCAGCTTTTTTATAGTATACACAATAATAAACTTAGAGTCAGGAGCTTGGGTTCAAATTCTGACCCAACGTTTTAATAGCTGCCTGATCCACAGGATATTACTTAACTCTTCTAAAACATAGATTATCATCTGTAAAATGGGGATAATAGCACCTACCTCACAGGGTTGTTATGAGAATTCAATGAGATATGTAAATAAAGTGCTACATCCATGTTGGTTTAGTATTATTATTCCAAGTTTGTTTTATTTTGTTTTGAATATAACAGACAAGTGATGGGCCATTGGGCAAGTTCATTTCCCATCAATTTCCTCCTCTGTTCAATAAGGCGATAGGAAGCAAAGGTCTTTGGAGTTCCTTTTATGTCTAACAGCCTGTGGCTAGCTCTCAGTTACTCTGAGGCTGGCCATCCGACTCATGGTACGGGTCACAGTCAGCATTTTCCTGAGTTCATTACTGGAGCCACATTCGCCCATAACTTGGGCTATATTCCCTTAACTACTTTCTCTACCATAGACAATTGACAGCCACAGATTATGGTTACCTTGTGGCATTTCTCAGATGGATATTCTCATCACATCTCAGGGTTATTGCTTATGATATAATTTAAGGATGAAGTAATTATCTGATCATTTTCCAACAGTTTCTTTATAGCCTTGTCAATTCAAACATTTATAAGATGTCTGCTCTGTGCAAGAATCCAACTTAAATTAACTTTTACTGATTACAATGTTAAAAGCCTTTCAAATGAAAATGATGTCTTTCATTCTATTTATACCCCATCCTCTATGGCCATGGTTCCTGGCACATAATTGGTATTTGATAAATATGTGTTTATTGGTTCTTCTTCTTCTTCTTCTTTTTACTTCATTCAGAGCCTCTGAGCACATGTAATTGCATGATCTAGAAAGTATAATCTTAGAGAGTTGCCTGAGGACACTAAGAAATGAGGTGACTTGCCTGAAGTCACAGTCAAGAAATTTCAGAGGCAGAACTTGAACTCAGAGCTTCCTGTATCCAAGGCTAGCATTCTTTATCCACATACCACATTAACCCCATCTGGTTTCCTTGTTGGGAGCAAATACATATTAAATGAGAATGATGTCTTTGACTAAAAAGACCTGCATTTCAGAAACAAATTAACATGTAAGACAACCATGAAGAGTAGCAATTATTGCCCAACCCTTAGTAGAAACAGATCCTAATTCATCGGACAACTCCTCTAAGAGTTACTCTCCTGCCCCTCTTCCTTCTTCTTCCTCACCTCAAAAAAAGCTAGGGAAAGTGGGAAGAAATAAAGCAAAGAATTTTCAACAACTTAACACACACTGTGCTCCCTGATATCAAATACCAGGGTGAGATAACCATTCTGTAAGTTGCAGCTTTGCATAAATATATATAAAATAAACATTGAGGAACATATAATGACCCTGGAGGGAAATCATCCCCATCTATCCATCTATCACTAGCTCTAAGATTACAACAGATTCGGTTACAAGGGAAGGCTTTTGGCCAATCAAAACAAGCAGCTACTGTCATATTATTCCAGAAAAGTCCTCCCTTGACTAATTAGTTCATTTCACTAAATTCAGAGGAAATCAAGTGTGTTTGTCATGGGACACAGAAGGAAGAAAACTGCTCAGCTCTGGCATCTGGAGCTGATCCAGGCTCTCAGTAACAAAGTATGAAGGATCCATGGGATTTAAGCACTTAAATGGAGTGGTAAAATTACTGAATTAAATAACAATCTCGCTGAGCCTAACCTAAACATAAGTGAAAGGATCTAAAGTCAAAGCCACCACTGGACAAAGTAACCTTCAAGGCATTGAAAGTAGGTTGGATATTCTATGAGAGGACAGAGGGTCAGAATCTAGCTTTGCTACTTCTTACCGGTGCATCCTTTACTAAGTCAATTCCTTTCTCTAGACCTTGGCTTCCTTGTCTACAGGGGTTGAAGTGGAAGATTCCTTCCAGGTCTAAATTTATGATGAAATTTGTGATCTGAATTTCTATGGAACCCTAAAACCATCATTTATCACATTGAAATAATGTTCTTCTTTACTCTTCCTGGAGTACAAAATTAGTCAATCTTCTGTAGAAAAACTGACAAACATTTACTAAGTGCTTACTATGTGTATCAGGTGGGGAAAGGGAGAAAAGTTAGTTCTTGCCCTCAAGCAGCTTTAGTCAGATAGAATGTCAATCTAAAGTAGAATGTGACACCTCAGTGATGCAATGCTCTCTAGTGGAATGCCATACAAATCACATCTTTCCAAATGAGCTTCTTTAGGATATCCATTTTAAACACTGAACCCTATCCAGAATACTCCTGGCTTCTACTCATTGACCAGTTTCTTAATGAGAACAAACACTTTCCAGTTTGAAATTGAGAAAAGTATTTTAGCCTTCATTTAAGATTTGCCAAACGCTTTATATCCATTATCTCATTGGATTCATGATAACCCTGTAAGAAAAATAGTCCAACATTTTAAAGATTTGTAATTTTGTGGGTATTGGTCCTCTCAGTGTAAACCATCTCTCCAGATAGGTAATATAGACATTAAGGGCAGATTTAGGGACTAGAGCTATGATTTCACTGGTGTAGGGAAATAATTGTTAACTCTCTACCAACAAGAGCATCTCCATTCCCTACAATTCAGTCTTAGAGAGTTTCCTACAATCCTAGGATGTTAGGTAACTCACCAGACAGAATAAAACAGGATTGTCCCAGCTTGAAGATGACCTGTCTATCCACAAAACCAATGAGTCTTTTTTGGTGGAATATAATTATTTGCATTTAATGCACAGGAAGACTGAGACTCAGAGAATTTTTGTCTTTCCCAAAGCCACACAGCTCATACAGAATAGAACTAGGATTCCAACCAAGTTCTTGTAACTCTTTGTCCACTATATATTTAACTATACCACATGGAGAGAATTAGAACCAAAAATGTATTATTGAAAGGGAGAGAAAGAAAGCTGAGATAAAACAAAACTTCTCATTTTTCCATGCATTTGAAAATATTCTATTGATCACAAAGCATTGCTCCTGTTTAGTCTTGATTCTGAATCAAGTTCTCCTTTTTCTAGATTATCTTCAGTTTCTTCTCTTCCTTTACTGTCTAACTTAGTCTCATGTTGACAAAATTAGGATACCATCAGAAACAGCTCAAGGTTGGGCATAGAAGGGATGTAACTGAGAGCATCTGAAAAACAAAGTTATATGTCTACATTTGTGGAACTGGGAGTATCTCTTATTCTAAAGGTAAATATAGATAATCAGTGTGGTGAAGTAGAAAGAACATTGGCTCAGAATGTCAAAAGGCTTGAGTTCAAATCCTAGTTCTGGCACTAACTAACTGAATGAACTTGGGTGACTATTTTAACATCTTAGGCCTCTGGATCCTCACCTGTAACATGAGGAGATTCAGCTAGATGGCCTCTGTAGTCTCTTCCATCAAGCCTTGATGACCCTACAATTTGTCATGGGTCTTTTTAATTGACCTGCATTTTTTAACTCTCATCAACATAACAGCTAAGAGAAAATGCCCCAGTTAGGAAATATACTCATACCCTTTCCTTATGTTTAGGAAATATCTTTAAGAAAACCTTTCCTTTACTAAATTCACCCTTAAAATGGAAAACAGTAGTCAATTGATTAGACATCATAATTCAAAATCATGGTTACAAGAAATGCACTTGAAACTGGTGCATAGAATTCAAATAATGGACCAGCATCATCCATCATACTTCAACTGAAATAGCAAAATGCAAAGATAGTAATCATCCTCTCAGAAAAAGGAACCGCAAAAATAAATGTAACTAAAAGAGATAAGCAACGAAACTACATTTTGCTGAAAGGTAGCATAAACAATGAATTAATATCAATACCGAATATATGCCCCAACAGAAAAAATTAGAAAAAAAACTTTCTTAGCTCTGCATGATCCTATCACAAAAAAATTTGGTCATGTTTTTAAGGCATGAAAATGCAACAGTTTTGGTAAGGCCTCTTTTATGAACCATACTAAAATAAAATTCAATGAAAATAAAAAGGAAACCATTTCTTTAACAATCAGTTCTAATTCATTCTTTGTACACTTTCATTTCCACTTTAAAGTATGATACAGATACTGAAATTTCTTGACAACACCTGTGAATCTGTCTTGGATTCATAAACACTGAGAAGAAAGGATTATGGGTTCTCTTTGTATAGTGACTAATACAGCATCATAGGCAATAAAGACTCAATTCCCGACTACTTCTAGTTCCACTACAAACTACTTCTACCACTTGACCATAAACAAGTCACTCACCCTCTATGGATTTCAATGTCCTCTTCTGTGAAATAAGTAGGTCCTTCCCCATTCTACCCTTACCTCAAGACCCTTCTAAGTGTCCAGGTCAGTGGGCCACATCTACCTCTCACTGCCAAGTTTAATGTAAGGTTAGGCTGATTAGTGTAAATTACACTAGATTCTAAGTGGCAGAGATCTACAGAGCAGTGTGGTAGCAGCCTTCTCTGCTAACCCACTAGCTTATGAGTACTATCTAAATGAAGCAGATCTACTGGCTGGATGGAGATGCTGAGGTGTCTATGAAATTAGAGCTTTCTGCACCCAGAAAACAGGCACATTGTACATAGACAAGAGCAAGGTTACCCACGCTGGGGCTCCTTTAACCCTAAGGAAATTGTCCTCTCACCTTGATCTGAAAATAAAAGAGAAGAGTTGAAAAGGGAAATGAAGGTGTGAAAATTTCCACTTTGGAGAAGTGGCCTAAATTAATTCCCCTTGGACATCAAAGGACTAAGCATGAGATATAGTGGCTCTGAGACTGTAGAGAAGAAATGTTTTCTGTAAGGACAGCCAGGAAGGAGGGGAAGTAGGCAGAAATGAAAAAGGGAGGGAAAGGAGGGAGAGAAAGAAAGGAAGGAAGGAAAAAGAAGGAGAAATCAGAGTACAGAAGGGGTGAGGAGAGGGGGATGAGAAAGAAAGGAGGATGAAGAAGGAAAGAATGGAGAAGAGGAAAAAGAGAGGGGGAGGGAGGAGAATAAGGGTTGAGAGGGAAGATGAGGAGGAGAGGAGGAGAAAAGGACTGTTGAGGAGTGAAGTGGAGGGGAGAGGAAAGGAGGAGAAATTGAACTAGAAGGGAAGAAAGTCAGGGAGGAGACTGACTGGAAAAGGAAGGAGGAAAATGGAGGATCAATGGAAAGAAAGGAAAGGACAAAGAAGGGCAGGGCAGGGCAGGGCAAGAGGATGGAATGGGTGGCTCCATAGTTTTATGGAGTGTTCTGCTTCCAGTGACAAAGTAAGAGAAAGAATGCAACTGAAATGACCTCACTGGCTTGCCATGGAATGTATATGGTTAGGTCCTTGCTTGGCACTCTTAGACAGCAGCTAGAGTCCCTTGAAGGGTGCATTATGAAAAGCAAAGTTTGCAAATGGGAAAGAACATTTTTTAAAAAGCTAGCTCTTGACAACTGGCGATAATTTATAACTTATTCCTTAAGAATCACAGTAAATTAATTATGTTTGTGCTGACAAAAAAGAGAGGATTTGACTGTATATACTCAGAAGATGCGACCAATAATAATATGAAATTCTAGCTCCCAGCAACTGCTTTCAATATTCTGGGGGCAGAAACACATTTGCTTTTGATTTTAGGAGTGGTTTCTTTTCAGTAACTTAAACTTGGTTTACAATTTCAGCACTTTAGTTCACAGAAGTTATTTTAACCCTTGCGATTTTTTAGGGAAATGAAAAAGATCACCTCATTGAATCCAGTCACTTCCCAAAATGCAAATAAACAGCAATGATCACACCCCCAAAACTTTGTGTACTACCTTGAACCTGTATTGAAAAAGACTCTAAACTCAACACTTTCAAAAACTTTTGTCATTATATTTTTTTAATTTCACCAGAATGTGCCGTTATGATATTTTTCAAAATGAATATGTAATATACAAGAGAAAAATGTATCCTTTAATAATAGCAACAGTAGGGGCAGCAAGGTGGTTCAGTGGATAGAGAGATGGGAGAGGGGATGTTATAGGGAGAATAAGAAGTCAAGGATAATATCAAAGTTGGGGGCATCTAGTTAACTTAGTAGATTGAGAGCCAAGGCTAGAGGCAGGAGGTCCTGGGTTCAAATGTAGCTCAGACACTTCTAGCTGTGTGTCCCTGGGCAAGTCACTTAACCCCCATTGCTTAGCTCTTACCACTCTTCTTTCTTGAAAGCAATACATAGCATCAGTTCTAAGACAGGAGGTAAGGGTTTTAAAAGATAAAAATAAAATAATAGCAGCTGCATTCCAATACTCCTTAAATGTTTTCATGAATAATGATTCCAGGCGTATCTGGAGGGGAAGAACCTTATAAGAAATGTCACAAATTTTAGCAAATTCATTTAAAGCTTGGGATGGCTTAATTTCTTGCACAGAATAAATAATTCTGTTTACAATCTAGTCAAAAGTTTCCATCCTTAGAAATCAGCCAAGTGGGGCAAAGAGACCCAAAGTAAAATTTTACCATCGCAGCCAAACAACACATTAAGCAGAGCAGTTCTCTATCTTAGACTTCCATCCTTGAGAAACAAAAGACAACTTCTTGTCTTTTGTTTCTCAAGGATGGAAGTTTTGGTGACTTAGAAACCAAACAAGAGAAGACACAGTTTGAGAAGGAAACTTGGCCTGGACACTAACTTTCAGAGTTAAACCAGGAGGCTGGAAAAAACCCTTGCTCTCACAATCCCTGAGCATGCAGCATTGTCCACAGAGGACTACAGAGCTATCTGGCTCACTCAACCAAAAAGCAGGCAGGGCTAAGTCCTTGAGAGGAAGAAAGTTGAAAAAAAACGAAGACTTAAAAATGAAAAGGCTACCCACAAAACAATGCAAGCATGGGCCCCAGGATCATTAGCTCAGGGGTCTCTGGTCCTCCGCCAAGAATCACAAACCACACTGATAGTAGACGGGTTTGGCTGTTTGACAGTCTTCCACTGAAAGATTGGGGGAAAGAATACTTCCAAAATAGCAAATGAGGGGAAAAAAAGATTTCAGCAGGAATCTATTTCAGAATTCTCTCCATTTTGTTATTGCAAATCATTGTAAATATAGTTTTTTTTTTTTTTACAAAGTAGAATAACAAGTCATGTCATGGTCAAAATAGCCACTCCTCAACCCTTACCACAAACACCCAGACACCCAGACATAGACACACTATCTCTCTCTCCCTCTGTCTCTGTCTCTGTCTCTGTCTCTGTCTCTCTCTCTCTCTCTGTCTCTATCTCCCCCCCCTCTCTGTCTCTGTCTCTATCTCTCTGTGTCTCTGTCTCTGGCTCCCCTTCCCTTTCTCTAATCCTCCCTTCCCCTCCCTTCCCCTCCCTCTCTGTCTCTGTCTCTATCTCTCCGTTTCTCTGTTTCTCTCTCTCTGTTTCTGTTTACCCCTCCCTCTCTCCGTCTCTGTTTCTCTATCTCTGTCTGACTCTATCTCTCTCTGACTCCCCTTCTCTCTCCCTCCTCCCTTCCCCTCCCTCTCAGTCTGTCTCTTTCTGATTCTCTCCTTCTCCCTCTCTGTTTCTATCTCCCCCTCTCTCTGTCTCTCTGTATCTATCTCTGTCTCTGTTTCTTTCTCTGTCTCTCCCTGTCTCTGTCTCTCTTGCCCCTCTCAATAGGTAAGAGTATTTGCTATGTGGCCTATGCCACCTCGAGTTCAAAGTACCCACATTTTGATTATACCAATAGCAATGAGGAGGGATCCTTTGGTATATGGTGTACTAAATTATTTCCAGTAGAAGCCAAGCATGTTATACTTGTAGAGGATAAGAATGAAGCAGTATTTCTTAGCTGCCAACACATGGAAGAACTTGGAACAATACGGGCACAGTGCTGACCAACACTGATGTGTCTCAGGAGGCAAACACATGTCTCTGTTCATTGATGACACGTTACACACTGCAGTGCATGAAAGAAAGAAAATGATGACCACTGGGCCCAGGGCAATGTAAAACATGAGGAGGTACCTCAGGCCACTCTAATTAATGTCGGTGCCACAACCATTGAGTCTTGCCTGGGAAAGCTGTGTGCCATATTGCATGATGACATTTCCTTCAATAAAGTTCCACCAAGTGTAATACACACATCTATAGGAATCTTCCCCGTTTCAAAAGGGAAGTCTTTTGACTAAAAAGGAAAATGGGCATCATCTCCTGCCCCCCACCCCCCCCCCCACTAAAAATACAGAAATTCTTTGTTTGGGTCAGAAATTCTTAATCTGAGGCCCCTGAACTTCTCAAATGGGTGTATGTACATACATGTATGCATACATCTGTGTACATAGTCAAAAGTTTATGTGCATGTATGCATATTTATTTATATCTGTAAGTTACTATAAAATACAACCTAGGATATATATTTTTATATAATTAAATATGCATTATATATATGCTTAAAATATCCATCTGAGAAGGGGTCCAGAAATGTCTCCAGACCACTTTTGGGGAGAAGACAATGGTCTGCAGTTCCAAATTGGGAAAATCAATTAGTGCCCTGACCTGATAGCAATAGTTTTACCCCTCAGGAACTTTCCCTGTCTCTTTCAGTATACCTTTGTCATGGTCAATGGAGTCGTGGATTACAGCCAGAGATATTTTGGGCCCCCC
The DNA here is from genome assembly GCF_027887165.1 of Monodelphis domestica. Taxonomy (NCBI): domain Eukaryota; kingdom Metazoa; phylum Chordata; class Mammalia; order Didelphimorphia; family Didelphidae; genus Monodelphis; species Monodelphis domestica. The sequence goes on along the minus strand of NC_077232.1, from coordinate 306,422,572 downwards.
AAATACTGAAGAACTTAAATATTCTTCATGAATGCAATTTTTCATTGAACCTTTGACTCCATGCCTTCCCTTCTCCGAGATTGTCAAGGAATCCAATTTGACATTTCAGCAATAACTAAAATGTATTATGATACTTAATGTATGAAGAGAAGTGAGATAAACAAGTGAGTATTCTTTGACTGGAGTTTTATTATTACAGATTCTCAAAACCCCAGTTAAAGAGAAGCCTGAAGGCTATCTGGTTCAAGATTACCTGAACAAGTACGTCCCCTACAAAACCTCTAGCAAGTGGTCTTCTGGCCCTACCTGAAGAGCTCTGTTTGACCAAGATTTGAGGTATCTCTCAAGCAGCTACTTGGGAAATAGTAATAACCAATGGAAACACCACTGTTCACAAGGTCTGCTTTTTATGTGTCTGCTGTATTCTCTAAAAACTCCAAAGGAGCCTAATAAAGGCATGTGCTTATAAGAAACAAAGTGGGGGAAGGAGGGGGCATAAAGCAAGTGATTTCTGTAGAAAGCCAACATGTGATCAATGCACAAAGAATATGCTTCAAAATGTTACCTCAGCTCTTTGGGTTCTGGGGAAGACTGTTGACTTTTCAATGGCATAAACATCCACCAGGTAGAGGTGTGCTCCTTGCTCTCGGTCAAGGATGGCAGCAGTCTGAATGATGCCTGTGTGTCTTCCAATGGTAAAGAGGCGTCCAGCAGCTTTTTCCTGACACCGCACTGCAACTATATAATACTCCACTGGGGCTTCAGATCCTCTGGGGCTGGCTGCTTCAATGGAGATGACATTGGTACCAATGGGCTCCCCTTCCTTTAAAATAGTTATATATTTGGGTTGAGTAAAAACAGGCCCATCAAGGCCCTGAAGAATGATTGTCATTTCAGTGGTTGACTTCCTTCTTTCAGGACCAAGGTCTGTTGCTGAAATGATGAGGCTGTAAATCAGCTGGGAAGGCACCAGAGCTGAGGACACCCTCAGGTCTCCACTATACCGATCCACCATGAAAGTCTCTGTGTCCCCATTGATTATCTCATATTCCACTTCTCCATTAGCTCCTTCATCTGGGTCAGCAGCAACAATTGTTGTAAGGATAGAGCCAATCACTACTGAAGGGTCTGCAGCCAGGGCATTTTGGGATATAAAAATAGGGACATTGTCATTGAGATCTGTGACCAAAATAGTCACATTTTTCAAAGCAAATCTCCGAGTTTCTATGGGTACAGCCTGATCACTGGCTTTTACAGTTAATTCAAAGAGGTTAGCAAATTCCCGGTCAATTTCGGCACTGGTATATATGGTCCCTTTGACTTCATCTATGCCAAAATGGCTCCCCCTTGGCATCTGTTGAACGATGGCATAGGTCAGTTGCCCATTAATATCAGCATCAGGGTCATGGGCAGTCACAGAAATAACAGAGCTGCCAATAGGAAGGTTCTCAGTGATAGACTTAAAAATGTCTCCAGGAGGAAAGGTGGGAGGATTGTCATTGAAATCTCGGACATGTATAACCACTGACATCGTGGATGATCGAGGGGGTCTCCCTTGATCTTTTGCTGTGATGTTCAACTTGTACAAAGGCTGTGTTTCAAAGTCCAGTTTTTTGGCAAGAAAAATACCGCCTGTGTTTGGACTGATGCTAAAGGTGCCATGATTGTTAGTCCCAGTGATGCTATAATGGATGTCAGCATTGTCCCCTGAATCTGAATCTGTGGCCGTGACAGAGGTGACAAGCTCGCCAATCCTCATGTTTTCCAGGACATCCACAAACAGAGTAGACTTGGGAAAAGAGGGTGTGTTATCATTTTCATCCAATATATCAATGCTTAAGGTGCAAGTTGAATTGAGGGAGACCGCCCCAGAATCCACTGCTTGAATTAGAAGGGAATAAGAAGATGTGGCTTCATGATCCAATTGACCAGCTAGTGACACCTGGCCAGTTGCACTATCTATTGCAAACATCTTCTCTTCATTACCCTTGACCACAGAATAGTGAATCTGTCCATTGCTGCCTTCGTCTACATCTGAGGCAGACACACGTAAAACCTGGGTCAGGTTGGCAGCCAGTTCTGATATGGTGGCTTGGTAAAGATCTTTTAAGAATTTTGGAGCATTATCATTGATATCCTTCATGTACACCTGCACTACTGCCTGATCCTTGAGAGGTTTGGGGAGGCCCTGATCTGATGCTATCACTGTGAAGCTAAACACAGCAGCTCCTCTCTGTCTCATGAGGGACTCCCTGTCAAACTGGTGTGTGCTGGTGATTTCCCCAGTGATGGCATTCAATTCAAAATCGGGCTGCATGTTCTCAAATGAATACCTGACCTCACCATTTGGCCCAAAGTCTTTATCAATAGCATTTATCATCCCCACAAATGACCCACCCTCCTGCTCCTCTTCAAAGTAAAATACATAATTAGTGCTGTTAAACAGTGGCCTGTTATCATTTACATCTTCCAAAACTACAGTCACATTCACAGTAGCACTGAGAGGTTCAACAGCTCGGTCAGAAGCAACCACCACCAAGACGTACCGGTCCTGAAGCTCCCGGTCCAGTTCACTCTTTACATACAGCTGCCCATCAGGGAAAATGCCAAAGGCATTCCCTGTGTTCCCTTCGACTATGCTGTAGGCAATTTCACCATTAGCTCCTGAGTCCTGGTCAGAAGCTTGTACCTTGAAGAATAGGGAGTTCACAGGCTGGGCCTCTGAAAGGGTAACCTCATAGGAGAGTTGGTCGAACACTGGAGGGTTGTCATTGACATCATGGATGGAGACAGTTAAAATGAAGCTAGACGAGAGCTGTGGGACCCCCCTATCTGATGCTAGTATCTCTACCTGGTAGGATCCAGTGTGCACATCCAAAGGCCGGAGCAAACTGATGTTGCCATTTTTTTCATCGATGGTGAACAGGTTCTTGGGATTTTGTTTCAGGCTGTAGAGTACCATGCCATTGACCCCTTCATCGGGGTCCAAGGCTTTGGCCTGAAATATGCTATGTCCTGCCTGCCAATTTTCAACCACGTTCACCCATTCCACTGCTTGAAGAAAATGGGGGGCATTATCATTCAGGTCCTTGACTGTGATGTTCACGAGGGTTTCTCCTGTCACCAGGCCCCCACTGGCTACCACTTTCAGCTGATAAAAGGATTGCTCCTCCCGGTCAATGATGCTGGATGTAGTGAGATGTCCTGTGAACTGGTTGATAGTAAAAACCCCTTTCTGGTCACCAGTAGTAATCACATAAGTGATGTTGGTGTTAAGGTCCATGGTAGATGCAGAGACACTCCCCACATGGTATCCCAAGGCCACATTCTCAAAGACCACAAAGCTGTATGTGGCTTGACTGAAGACAGGGGGGTTGTCTTGAGTGTCCAGCACAGTGATGGTCACGATGGCCTGGTTAGGGGATTGCAGGTGCCCCCCATCTGTGGCCACGACTTGTAGCTGATAAGCTGTCTTCTCCTCTCTGTCCAAGACCATCCTGGTGGAAATGGCCCCAGTGTGGCTATGGATCTGGAAACGAGATGTATCTCCAGCTGATATGCTGTACTTGACAGTCCCATTGGGGCCCGAGTCTGGGTCACTGGCAGACACAGTGGTAATGTAGCTGCCAGCTGGCTCATTCTCTTGGATATGAGCAAAGTACTGGACTGGATAGAACACAGGGCTGTTATCATTCACATCCAAGAGACTCACATTGACCCTGGTCAAAGAAGACTGGGCAGGAGAGCCCAGGTCTACAGCTAGGACCAACAAGGAATAGAAAGCCTGCTCTTCTCTGTCCAAAGAGGAGATGGTGCTGAGTCTCCCAGACACGGGATCCAGGCGGAAGGCTCTCTGTTCAGTCTCAGATTCTTGGAAGGAGAATCGGACAGTTCCGTTGTCACCCAGGTCTCCGTCTGATGCCTCTATGACCAACAAGTCGGTCCCGGCAGGGGCATTCTCAGCCACAGACACCTCATAGCCTGCCTCCTGACTAAACACAGGCTTTTCATCATTCACATCCAGGACGGTAACTACCAGCTGGGCATAGGATACTTTGGGGTGGACCCCCTGGTCCCTAGCACTAATGTTCAAGACCACCTGGGAAGCTCGCTCTCTGTCCAGGCCCCCAGCAGCAGCTGTGGTCACCAGACCACTGTGGTCGCTGATGTGGAACCAGTCCAGCTCATTGCCGGAGATGATGCTGTAGCGGAGGTTGGCATTGAGCCCCGAGTCACCATCCGTGGCAGAAACCCCGCTCACGTAGCTGCCCGGGGGCGCCTCTTCACTCAGGTTCACCCGGTACACCAACTGGGAGAAGACGGGCGGGTGGTCGTTGATGTCATTAACAAAGATCACCAGGCTGGCCACGGAGGAGCGGGCCACGGCTCCAGGAGTCGCACCGTGGTTGTCTGACACGGAGACCGTCAGGTTGTAGGAAGGGATGCGCTCTCGGTCAAGCGCGCTGGCAACTTTAATGAGGCTCAGGTTGGGCACCTTGCTTCGCTGCACCTCAAAGTGGCGTTGCTCGTTGCCCCCCAGGATCTGCACGGAGATGTTGCCATTGGCCGCGGGAGAATCTGCGTCCGTAACTGTGAGCAGGGCCACCACCGTGCCTACCTGCGCGTTCTCGTCCACTGAGGCGAAGCGCGACGTGGCCGGGAAGTAGCGGAATTTAACCACCGGGTCGTTGTCGTTCACGTCCAGCAGCTGGATGAGCGCCTCTGCCCGGCCGGTGAGCGAAGGCACGCCCCGGTCGTGGGCCTGCAGGGTGAGTGAGTACTGGCGCCGGGCCTCGTAGTCCAGGGGCTCCCTCACCGTGATGAGCCCCGTCTCGGGGTCCATGTGGAAGGGGCCACCGTCCTCCTGCAGCTGGTAGCGGATGTCCGCGTTGGTGCCCTCGTCCTCATCGGCCGCGGTTACCTGAAGGACGCTGGAGCCTACGACTGCGTCCTCTGGCACTCCAGCCTGGTAGTGAGAGCTGCGGAACACCGGGGGGTTGTCATTGATGTCCTGTACGGTTACGTTCACCTGGAGGTAGCCCCGCCGCTTGGGTTCGCCCTTGTCCTCCACCTCCACCAGCAGCTGGTATTGGGCCGTGGCCTCGCGGTCCAGGCCGCCCTTGGACACTAGGTGCAGGAAGGCCCCCTCGCCGCTCGGGTTGAGGGTGATGTCGAGGCGAAAGCGCCCTGCCTCGTTACCGCCCACGATTCGGTAGGAACTGTGGTCCACCCCGTTGGAGCCGATGTCCGCATCGGTGGCCGTGTCCAAGATGACCTGGCGCCCGCTGCTGCTGTCTTCCTTAAAAGTGACCACGATGGAAGGCTCGGGGAAGACTGGCGCATTGTCGTTCAGGTCCCGCACCAGCACTCGCACCTCGGTGGGGTAGGTGGGCGCACTGGACAGAACCACCAGGTTGATCACATCGCTGCTCAGGCTCTCCCGGTCGATGGTGGCCGTGGTGTGCAGAGCCCCGGTGCTGGAGTTGATGGTGAACAAGGCGTGACTTTCGCTCAGCCGGTAGGTGAAACCTGGCCGCGTCTGAATGGTGCCCACGAGAGTGCCAGGGGGCTGTTCCTCCAGCACCTGGAAAACCTGGCGCTGCTCCTTCCCGGCGCTCCCTGCAGCCGGGCCTGGCAGTGCCCACAGCAGCCCGAGGATGAGGGGGGCAAGCGAAGGGAGAGAGGGGAGCAGGAACCCCCAGCGACCCTGAGCCTCGGGGCCCCACAGGGGCATGGTGACGACTCAAAGGTGGAGTCTGCGGACCGAGGGCCTGCAGAAAGCAGACTTAGAAGAGCGAAATTCCTGCCTCCTCCCCTAACAACAATGACAATAAACAATAACAAATCCAACCACTCACGGGGATGAGAGCAAGGCAATCGCTCTCAGGGCGCTGTAAATCCGGGAAAAGCAAACCCCAGATGCAAAAAGCTTAAGGGAGTTGTAGAGACAGTCCCATGCATGTTGCAATAGAAAAGACCCGAGCGCAAGGGAAACTGGGGCATCCCGCGGGCCACTACTGGGTCTCAGTAAGCCCCGAGAAAGTTCCTCAAGCCCTCGAATCGGCTTTCTTGTTTTCCCCTTTCCCTTTTGTTTTTAATCCAAAGTGTCTGCAGTCTTGGGAAGAGTGGGGAATTGGGGGAAGATGTCTGTACTCACAGTATTGGAGGAGACGTTAAATGTAATCCGCCCTCTCCAAAGCTTCAAGTTTCACGCTTCCAAAGAAGAGGAGAAGGAGCTGGAGGCAAAACCGCTAGAGCAGAAGAGCAGAGGGGAAAAAATGGGGGGAGGGGGGCAAGCCAATCTTCTCTCCCCGAGTCCAACTTGTCCAGAGCAGGAGCCCGGAATGCTGCCCCAGAAAATCAGGGAGGCGGTGGTGGGAGCCGAGTTTTCTGGCAGCGACAGCTCCAACGCGGCGTTCTAGGCTTCTTTGGCCCGGGTCCTAGCTCCGGGCTCCCCGTTCGTCTCAGTCCCCCACGGCGCTTCAACCTCTCTCCGGGATCTATGGCCCGGTGCCAACGGCATTTTTTTTTTTCACCTGGACTGGGGAGTCTGTGCGTCCATCACTTGTCCCTCAAAGAGAGAGCGCACGTCCGTCTTCCCTCGCAAGCTGGGAGGAGTCGGGCGGAGGCTGGGGCTAGCTCCCCCCGGCCTTTCCCTCACCATGCCCAAGGAGGGCGGGGGTAGCTCAGAGGCCTCCTTGCCCTCGGGCTTAGCTTGGCTCGGAGGGCTGGGCTGCTCCTCCAGAGTCAGTCAGTTGCGCTTCGTAATGCGCTGGCTCTAAAGGCTGGCCGGACCGCCACCGACCGTCCCCAGTCCCGCAACGCTGGCTAAGCGCACAGGACCGCTGTCACCTTGGCGGCGGGCTCTCCCACCTCAGCGCAGAGCTCTCCCTGGAAGCCCAGGGCTTCCTCCTTCTCTCCTTCAGACCCACTTAGACACGCACACAGTCACACGCACGGTGTCTGCACACCAATGCCGAGAAGACAGAGGGTGCTGGGCACCGGGACAGGGCACCGAGGCAGAGAGCAGAGAAGAGAGAGAGAGCGCCACAAACTTTCCTTGCTCGCCCCTCATTGATCTCAGCTCCTCACTTCTCCCCGCTGCTCTTGCTTCGGGCCAGCTCCCCAGCACGCCCCGTCTCAGTCCCATTGGACCGACCCTAACCTCATCCCGTTTCACATTCCTGTCTCGCGCTGCGGATTGGATAGCCTGCACGCTCATCAACGCAGCTGTCGGGAGGGGTGGGAGCCACAGGAGGCGGAGGGAAGACGAAGGGGGTGATTTCTTTTCTTTCTGCCTGATTTTTTTTTTTTGGTCAACTCTTGGCAGACGTCGGAGCAACAAAAAGGGCTTGCCGACGAGAAGATGGGGGTGGGTCAGTTTTACGGCGAAATAACTTTAGTGGCTGGGACGAGGGGGGACCGTTAGGATGCTCGAAAGATCATAATTCAGGGAGAGAAAGAAAAGGAGACGAGGGGGCTCTAGTGGGGGAGGGAGGGTGAATTAACTAAAGCCCATCTGGGAATGCTGCCTGCAGATATGCATTAACTGTTTCCTGCCCTTTCCCCGACCCGGGCAGGGAAGTTGCTGTCCCCCAGCCCTGGCATAGCGCCACTCTAGGTTTGTGTGTCACCTGCCAGGTCACCTGGGGCCGCCCAGCGCTGTCCAGAGTGCTGCTTACCTGCGCCCTCAGAAGCAGCCTTACCCTCTGAGGGAAGGAGGAAGGGCATCCAAGTCCCCAGTTTTGTTCTCTGTCACACTAGTCTCAGTGAACTCCTAATGCCCCAACTCGGAAAGATCGTGCGCCTAGCCTGATGGGAGGAACCCCAGGGGCGGGGAGGCAAAGCTTGGGGTTTCAAACAAGCACAACAATGAAAATCCTTGGGAGGGAGATTTTCCTGTTACTGACCAACTTGGTGTAATGATTTGGCTTCCGTCCTGCCCCCTCACAATGGAAGCAATCTCAGTGTGCTGGGCTGGTTTGTTAGGGCGGGAGGGCTGGGGGGATGGTTGCGAGACAGAGACAGACCGAGACCAAGACCGAGACCGAGACGAGACAGAGACAAAGACAGAGACAGAGACAGAGTATCAGAAAGCTAAATACCTCTTGTCGCCCAGCAAAGACCAAAAAATGGGCAGTATTCAGCATTGGAGGTAGAGTACTCCTCACTACTCTATTGTCCCATTCAGAATAGCTAAAAGATGTGCCAAAATCACGTGGTTGGAAATCGGATTAGTTTTTCTTCTCCTTTAAGATGGAAAAAAAAAAATACGTAAAAATTCGGATTAGGCTAACCATTTCTGACACATTTAACTCCTAGGGACATTCTCGACCGAGTAACGGGTAAATACTGCCCTCTGGTGCCCTTTCGGAGCCTTGCCTCTGCAGTACCATATCTTCCCTTCTTGCCGTAGCCTTGGGACAGACAAGCAAGGAGAGGGGATAACAAAGCGCTCACCTCGAAGAGCTTCTCTGGTTCGGGATTTTTTTTTTAACATCTTCTTCAATACAATCTAATGCACAAATATCTACGAAGCACCTACTATTATTTTCAAGGGCTAGTGTCAGACTGTAGCTACAAAGACAAAAACGACCACCCTAGTCCCCCCCCCCCCCCCCATTTGCTTTTTTTCTAGAGGATTCAGCATGTAAACATATAAGAATCAGCCAGCCAATGTGAAGTAGCTACCAACTTGAAGGATGAGGAAAGGCTTCATCCATTCTTCATTCAACTAATTTTTCTGTAATTCATTCTATGTTCAATGAATGGTGCTGGGGTGTAGGTTAAGGACAAAAGAGACATACAATGAAGAATGGCTGCTACAGGCAGGAGAGTGGAAATAACCCCTGATCAGAAGTCAACAAAACTGGATTCAGCCTCCAGAAAACTCACTCCTCCCTCGGATTTCCCCAGTCCCAACCTTATTCTGACTTCCCTTTTCCGTCTTCCTCTTCCCCGCAGGTCTGGTACTATGGAGGATTTCTTGATTTCAGGTCAAAGGACCTAATTAGGTTCCTGAATTGGCCACTTAATAATAACCATATTCATTATAGTTGGACACTTTAGATTTGCCAAGTGTGGTACATACTACAAAAAAGAAATGCTATTATTATCCCCATGTTACAATGTAGCAAACTGAAAGTAAGAACTACTGTCCACTTGCCCAGGGTTAGGGAGATAATAAAGTATTAAATGCTGTAAAATCAATTCTTCCTGTCTCCAGTTCTAGCCCTCTTACCCACTTTATCACCTAGATAACAATTTGCTATTTTTGTGATCTGTGCCAACTCATTTTGATTCATAGAACATGAATGGTTTGGACTAAATAACCTCCCTCTATAGCTAAATCTATGTTCCTTTGATCCCAAAGGCAAAAATAATGTAAGTACACACAGAGGCAAATGTAATAAAGATTCAGAATCAAGGGTCCTGGGTTTGAATTTGACATTTAATCAATCACTGGGTGACTCTGGCAAGGTGGTTAATCATTCTGTGACTCAATTTCTTCATTCACAAAAAAGGAGATTAAAACATACACCCTACCTTAGAAGGCTGTTATGATGAAAGTGTACTTTAGAGATGTTACTGTTATTATATGAATAGCATAGCACCCGCCCCCAATTATTCCCCACAACTGGAACTGGAACTCTCAGCTTGGGTGCTCTCAGCTCAAAGAAGTATACCATTCACACCCCTTTCTAAAAGCATAGTTCATCTGCCACAGAGGTGTGATTCCCACCAAGATGCTACCAGTAGACACAATTAACTATTTAACAAAGGTGTTTAGTAAGGCAGCATAGTGAGAAAAGTAGCTAGCAAATATTTCGCTTCAAATTTGAGCACCAGACACTTTGCCACAAATACAGTGCTTGTGGGGAGACTAGTTACATAGAGGACACAGAGCAAAGGACATCTGAAGGGAATGCATGCATGGCAACTCCACTCAACTGAAAGGTTTCACGTTTTCCGCGTCCATCCACTCTGAGAGTAGTCTTCACCAAGTTCTCCTTGGGGAGGTCATTCAACCCACTCTATCCTTTTCTGCAGTTCAGGTCTTGATTGCCAGCTGGCTCTTTCTTGAATCCTTAAGTAACTGTATGGTCAGAGGTCCCACTCTTTGTTTTTCCCATTTTGGTGATTGCCATCTTTACCAGAATTCCACTTGGGTAGAACAATCATGAATACGGACTCTTCACTCCAGCATGATACCAGGGCTCTGGAAGTACACATTCCCAGAAACACAAAGATGCAGTAAGGTATGAGTCTTATCATTTGACAAGTTTTACAGTGATTTCTCTAATTGGGTAAATTAGAGAGGCTAAATAAAATAAATAAAATAAATAAAACAAATAAAAGAGGCTAGCTGGTTCCCTATGCTAACAACAAATCATCCCAAACTCTGTGCATCTCTCAGGTGCAGGAGCAAGGAAGAATTTCAGCTGCTAAGAAGAGAGGGCTTTTCATGTCTCTTTCTGTTTCTTAACCACCCCACCCCAATTCCAGAGGAAAACAAATTAATCCATATTCCTTGCCTGATCCAGGTAGGAACAGAGGTCCCACTCTTGAAACTCATTCTTTCCTCAAGATGATTGTGCCTCTGCACCTGTGTTTTTCTTGAAAATGTGCTTCTCTCAATCATGCTCTCTTACTCCTGGATGGGGAATTTCCTTCTGGACTAGCAGTTCTATTACTAGAGATAAGGACCAGAAGCAGAAGTGAAAAAAGGAGAAAATCTCCTCTAATTTTGGTAGCCCTGGTTTAAAAGTCCACGATTATAATACCCCAAAACTGGGAATGAAGAAAGCATAGTCACTTTCCTTTTCCAGGGAGGCAGTTATTTATTTCCTACAAGTTTTCAAAAGAAAGCCTTGCTTCATATGTGAGTGGGAGTGAGTTCCTTTGAAAGCTAAAACAAACAAAAGTAAAATTAAAGAAATTCATTAACTCCTATTCACAGGAAGGGACTGGGGGGTTCATTTCTAAGCAGGTCCTCTGTCAAGCGATTGACAGCTTAGTCTGTCTTGCTTGTTGATGCCACAGGTTTGCTAAAGGTTTAATTGTAATGTTCATGCAGTTGATTCCCAAATCTATATATGTAGCCCTAGTTTTTTTCCTGAACTCCAGATTCACATCTCCAATTGCTTATGTGGTATTTCAAAATATTCCAATATGTCCCATAAACATGTCAAAGTTAAGTGTTCCAAAACTAAACTTATCTCCCCCCTAAATCTGGCTTTGTTCCAAGCTTCTTTTTCTATCCAAGAAACCCCCTTCTTTGAGTCACCCAGGTTTAGTCTTGTGCTTTAATATCCACTCTTCATCATCCCTGTATAGTTGATCAGCTGCCAAATCTTGTCTGTCTAAACTCCACAATATTGCTTACATGTGTCATATACTCTCTCCATTCACATGACCACCAGGTAAGTTCAGTCCCTCTCACCTGGACTACTAGAAGAGCCTCCAAATACATCTCCTTGCCTCAAGTCCTACTACAATACAGAAATGCCCAAGTGATTGCCATTCCTTTCTGCAATCAACATCAGTGCCTCCCTGTGATCAAATATAAGTTCCTCTACTTAGTTTTTAAAGGTCTTCACAACTTGGTCCCAGCCAAGTTTTTTAGCTTTATTGTATTGTACATCAATGACATCAAACTGAAATAGAAGTGGGACCAGTAATTCATATATAAGGACCCCTGTTAGACATATATTGCTCTAGTTTTCAGATATATTTTTATATGTATTTCATTGCATTTTTATTTATGTTGTTAACTATATCCCAATTATAATTTTAAAGGTTTTTTTAATTTGAATTAAATCATCAACAAATACAACCATTGTTCAATGCATAATTATATATACACACACACACACACACACACATATATATATGTATATATATGTATTTGGTTTAGGTCACATTTGGGAATGTTATGAGCTGAATGTAACTCACAGATCTTGTGTTTGATATTTTTAACACAGTTTAAAACATTTTCCCCATCCTTCTGGGGCTGTGTGGACCATTGCAACTGATCTTATTATTCTTTACACATGTCATTCCATCTTCTATCTCCACGTATTTGTTTTGGTTGTTTCTGTGTGTACTCCTACTTGAACTTTACCCCTTATAATTCTTTATTTTTCTCAAAATTATCCCTAAGCAACACCATCTACATCTAGCATTTTGGGATTCCTCCAGAGTCTTGTATCTCCTCTCAAAATTATCTGATATATAATCACTTATATGCACGCCGTCTCCTATGATAGAATACAAGTGCTTTGAGGGCAGATTCTGTTTCATTTTGTCTACTTGTATCCAGCTCCTAGCATACTGATTGATATATGCTAGTCACTTAGTAAATGCTCCCTTATTAAACCGATTAAACACCAGAACTTAGGCCACACTCAAATAATTTTCATCATAAGTTTGCTGGCGCATTGGAGTGGGACTCTGAGGAAGATCCTAAATTTACGAATCTCAAGGAATTGAGATAGGACTGCACCTGTGATTTCATTCAAATAGGTAACTCCAAGGTCAGGGAACATTCTTTAACAATGCAGGTCAGCAACTCCCCTGCAACGTATTGACTTGGAGAATTGCCTAAGGGAAATAGTTTGTTCTCAGGACCTCTTTATATGGATAAAAACTTTTGAGAGCCCTACAAAGTTTATGAGTGTTAGATTCAAGTGTGTGCTGGAACCAGCTCATGAGAAACAATTGTTAAATTTTCAGCGTGAGCATTTACACCTTGGAAATTGGCAAACATTAAAAATCAGGATTTGATATATTATTTTGCTGATTGTCTAGACTTAAGAAAGTCATGGGAGAAAATGTTAATAATTCTAATTAAACTTAAAAGTATGCCATGAGCACATTTTTAAATCCCCAGAGTCAGATGTCGAGTATTTACTGGAACACTGCTGTTTATATCTAGCGATCTGTACTGTATTACAAATTAAAACATCTTTATATTATTAAGAAAATCATTTTGACTTTACCGATCCCCTTAAAAGGCTGCAGGGACCATGTAAGGATCCTAGAGGTCCCCAGACTATACTTTGAGAATGAGAACAACTGGCCTAGAACACTAGGAAGTTAAATAACTTACTGAGGATCACAAAGGTGATAAATGTCAGAAGCAAGACTTAAAATGAAGTCTTTTTGATTCCAAGACCAAATTATCTACCAGCTGTGCCATACCATACTGTTCCACTGCGCTTTCTCAGGGGTGTTCTGGGAGCAGAAGCCTCTCTGCTGTGAGGGCACTGAACACCTTTCAGGACTGCCCATCCACCTTTGGGGTCCATCTGTCATCCAAGTTTCACCCATATTTCCAAGAAACTATAGCATGTGTAGTAGCCATAGCCTGGTAAACCATTTCAGATGAGCCAAATCAGGTTAAAAATAACTCACAGGCTTTGATTCTGTCCATGACTTAGGGGGATACCCACCCCAATAATGTAAAGACTTCTACTAACAGAACGAGTGAATGAGAACACTTTGTTCCAGGGGCCAAGAAGTTGGCTAAAGCAGGTGCTGTTGAGCACTTGGGGTTTGGTCAGACATCATAAAAATGTCATCGCATCCTTGGCCATTGCCAGTTGTCTTGACTTTTGTCCTGCCAATGGACTTTGATGACTCTGGAAGACAGAGGGAGACTGCGTACCCTTTGTGCAGTTCTGCTTAGCTTAAATCCAACTCATATGCAGTTAAAGACACCATTCTTGTGATGTCACCAGTCCTCTTGAACAACAACAATCAAATCAAGGAAAATTTGCTACCTTCTCTCACACCAACCATATGTCAATATCTTCTCTTAAGAAACGATAGCACCAATTCATTTAGATCTTAGTATGAATGATAAAAGACTAGCTTACCACATCTAGGAGAATTTAGAGCACAGTAAACATTGCTTTGCAACATTTACAGCAGGATAAGCACTGATAAACCAAGGAGAGATGGGTCTCTTTTGGAATTTCAGGCAACAATGAGCAGAAGAGGCAGAAATTAGGGGAAGAAAGAGAGCTTTCCCAACACCCCTAAATACTATAAAACTATATATCTGTGATAAATAAAAAGCAAAATCTTGCCAGAGGGCAAAGAGGACGGGATACCTGAGAAGGAAGAAAGGGAAATGAAAGTATGCCAACGATAAAACTTTATAAATTTTTCAGTTTTTCAATGAGCTAGCTCAGATTCCATATCTTAATAGAAATAGCCTAACTCTAGTCATAAAAATATTTTATTGGTAATTTTACATAATGCTGGGTGACTGTAAATTTTTTATCTGCATTAGTATATTGATATATTCATAAATGATAATTGTGCCTGAAAATAGGGAACTGTATGTTTTTCATAGGAATTACTAAAAAAATACAATAAAGGGCCAATTAAAATAACAAAAGCTGACTTAAGAAGTAATAGGATACATTATTATTAGTTATTCCTAAATTCTGTGAAGTACTCCATATTTCTGTAGTAATTATTTTATACATGTTGATAGTGCTGAATAAATCTGGGGCTAGAAACAAGTGAAGCAATTATTATTTATTTATTTATTCATTATTCATTATATTCATCCAAATTTTCAGAAATGCAACTTTTTAAAATGGAAATTTGTTCTGTAGCTGGATTGTTCTTGTTGTTTTGGCAAAGACACAATCATCTCAAAGGGGAAATTTTATATAATATGGGATATATCAGTGTGTGATCATAATAGTACTTTATCTCAATTACAAAGCTAAACAATTGATACTTTAAAATATTTAGTATTTTGCTGGCAAACATAATAAATAAATGTTTTCAAAAACCAAGGAAAGAAAATTTGATAAAATAAGAAACATAATTTTGTAAGAGTAATCTAGGAAAATGTGTCAAAAAAAAACATTGGTCAAAGTTAATAGAAATCCTTTAATAACAATTTTCCTAATTTAAACATACCAAGTACCAGCAGGTTTACCTAAGAAGATAACTATTGTGAAAATCTGGTTGCCCTAATAGTTGACTGAATTGATCTGACTTGTATGTACATATGTGTATACATATACACACACAAAGATACTCATACAACTGTTTCATGATTCTCAAATAATACATATCTAGACAGCTTGAACTGTTATAAAAATTTTAATTCCGTACATGCCATTCAATAGTAGCAAAATCAAGGTTTAAGTGTTGGACTTCACTAAAAGTGAAAAAGGTTACTAATAACACTGTACAATAAATGTTCTACCACATGTTCATGGCACTTTTAACTCAGGATATCAAAATGTTAATTCTGAAAATGTGGTCCTTAGTGTAGATTGCAACAACATTATTAATCCTAATATACTTTTATTTTATGTAAAACATGTTGTGGACTGTGCATGAATGTCCATCATGAAAATGTGGCATGCATTGGCAAAAATCTTTGTATTTGCATATTACCGAGAAGTGACTAAAGAAACTGGAAAAAAGTAAACTTTAATGAGATTCTCCATTTAATGATGAGATTTCTCCTCTCGGTGAATATGATCTGGATATTCCTCTCTCTGGATTATCAGAGCTAGAACAACTCTGACTATGTGGATCTGCAGAAGCAGCACTAGATCCAGGTGGTGACTTAGTTTTCTCCTTAAAGTCTGTAATAACGACTCTCAGATCTCCAACGTTTACTTCCAAATGCTGGCACTACTCTAGTCCACATTTTTCAATCGTGCCCTGGTTTTCTTATAACTGTTCTTTTTGCTAGTTGTTTCTTTTTCCTTTTCTAATTTATTTTTTTTTCTTTCTTTGATTGTGATGAGGGCACAAATTGCTGGATAACTTGCTTTGCAAACAACTGGGAGACAGGTCGAGGTTTCCTGTAGATGGTGAGGTCCTCCAGATGTTCCTGTTTGTGAGTGACACTGTGCTGATTACATCAAGCCCCAGAACACTGCAGAGCTTCCTAATAGAGGTTCTCTTTCTCACATCGCACTGTTCCGGAAGGTGTAGACACTAAAATCCCAGTATCCCTCACCCAAAGATGGCTTCAGCTGTGCTTCAGTCTGGTCAGGTTCTTCTTACCTCCCATGTCTTGGCTAAAAAAAGACACCCCGGAACCCACAGCCACTAGCTCAGTGTTGGCCAATAAGAAGCAATAGCCTAACTCTAGAACCTAGCATGAGTGCAAAGTTCTTGCTCTTTTAAGCTACCCTCAATGACCCTTATATCATTTTTCTTTGCACATAAATTTTCCTCCTTTCTTTAAACATGATGAACCTTCCAAAGTTCCTCTGTCATTTTATCATCAACCTGATTTGCTTTCCATCATTCATATTCTCTCATCTTATTCCCAGGCTTCTAGGCTCCACTAAAAGTAGTATTGAAATTAAGATTATTTCCTTAACTATCTGCCATCACTTTACCTGGACTTTGGCTGCTGCCTTTCAGTTATTTTATTTTGTTACCATCAATTTCTTGTCATAGTCCTAACATAGCATAGTTGATAGAGAGCTTGGTTTGCATCCAGGAAGACCTGTATTCAAATTCTGCCCCTGTCTCATACTAGCTATATGACTCTATATGAAGGAAAAATTATAATTATGAACAACAATAGTAATATCTAGTACATAACTTAGAATTTTGTGGTTTGTCAAGTGTCTCACATATGTTATCTAATTAGATCCTCACAACAACATTACCATCATTTTACAAATGAGGAAACAGAGATACAGAGAAGTTGTACAACTTGTCCATAGTCACCCAGCTAGTAAGTATCTAAGGCAGGATTGGAAAAGAAAGGAAGAGGTGACTCTGAGGAATATATTTTAATATATAATGATATAGTACCTTCAGTTGCTTTTTCCTGACTTTTTTCAACATTTCTATGAGCTAATCTAGGGCATGAGGATTCTTAGTTTTACTGAACTGTCAGTTAAATTAAGACAAGTGCAAAAGCTGGCACCCAAAGATTGTATGGGAGTATACAATGATCTCAAGTGTCAATGGTCACTGAAACCAATGAGTTGGATACTTTGGGACAGCCACAGAAGAGTGTATTCATATGATTTTCTTATGCTCATGATTGTGTTATGCTATGTTCTTCATCCATTTTTCTCCTGTAAGCATTTAATTTCCACAGATTTAAGAAAACCACCAGTGTGTGTAAATAAATGTAGAACTACATGATGGAAACCAGCATCTTCTTTTTTAACGTTGCACTTAGATGAGGAATAAAATGAGTAGTTTACTTGAAAATGCTTCATTATCCCGTCCTTGTGGAATGGGAGCAAACCCACTGGAATGGCAATTGCTATTGCCAAATGGAAGACTAGGCTCTGGCATAATGGGGCATGTGCCACAAACTAGCAGGAGAAGAGTGTGATTTAGAGGAATTGGCTGAGACAGGCAGCCTTCGTGACAGCCGGCCATTTCATTGACATATGTGGTCTTCCTCAAAACTCACTTCTACAATCATGTCATGCCAAATAAAAGTCTGTCATTATTACTGAGGTATATTAATCGTGCTGTATTTAGAAGTACCCAATTTCCCAGAATTGAAGGAATTTGAAGGCAAATAGATTTTTGTAAGAACAATATCTATATATTCTCAGTAAAAATATTAAAATGTACTTAATATATTTCTACAACTGGATTAAATTATATTTGATAGAATGACCAGTTACAAAGATTATTCTATGTGGTCTGAGAATTGTGAAATGAACTAGCCAAGCATGTTGGTGGATTGCTTGAGCTTGGGAGCTCTGAGCTGCAGTGGGTTAAAAACATTCAAATGTCCACATCAAATCCAACATCAATGTAGTGAGCCTTTGGTAGTTGAGTAACCAGATCTCTAAAATGGGATGAACTTGTTCAGGTCAGAAAGGTGGAGCATTTTAAATCTACATTGAGAACAGATCTATGCACTTTCAGGTCAGCAAATTCAGAGTGACCCATTCTCAAACAGAGGAATGAATGAAAAAATAATGGAATGATATGGAATAGATTGCTTGGAAAAGAGAGGGTTCTTAATTAGAAGTCTTCAGGTGAAGACTGAATGACCATTTCTTGGGATTGTTGTAGAAGGAATTCATTTTCAGGTGTAAATTAAATTAAATAGTCTTTTAGGGGCTTTTCTTTTTTCCCATTTGAATTAATTTAATTAGTCAATTTAGAACATTGTTCTTTGGTTACAATAATCACATCATTTCCCTCCCTCCCCTCCACCCACTCTTCCCCCCTTCCCCCCCCGCCCCCCCCCCCCCCTGCAACCAACACACAATTTCATTGGGTATTACTTGTGTCCTTAATCAGAACCTATTTCCATATTGTTGTTTACACTAGTATGTCCATTTAGAGTCTACATCCCCAACCATATCCCTTTGACCCATGTATTCAAGCAGTTGTTTTTCTTCAATGTTTTTACTTCCACTGTGTTTCCTCTGGATGTGGATAGTGGTTTTCCTCGTAAGTTCCTCCAAGTTGTTCAGGGTTATTGCATGCCACTAATGGAGAAGTCCATTACATTCGATTGTACCACAGTGTATCCATCTCTGTGTACAATGTTCTCCTGGTTCTGTTCCTTTCACACTGCATCAATTCTTGGAGGTTGTTCCAGTCCCCATGGAATTCTTCCACTTTATTATTCCTTTGAGCACAATAGTATTCCATCACCAACATATGCCACAATTTTATCAGCCATTCCCCAATGGAAGGGCATCCCCTCATTTTCCAAATTTTTGCCACCACCAAGAGCGCAGCTATGAATATTTTTGTACATGTCTTTTTCATTATTATCATTTTGGGGTACAAACCCAGAAGTGCAATGGGTGGATCAAAGGGCAGACAGTGTTTTAGTGCCCTTTGGCATACTTTCTTTTTTTTTTTGTTCTAATCACCTTTGCTTTATTTAGTGCCGTTTTCATTTTCTTTTTTTTAAATATTATTTTATTTGGTCGTTTTCATACATTATTCACTGGAAACAAAGATCGTTTTCTTTTCCTCCCCTCCCCTTCCCCCCCCCCCCCCGCCTTTCCCTCTCCCATAGCCGACGCATGATTCCACTGGTTATCACATGTGTTCTTGACTCGAACCCATTTCCCTGTTGTTGGAATTTGCATTATAGTGTTCATTTAGAGTCTCTCAGTCTTATCTCCTCCAACCCTGTAGTCAAGCAGTTGCTTTTCAGCGGTGTTTTTACTCCCACAGTTTATCCTCTGCTTGTGGGTAGTATTTTTTTTTAGATCCCTGCAGATTGTTCAGGGAAATTGCATTGATACTAATGGAGAAGTCCATCACCTTCGATTGTACCACAATGTATCAGTCTCTGTGTATAATGTTTTCCTGGTTCTGCTTTTTTCGCTCTGCATCACTTCCTGGAGGTTGTTCCAGTCTCCATGGAATTCCTCCACTTTATTATTCCTTTTAGCACAATAGTATTCCATCACCAACATATACCACAATTTGTTCAGCCATTCCTCAATTGAAGGGCATCCCCTCATTTTCCAATTTTTGGCCACCACAAAGAGCGCAGCTATGAATATTTTTGTACAAGTCTTTTTGTCCATTATCTCTTTGGGGTACAAGCCCAGCAGTGCTATGGCTGGATCAAAGGGCAGACAGTCTTTTATCGCCCTTTGGACATAGTTCCAAATTGCCCTCCAGAATGGTTGGATCAATTCACAACTCCACCAGCAATGAATTAATGTCCCCACTTTGCCACATCCCCTCCAGCATTCATTACTTTGCATAGCTGTCATGTTAGCCAATCTGCTAGGTGTGAGATGATACCTCAGAGTTGTTTTGATTTGCATCTCTCTGATTATAAGAGATGTAGAGCACTTTTTCATGTGCTTATTAATAGTTTTGATTTCTTTGGCTGAGAATTGCCTGTTCATGTCCCTTGCCCATTTGTCAATTGGAGAATGGCTTGATTTTTTGTACAATTGATTTAGTTCTTTATAAATTTTAGTAATTAAACCTTTGTCAGAGGTTTTTATGAAGATTGTTTCCCAATTTGTTGCTACCCTTCTGATTTTGGTTACATTGGTTTTGTTTGTACAAAAACTTTTTAATTTGATGTAATCCAGATTATTTATTTTGCATTTTGTAACTCTTTCTAATTCTTGCTTGGTTTTGAAGTATTTCCCTTCCCAAAGGTCTGACATGTATACTATTCTGTGTTCGCTTAATTTTCTTATAGTTTCCTTCTTTATGTTCAAGTCATTCATCCATTTTGAATTTATCTTGGTGTAGGGTGTGAGGTGTTGATCTAAGCCTAATCTTTCCCATACTGTTCTCCAATTTTCCCAATAGTTTTTATGAAATAGTGGACTTTTGTCCCAAAAGCTGGGATCTTTGGGTTTGTTATATACTGCCTTGCTGAGGTTGCTTGCCCTCAGTCTATTCCAATGATCTTCCTTTCTGTCTCTTAGCCAGTACCAAATTGTTTTGATGACCGCTGCTTTGTAATATAGTCTGAGATCTGGGACTGCAAGACCCCCATCCTTTGTATTTTTTTTTCATTATTTCCCTGGATATCCTTGATCTTTTGTTCTTCCAAATGAACTTTGTTATGGTTTTTTCTAAATCAGTAAAAAAAATTTTTGGAAGTTCCATGGGTATGGAACTAGGAACTAGGAACTATCTAAATAGATAGATGAGTTTGGGTAGGATGGTCATTTTTATTATATTGGCTCGTCCTACCCATGAGCAGTTAATGTTCTTCCAATTGTTCAAGTCTAGTTTTAGTTGTGTGGAAAGTGTTTTGTAGTTGTGTTCATATAGATCCTGTGTTTGTCTCGGGAGATAGATTCCTAAGTATTTTATTTTGTCTTGGGTAATTTTGAATGGGATTTCTCTTTCTAGTTCTTGCTGCTGAGCTGTGTTGTAATTATATAGAAATGCTGATGACTTATGTGGATTTATTTTGTATCCTGCAACTTTGCTAAAGTTGTTGATTATTTTGATTAGCTTTTTGGTTGAGTCTCTAGGATTCTTTAAGTAGACCATCATGTCATCCGCAAAGAGCGATAATTTGGTCTCCTCCTTGCCTATTTTGATGCCTTCAATTTCTTTTTCTTCTCTAATTGCTACTGCTAGTGTTTCTAATACAATGTCAAATAATAGAGGTGATAATGGGCATCCTTGTTTCACTCCTGATCTTAATGGGAATGGATTTAGTTTATCCCCATTGCAGATGATATTAGCTGATGGTTTTAGATATATACTGTTTATTATTTTTAGGAATGACCCTTCTATTCCTATGCTTTCTAGTGTTTTTAGTAGGAATGGGTGTTGTATTTTATCAAATGCTTTTTCTGCATCTATTGAGATAATCATGTGGTTCTTGTTGGTTTGCTTGTTGATGTGGTCAATTATGTGGATAGTTTTCCTAATGTTGAACCAGCCCTGCATCCCTGGTATAAATCCTACTTGATCATGGTGGATGACCCTTCTAATCACTTGCTGAAGTCTTTTTGCTAGTATCCTATTTAACATTTTTGCATCTATATTCATTAGGGAGATTGGTCTATAATTTTCTTTCTCTGTTTTTGGCCTGCCTGGTTTTGGAATCAGTACCATGCTTGTGTCATAAAAGGAGTTTGGTAGAACTCCCTCTTTGCTTATTATGTCAAATAGTTTGTATAGTATTGGGATTAACTGTTCTCTGAATGTTTGATAGAATTCGCTGGTGAATCCATCAGGCCCTGGGGATTTTTTCTTAGGAAGTTCTGTGATGGCCTGTTGGATTTCTTTTTCTGATATGGGATTATTTAAGAAAACTATTTCTTCTTCTGTTAGTCTAGGCAATTTATATTTTTGTAAATATTCATCCATATCACCTAGGTTGGTATATTTATTGCCATATAGTTGGGCAAAGTAGTTTTTAATGATTGCCTTAATTTCCTCTTCATTGGAGGTGAGATCCCCCTTTTCATCCTTGATGCTATTAATTTGCCTTTCTTCTTTCCTTTTTTTAATTAAATTAACCAGTACTTTGTCTATTTTGTCTGTTTTTTCAAAGTACCAGCTTCTAGTCTTGTTTATTAGCTCAATAATTCTGTCACTTTCTATTTTATTAATTTCTCCCTTAATTTTTAGGATCTCTAGTATGGTTTTCTTCTGGGGGTTTTTAATTTGTTCATTCTCAAGTTTTTTGATTTGCATTTCCAATTCCTTGGTCTCTGTCCTCCCTAATTTGTTAATATATGCACTCAGGGATATGAATTTTCCTCTAAGTACTGCCTTGGCTGCATCCCATAAGGTTTGAAAGGATGTTTCGCCGTTGTCATTTTCTTCAACGAAATTGTTAATTGTTTCTATGATTTCTTCTCTAACTATCCGATTTTGGAGTATCATGTTATTTAATTTCCAATTAATTTTTGATTTGGGTCTCCATGTACCCTTGCCGATCAATATTTTAATTGCCTTGTGATCTGAAAAGGCTGCAGTTAATATTTCTGCTTTTCTGCATTTGAGTGCCATGTTTCTATGGCCTAGTGTATGATCTATTTTTGTGAATGTGCCATGTGGTGCTGAAAAGAAGGTGTATTCTTTTTTGTCCCTATTTATTTTTCTCCATATGTCTATTAATTCTAATTTTTCTAAGATTTCATTCACCTCTTTTACCTCTTTCTTATTTATTTTTTGGTTTGATTTATCTAAATTTGATAGTGGTTGGTTCAAGTCTCCCACTAATATGGTTTTACTGTCTATTTCCTCCTTCAATTCTCCTAGTTTCTCTATTAAAAATTTGGATGCTATACCATTTGGTGCATACATGTTGATTAGTGCTATTTCCTCATTGTCTATACTTCCTTTTAGCAGAATATATTTACCTTCCCTATCCCTTTTGATCAGGTCTATTTGTACTTTGGCTTTGTCAGATATCATGATTGCAACTCCTGCCTTCTTTCTATCGGTTGAGGCCCAAAAGGTCTTACTCCAACCTTTAATTCTAACCTTGTGAGTGTCAACCCGTCTCATATGTGTTTCTTGAAGACAACATATGGTAGGGTTTTGGGTTCTAATCCAATCTGCTATTTGTCTGCGTTTTATGGGTGAGTTCATCCCATTCACGTTCAAAGTTATGATTGTTATTTGTGGATTTGCTGGCATTTTGATATCTTCCCCTAGTTCTGACCTTTCTTCTTTAGCTTTCTTCTTTTGAACCAGTGAGAAAGTGTCAGTCCCCCTAGTCCCCTCCCTTGAGATGCTTCCCTTTCTAGCCCCTCCCTTTTTATGCTCCCTTCCCCTCCCCCCTCTCCTTCCCTCCCTTTTTGTACTCCCTCCCCCCTCCCCCTCCTTGATTTTCCTTTCTTTCTTGCCCTAATGGATAAGATAGAATTCAGGATCCCACTGGATCTAGATGTTCTTCCCTCTCAGATTTGATTTCACTGAGAGTAAGGTTTAAGTAATTCCACTTCACGCTCTCTTCCTCTCCTTCTCATATGAGAGTTCTTCCCCTCCCCTTCCCATGTGTATCTTTATATGGGAAAGATTATTCTATTGATTCCCCCCCCCCTATTTCTTGAAGTTAATCTTAGTATTATTGCGGTTCCCCCCTCCCTTTTCCTTTCTTTGCCCCAACTTTCCCCAAATCTTCTTAATGCCCCAATCTTTCCCTATGCATGTTTCTTCTAACTACTCTTATGATGATACAATTTATGAGAGTTACACAAAACATTTTCCCCACATATTAATATATATAATTAGATGTAAATGTAGTCCTTATAGAAGAGAGTTTGACTTAAAGAAAAAGATAAGATTTATCTCCTTTTCCCTTTCTTTCATATTTACCTTTTCATGTTTCTCTTGCTTTCTGTGCTTGGATATCGAACTTTCCACAGAGCTCTGGTCTTTTCTTAGCAAATGCTTGGAAATCTCCTATTTTGTTGAATGCCCATACTTTCCCCTGGAAGTATATAGTCAGTTTTGCTGGGTAGTTGATTCTTGGTTGGAGACCCAGCTCTCTTGCCTTTCTAAATATCGTGTTCCATGCTTTGCGGTCTCTTAGTGTGTTAGCCGCTAAGTCGTTTGTGATCCTTATGGGAGCCCCCTTATATCTGAAGCTCTTCTTCTTGGCTTCTTGTAGGATTTTCTACTTTACTTGGAAGCTCTTGAATTTGGCAATTACATTCCTAGGCGTTGTCTTTTGGGGATTTAGTATAGAAGGTGTTCTATGAATCCTTTCTATTTCTATTTTGCCCCCTTGCTCCAGAATGTGGGGGCAATTTTCTTTTATAATCTCCTGTAGAATAATATCCAGTTTGTTGTTTACCTCTGGTTTTTCTGGGAGACCGATAATACGGAGATTTTCTCGTCTTCCTCTATTCTCCAGGTCTGTGACCTTCTCAGTGAGATATTTTATGTTTTCTTCCAATTCATTAATTATTTGGGTTTGCTTTATTGATTCTTGCTGTTTTATCATCTCGCTTTCTTCGAGGTGCTTAATTCTGGTCGTTAGGGACTGGTTTTGCTTTTCAGCCTTGTCTGCCCTTCTATTGGATGCTTCGAGTTCTTTTTCCAATTGAGCATTCTTATCTGTCAGACAGCTGATCTCTTTCTCCCATTTTTCTTTCCAGGTTTCCATCTTTTGGATAAGTTCCAGTTTGAGATCTTCCAGAGCTTGTTGATAGTTTCCATTTTGGGAGGCGTGTTCTGAATTTTTTTGGATTTCCTCCTCATTCTCCTCTTTTCCTTGGGTACTTCCACCATAAAAGTTTTCAATAGTCACTTTTTTCCCTTTCTTCCTGGAGGCTTGATTTTGGGCCATGTGAGCCATCCCTTTGGTGATTTTATTCCCCTTTCCTTTTTGGTCTGGGGTCTGGGTTATATGAGCAGTTTTTCTGTGAATTTAGGTTGCTTCAGACTAGTTCTTCCCAGCCTCCGAGGTTTCTTAGAGCGCTGGGTCCCTGATCACAGCCACACTCCCTTTGGCATACTTTCAAATTGCCCTCCAGAATGGTTGGATGCATTCACAACTCCACCAGCATTGAATTAATATCCTAACTTTGCTACATCCCCTCCAGCATTCATTACTTTCCTTTGCTGTCATGTTAGCCGATGTGCTAGGTGTGAGGTGATACCTCAGAGTTGTTTTGATTTGCATTTTTCTGATTATAAGAGATTTAGAACACTTTTGCATGTGCTTATTAATAGTTTTGATTTCTTTAGCTGAAAATTGCCTATTCATGTCCCTTGCTCATTTTTCAATTGGAGAATGGCTTCATTTTTTGTACAACTGGTTTAGCTCTTTATAAATTTGAGTAATTAGACATTAGTCAGAGCTTTTTGTAATGAAGATTGTTTCCCAATTTGTTGCTTCCCTTCTAATTTTGTATGCATTAGTTTTGTTTGTACAAAAACTTTTTAATTTGATGTAATCAAAATTATTGATTTTATATTTTTGATTTTTTTCTAGCTCTTGCTTGGTTTTAAAGTCTTTCCTTTCCAAAAGATCTGACAAGTATACTATTCTGTGTACACCTAATTTGCTTATAGTTTCCTTCTTTATATTCAGGTCATTCACCCATTCTGAGTTTATCTTGGTGTAGGATGTGAGATGTTGAATCAAAGCTAATCTTTCCTATACTGTCTTCCAATTTTCCCAACACTTTTTATCAAATACTGGATTTTGGTCCCCAAAACTGGGATCTTTGGGCTTATCATAGACTGTCTTGCTGAGGTCATTTACCCCAAGTCTATTCCACTGATCCTCCTTTCTGTCTCTTAGCCAGTACCAAATTGTTTTGATCACCACTGCTTTATAGAATAGTTTGAGATCTGGGACTGTAAGTCCTCCTTCCTTTGCATTTTTCTTTCATATTTCCCTGGATATCCTTGATCTTTTGTTCTTCCAAATGAACTTAGTTATGATTTTTTCTAATTCCGTAAAGAAGTTTTTTGGTAGTTCAGTGGGTATGGCAGTAAATAAGTAAATTAATTTGGGTAGGATTGTCATTTTTATTATGTTTGCTAGTCCCACCCATGAGCAATCAATGTTTTTCCAATTGTTTAGATCTAGTTTTAATTGTGTGGAGAGTGTTTTGTAGTTGTGTTTATATAGTTCCTGTGTTTGTCTCAGCAGATAGATTCCTAAGTATTTTATATTGTCTAGGGTGATTTTAAATGAAATTTCTCTTTCTACTTCTTGCTGCTGAAATGGGTTGGAGATATATTGAAATGCTGATGACTTATGCTGGTTTATTTTTTATCCTGCAACTTTGCTAAAATTGTTGATTGTTTCAACTAGCTTTTTGGTTCATTCTCTAGGATTCTTTTAGGATACCATCATATCACCTGCAAAGAGTGATAGCTTGGTCTCCTCATTGTGAACTTTAATACCTTCATTTTCTTTTTCTTCTCTAATTGCTAATGCTAGTGTTTCTAGTACAATGTTAAAAAATAGAGATGATAATGGGCATCCTTGTTTCACTTCTGATCTAATTGGGAAGGCTTCTAGTTTATCCCCATTGCAGATGATGTTTGCTGATGGTTTTAGATAAATGCTGTTTATTATTTTTAGGAAAAGCCCTTTTATTCCTATACTTTCTAGTGATTTCAATAGGAATGGGTGTTGTATTTTATCAAAAGCTTTTTCTGCATCTATTGAGATAATCATGTGATTTTTGTTGGTTTGCTAGTTAATATGGTCAATTGTGTGGATGGTTTCCTTAATATTCAACTATCCTTGAATTCCTGGCATGAATCTTGCCTGGTCAGAGTGAATAATCCTTGTGATGACTTGCTGGTGTCTTTTTGCTGGTATGCTATTTAAGATTTTTGCATCTATATTCTTTAAGGAGATTGGTCTATAGTTTTCTTTCTTTGTTTTTGACCTGCCTGGCTTTGGGATCAGTACCATGTTTGTGTCATAAAAGGAATTTGGTAGGACTCCTTTTTTTATTCTGTCAAATAGTTTGTATAATATTAGGATTAGTTGTTCTTTGAATGTTTAATAGAATTCATTTGTGAATCCATCTGGAGCTGGGGATTTTTTCTTAGGGAGTTCTTTGATGGCTTGTTCAATTCTTTTTCTGATATGGGGTTGTTTAGGTAATTTATTTCTTCCTCTGTTAGTCTAGGCAATTTATATTTTTGTAAATATTCATCCATATCACCTAGATTTCCAAATGTGTTGCCATTTAATTGGGCATAGTAATTTAGGGGCTTTTATTAATCCTGAGTTTTTATGGATCTGAAGAAAGTAGGGGAAAATCTATAGAAGAGAAGACTTGAAAAGAATATGATTATTGTCTTCAAATATTTGAGGCACTGGCATATTGAACAAAGATTACTTTCATTTTGCTTTGCCAAAGGTAGAAGTTGTGGGAAAGTTGTTGTTGTTATTATTATTGTTGTTGTTGTTGTTGAAGGGACCAATCCTATTAAGATTTCCCTTATAAATTCTTATTCTATAACATGCTTCATATGTGTTTAATATTCATATTTATTTTTTAAAGAACACTATCTTTTCTCTCTTAATGTAGTGATTTTAAAAAATTGCTGTCTAAGAGCAGTGTTCCACCTCCTTATATATGGACTTCCTCACCCATAATAAATTTTGTTCCAATCTCTCATTTTCATTATGATGTATGTATGTGTGTTTTCTTAAATATTTATTGAATATGGTAGAATGTTAAATTTTGTTTTTGTAACTATCCTTCAACTCTTTTTTTATTATATCATTTGATCTATTCATATTTCAACTTATGATCAAGATTTTTTTCTTCTATTTTCATTTTAGTGATTTTTAAAATCATCCTCCACTTTTAAATCAATACACCGTTAGGCCTATTAATTTTTCTTACTCTAGTTTGTTGTATTTATTTCCCAAGGTCTTTCTCCCTGATACCCCTTGACCTGATCTATCCCAAATTCATTGAATTTACCTAAATTATAAATTCTCTTTCTTCACATTTATTTATCTAGCTAGTTATCTACAAGTTTTCTTTTTTGACTCCTTTCTTTCCTTATCCAATTAATCAAGTAATTAAAAACTTTTTTCCATTCACTTATTCCCTCTTCCTTCTTTTAAGTTGCTTTCTCTGTGCTTTTTATAATTAATTTTCATTTGAATAAACGAAATGTAATGTATATTTTTTGAGTTAGCTAACACATTTTTATTATTAATGGTCACATGAAGAGAATTGGATTATAGACACCTGAGAGGTGTCTCTAAATGAATGAAGTATAATGGGCCAATTTACAGGGGGTGGGGGGTTGGTATTTTTTTTCTTTACTGCCTTTTGTTTTTTAAAATTTTTCCTTTTTTATTTAAAATATTTTCCATGATTCCATGATTCATGATTTCCCCATCTCGACCCGCTCCGCTCTTTCCCCTACCCTCCCAGAGCTGATAAGCAGTTCCTGGATTATAAACATATATCGTTATTCAAAACCTATTTCCATGTTATTCATATTTGCAAATGAGTGATCTTTTAACAACAAAAACCTAATCCTAAGGTCCTACTTCCACACCTTTGTCCTTTTCATTCTTCTCTTCTAGTTGGACTATCCTCTTAATTATTTCTTCTTTATTTTCTCCATGAACTTCATGAGAATAAAATTTCTTCATCATATTTGAGCTCCTCTTCTATCCCATTTCTATGTTATCCTCCCTGATGCATGACTCTTAGAAATCATACTAATATATATAATAAGGAAAAAGACTTGTAAAAATATTTATAGCTGTCCTCTTTCTGGTGGCAAAAAAAATTGGAAAATGAGGGGATGCCATCCAATTGGGAAATGGCTGAACAAATTGTGGTATCTGTTGGTGATGGAATACTATTGTATTCAAAGTAATAATGAACTGGAGGAATTCCACGTGAACTGGAATGACCTCCAAGAATTGATTCAGAATGGAAGGAGCAGAACCAGAAAAGCCTTATAAACAGAGATGGATACACTGTCACACAATCGAATGTAATGGACTTCTCTACTGGCAGCAATGCAATAATCTAAGACAATTCTGAGGGACCTATGAGAAAGACCTCTTTCCACATCCAGAGAAAGAGCTGTGTGTTTAGAGAAACATAGAAGAAAAACAACTGCTTGATCACATGGGTTGATGGGGATATGATTGGGAATATAGACTCTAAATGATCATTCTAGTACAAAATTAATAATATGGAAATAGATCTTGATCAATGACACATGTAAAACCCAGTGGACCTACTGATTGGCTATGGGAGGGGAATGGGAGAAGAGGAGGGAGAGAACATGAATCATGTAACCATTGAAAAATATTCTAAATCAATTAAATAAAATTTTTCAATAAAAAAATAAATCATTCTTTGAAAATATAATTTCAGGAAATCAATAATGCTGGATAGAAATATTGTTGGTTAGCAGTGGTTACTACAAACCAGGGGGCTTGCTCCTGTCTCCCATCCCTTACCATAATTATCTTCCACTTCTAAGGCCATTTAATCCTGTCTCACTTCTATATTTATCCTATCATTTGGGGCACTTGCTATTCTTTGCAACTCTAACTCTCTTCTCAAATAGTAAGCTGTCCACGGAACTGCAATCTTTTCTCAAAAAGAAACTTATCTCTTAATATGAAAAATCTCACTCACCCTTCCAATATGGTCACTATTATTAGATCTCTTCTTCTTAATGCAGAAATGCACTAGTAAGGTAGATTTCAAATCAATAAAAAGAAAAACCTATAACAGAGCCATCTAAAATGCAGTACACTTCTTCAGTAGATAGTAAATTTTTCAACACTTGAGGTTTCTTTATCACCACTAAAATATTTTTGAACTCTAAGATTCTACTGTTCAATTATACACTCTACTTGTAGTGATTCTTGTTGATATATGACCAGGAGATTTATTGTGTTGAACAGATAGGACTTTGTGCCATGGAGTAAATTTTAATCAATAAAAGCATAGCAATGATATCAGAGTCTGGTCAAAAGATATTTTTAGTCCTTTTTTCCCCTTCCTTAATGGAGTACAGTGTCAAACTTTAGAATAATCAAGTATCTATCTGAAGAAATCTTTATAGAAGATCCTGGTACAAAGACTCATTTTTTCAACACAATTTTTCCAAGCAGGGTTTTATGGATAAGAAAGTTGGAACCCTATTATCTAAGGAATTAAAATTGTGAATGATCTGAAGAGCAATGGAGAGACACATGGTAAGCACAACTAAGTGGTAGCATATTTCCAATTACTGAAGAAATGGCAAAATATATATCATAAAGGACACATATAATAATGAAATAAGGTAGTCAAGTCATATGATAATGAATGAAGGATAATGGATGGAGCTTAGTCTCAGTATGGAAATGGTCCCCTTGAAATGTAATGAGACCTAGAGGAAGGTTTCTAGAATGTGGGCCAATTTTCTGTGGAGAAACTATAGAAGGACATTGGCAAGAATGGCATAGTATGAAAAAATATGAATGGATTATGATTTGTACCCGTGAAAAAAGGAACACTTTAATCAATGAGTACAATGATCCATGGAAAAACTGTTATATATATATGTGTATATATATATATACATATATATATATGCAATAGATATTATGTTTGGGGAATAAGTTAAAGAATGATATGACATTTAGGAAACAGATGAATTGCTTTCAGTAGTGAAGAATAACAGCATGATGGATCATCTGATGACAGATCAGCAAAACTATTTCTTAAAATATAAGCTTATTGGATGATTTTTTTTTTATTTTAAGCTACACTCATTCAAGAGATTTTTAGAATTTTAATGTATCCCTGAAGTTATCCATTTTCCAGTATGAATACATTGGAGTTTTCCTCTCTTTTGGAGAAATGATCTAACCCAAGAAGGCTAATATATGATAATGATGAAATCAATTTTTTGACCATATATTATATATTATAATGTGGCAGAAAACAGAAATTCTAACTTTCTGAGATCAAACATAAATCAATATTATTTATGAAATATTTTGAGTTTTTCTTCCTTTTAAAAATAAAATTAAAAAGGAAGTAGATACATATATAGATATATTTATAAATGTTTTTACATATATTATTTATAATTTTATGCACATAAATGTATATATATACACTCCTCAATAATTAAATTATATTTTATTTTGAAGAACCTCTCATCTCATAAATATTGATAAGCTTTCTCTGTTTTATATCTTCTTACATTAGTATTCAGATTGTCATTGAATACAGGAGTGGGGAGAGAGCCCAAAGGGTGTGTTGTTATCATCTCCTTTCTCCACATTGATTATATTATTGAAGAGATCAGACCAGTAATAAAAAATGCACTCAAATAGGAATTGATAGAGGATAAATTTGATACATGGAGAGAAATGCAACTTCAATATTATTCGAAGCCCCGATAGTCAGTGCCCATTCAAGAACTACAAACACATCAGGAACTTTATGAGAATTCTCCAAAGGAAGAAAAAAGGTCTAATAATCAGGAAATATGAATTTCAACCTTTTCTATATGAAGTCTTTCTGTGTAGGTTAATTTTCTATTGGAACCTGTGTATCCTTGTCAAAAACTGTGCCCTAAGTTTGGTAGTTTCTTATTATTTCACTTTAGCAAATATCCATTCCTAAAAGTAATTTACTCTGGCTTGCTCACTAATTGATATCAGTCAGCTCATCAGTGTGGAACACACCTGTGGGGGCTCATTAGTAACACTATTAAAAACCATTTAAAAGTCTTTGGGGTTATTGCTAGAACTTTGGCAGAAGTATGCAACTAGCTTCCAGGAAACCTACTTACTAGTGTGAGCGAGATTTGGGAAGGAATTCCAAAAGGGGTGCCACATAGAGAGATCATAAACATATCATACTGTTTCAGGACTCTAGTCCTTTCCAGGAAAGGCCACTTTTTTCATTCCCTTCATAATTAACAAAGATGAAGATAGCAATGGGATGTTTTAAGAAGATATTAAGCAACTCTGTTTGTTGGGGGACAATTATTTCTACTTGATATATGAAAGAAGCATACTCCATTCACCCCAACTAATAAAAACAAACCTCCAAAATCTTCCTTTCAAGACAAGCTATTCCTCTGTGATGAAGGGAATTTTTTGTTTTGTTTTTGGTGGGGGGGGGTGAAAAACTAAACAAAACATTTGATTAGTATTCCAAGAAAGTCACAATAGTTTTTATTATTATATATTACATAATTAATACATAGTCCATATGTACATTCTACTTCTTCATTTGGAATCAAAGGTTCTGGGTTTGAATCCTGTGTCCATTTCTCTCTCTAAGAGTTTTGACAGCTTTTAGTGTTATGTTCCAACTAGACTAAGAAGAACAATGGGACAGATGGTCTGAAACCCTAGAGGTCACCATATGTTACTGTGCCAGCTGCTGGAAGTACCGTAGAGGCATGGATAGCAGTTTTAGGATGACCCTTAATGACATTATACCATATGGCTCACAACTTTTCCTAGTCTAGTATCCACCACATAGACAAATGAGGTTGTTGTCGTTTTGAGGGCAAAGAGAAAGGAGCTATATCTTAGTGTAGGTTTTGTGGGTGATCAGTGACTGGGGAGAGGAAATTTGAGCAAAAAAATGCAGTAAATGGAAATATTTTGTCATCGATAGCAAATAGCAAGCTTGTGACGTCATACACTCTCCCATTAAAAGCTAATGAGTGCCCTGAAGTCCTTGTAGTAGAACAGTGGAAACCACTTGACCAGAAAGGCCCTTTTGGAATGGAGGGGCAACATTTCAACGTCAACTTCAACAATGCAGCCTGGGGCTGTGTTGCACTCCAGGTCCTTACAATTTCAAGTGTCAGGATCAAGTTGACCAACAATGCAGAGCTGTGAGGCTTTAAGTGTTCCCAGCTTGCTCCTAGGGAGTCGATTAATCAGGCTGGCAGTTCACTTCTAACAATGGAGGGAGACCTGCCAGTTCAACGCAGACAAGAATTAAAAATCAACTGTCATCTGAAATACAAGCCAGAAGATGTTAGGGAGAAAAAAGTGCTGATTTTATGTTGGACGTTCCCCTTGGTTTTTAGATCAAGAAGCAGCTTGTCTAATTCAGTTCAGCTCAACAAACACATATCACACATTTCCTATGTTCTGGGCATGTAAGGAAAGCTATTTGATGTAATATTTTTGCAAACTAGAATTTTATATTAATGCTAATGAATTGGAGGCATCATTTTTAGAATAGGCCTGTTTGGAAAGAACTATTATATGTGTTTATCAGTTCTGTCAAACTCAAATATCCGAATCTGTGCCTGTGGGATAGAAAACCACATGTTAAGATTATTTATGTTTTATTGGAATTTCATATTGTTTTAAAATATATTTCTCAAAAAATACAAAAGATATTTCTCATTGTAATCTGGTTATATGCAGTGGGAAAGGGATTTATCTTTGGCACTCTTCATATTAATGATGTTCTTTATATAGTCTCTGTATTATTCACCAGCATAGGAACCTAAAGAATTCTTATTTCTTTGGGAGTAATTTTCACATGAAAATTTTATGTCATATTTACATAGCAATGAAATGGAAATGTTTACCCCATAAGTCTTCCTATCTTTCCTTTTAAAAATGTTTCAACCCTTACCTTCTGTCTTAGAGTCGATGCTGTGATTTGGTTCCAAGTCAAAAGAGACGTTACAGCTAGGAAATGAAAGTTAAATGACTTGCCCTGAGTCACACAGCTAGGATGTGTCTGAATCTAGAGTTGAACCCAGGACCTTATGTCTCCAGGTCTGGTTCTCAATTCACTGAACCATCTAACTGCACCCCCCCCCCCATACAAATCTTTCTTTTAATAAATTTAGCAAAAGAAAAAAAATTCTAAAAAGTTGTAAAATAGGGGCATCTAGATGGCACTATGGATAGAGGGTCAGGTCTGGAGATGCAGATCCTGAGTTCAAATCTAGCCTAAGATACTTATCTGTGTGACCCTGGGCAAGTTATTTTACTCCAATTGTCTTTCCCCTTACCACACTTTTGATTTGGAAATGATACTTGTATTGATTCTAAGACAGAAGGGTTTCCAAAGAAATCTCCCTCCAAACCAAACTAAAATAGCAAATTAATCCATAAATTAGAACTGAGGGGGGGCATAATTCAAGACTAAAGAAATTGATTTTTACTCATTTTACTTTATGATATATTTACACAAATATTATTAAGAGATAGTCTTCAACAGATAATTGAGCAAAGGATATATATGAACAAAATTTTCCCTTTTTTCCTCAAAGGACAAAGACCAGTGACAATCAGTTGAAAAAAAAGTACCAAGTAATTAATGATTTGTGAAATTCAAATGATAATATCTCTGAGGTTTTACTTCATACCTTTGCAATTTGTAAAATGGATAAAAGACAAATATAGTTAATGTTGGAGAAACCATTAATTTTCTGGAAAACTAATGAGGATTTTGTGGGAAACAATGCCAAATTGTTTATAACTTTTCACTTAGCAATCCTAAAACTAGGTGCATGCCCTGAGGAGGTCATCTGTAAGAAAATTAAGGGCCCAGAAGTGTCAAATTGTACAGAGGAGTGTTTATTTTTTTTATAATTAACAAAAAATGTGGAAACAATATGGATGCCAATCAATGGTATTCCCTATTCCTCATCTTACAAACTAAGAAACTGAGAGTCATGAAGGTCAAGTGATTTGCACAGGACAAATGTCATAAGTGGAATATGAACCCAGACTCTGTGACAACAATGATGACACCATCATAGTAGTTGTAATAGGACTTATTTCTATGCCGAGTGCCATAAAAGTCTTAGTGAAGTTTTGAGTTTTAATAAGTTCTACAGTTAAGCTGGAGGATATTAGAACACTTTGTGAGACTTGAACATGATGGATTATCATTGAGTTACAAAACATGATAAATAATAAAGATCTTAGAGAAACATGGTGAAATTCTAAAACTAATGCATATAGGAATTTTTGAAGCAGAACCAGGAAAACAATAAACACAAAATTAGGATAATGTATAAACTATGACCCCAATAGATATTTTGGTGAATTGCAGCCATCAGTCCAAAGGACTATGAATGACCTCTGTCCACTTCAATTCTTTCACTTAAAAGGTGGTGGACTATATGGGTTAAATGTTGCATATACCATTATAGGTGTTGCTTTACTGTTTTTCTTGTTAAAAGGTAGGCTTTCTATGATGAAGGTAATTGGGGAATGAAGGCACTTAAAATGCAAAAGGCACCTATAAATTATTATGGTAAAACAAAACAGTTTACAGAGACAGGAAATGTTGGTGGTCTCCTGACTTCTTTCAGGGAGGGAGAAGCAAGGGGGAGAAGTTAGAAAGAAGGCATGTAAGAGGTTTATTAAAATGTCACATAATGTGGTGCTGGATGATGTTATAGGTAAGACTGCTAAACTGAGTTCCTTCTGGTACTTTTAGTAACCAAACTCCTTTGGACAATATCCAGTGTAGAGCCATTAAAACAGAATATTGTGCTTGGTTTACTTTTATCATTGCCCAGATCCAGTGTATTTCTTCATTAAATCTTGGCTCTCCTTCAAAATCAATACCAGAAACATCATTTATGCAAAGAAAAATCTCCAGTACACTTGTACATTCTGTTATTCTTGCTAATTTGAAATATGCTCCAATTACTTCATTTCTGTAGTGATTGATGACCATCAGGCCAAGCTTCTGTTATTAGGTTTCAGAATATAGAAAAGCAGGTTTCTTCATTAAAAATAGCTTAGGAAAACCTGTCAGACTCTAAGAACCCTATTTTTAATGTAACCATTCTGGATTTGGAAGGCATATTATTAATACAAAATTAGGTGCCTTCAGTAAAAATTATAGATAACAAATGCTTGAAGTGTCCCTGAAGAGAGTAGAAAAAGGGAATAAGAAGGATCAGGCTATGAAATCACAGAATATCACATCTAGAAGAGATTTTAGAGGTGACTTAGTCTAAACTTCTCATTTTATAGAGTAGGAAATTAAGACCTCAAAAGATCAAATGGCTTGACCAAAGTCATACTTCCATTAAGTGACAGACTGAACCCAGGCCCTGTGACTCCAAATCAAGTATCAGCATCAGCATAATTGTAAAAGGTCACATTTCTATACAGAGTGACCAAACATTCTTAGTATAATTTTGAGCTTTAATTCCTTTTTTTTAAAGTTTTAAGCTATAAGATATTAACACTTAGAGCACTTAGGTGGCTCAGTGGATAGAGAGGCAGACCTAGAGATGGGAGATCCTGGGTTCAAATGTGACCTCTGAAACTTCCTAGTTGGGTAACTCTGGACAAGTCACTTAACCCCAATTGCTTAGGCGTTA
Source organism: Monodelphis domestica (assembly GCF_027887165.1). Taxonomy (NCBI): domain Eukaryota; kingdom Metazoa; phylum Chordata; class Mammalia; order Didelphimorphia; family Didelphidae; genus Monodelphis; species Monodelphis domestica. The sequence goes on along the minus strand of NC_077232.1, from coordinate 306,386,320 downwards.
CTGCTCTTCTGACTTGGTACTCTTACTTAGTATCAGTTCTAAGAGAGAAAGTAAGGATTAAAAAAAGATATTAACACTTAAACTTGTACTAAGACTTTTAGGACACCCTTTATAGTCATTTAGGTTTATGAAGCCTTTTGTTTACAGTATCCCTTCCCAAAAGGTAGTACCAGTATTATCGTTATTTCACAGATGAGGAAGTTGATTAGTCTTTGTGTAACTGTGGCACAGTGGGTTAAGCCAGATTTGAGCCTGAATATTAATTTGGCTCCTTACTGCCTATTAAGTGGGTGTAAGTCAAATTGCTTCTTTGACATTCAAGTGGCTCATCAATAAAATAGCACTGTTGGAATCACTGAATGAAATCTATAAAAAGACTCCATTTTTAGGGCTTTCCCAAAGGAATCAGAGCTAGAAAGGATCAGAAAGGGTAAAATTTGTTCATCATTAAAAAGGAGATTCATGTCAAGGATGGAAAGAACTAGATATCCATGGCAGTGACTAACTCTCCATTCTTCTACAAGAAAAGACAGACATTGATTCTTCCCAGATAAGTAAAGGAATTGGGGAGCCATCAGAGAATGAGATCTCTCTCTGTGGCTGGGGCTCTGAGAGGACACAGAGAGCTGCCTGAAGCCACGTCAAAGTTCCATTTTGAAGGTATATGCAGCAATGTAAAGGGGACGGACCAGAAAGCAAAACAAGAAGCCAGACGAAGCAGGACATTAAAAAGTGAAAGACCAAAACTGTACAAAAGAAAGCTTGAAAAAATACATTTAATTCAGAAATATTAATAATTAAAAGGAAAGAGAATGAAGAATAAGCAAAACGTCAAAGTGAAGTCTGAGACCACAATTAAACACTAGAAAAATGCCAGAAACTGTTAAAAATGTATCAAAGTGAGCAGAAAAGTTCAATGCTCTTTGGCTACTCCAATAACGATGATTCATTCATTCCCGTATGGGTTTATTTATTTACTAAGATGCCCTGAACTAAGAGGTAATCAAGAAATCCAAGGAGACAATAAATGCATTCTTTTAAGCCCAGACTCATATAAACTTCTGAAATAAGGGAAGAACTCTAGGCAGAAAACCCCAACCTGCAAGTACAGTGACTGCTAGAATCCTCAGCAACTTTCCTGCTGATATACGAGGACCAGCCAGGGAAGATTCCAGTCGGGAACTGTGTCCTGGGAAGGGAAGAGGGGAAGAAAACAGAAGCCTGAATCGGGTCTAGCCAGAGACGCCTGTGTCTGCAGCTGTGTCACCCTGACCCCTGGTGGTAACATGGAAACCTACGCGGCTCGGACTAAAAGCACAAGAGTGAGGATCTCCAGGAGAATTCCCTGTGCAGACAGTCCTTCATAGACTGCCCTGTCCAGACAACGCCGCACCCAGAGAAGAACAGAAGCAAATTCAGAAGGAAAGATGACACCGTTAGCTGTATCGTACAGACGTCATCCCGTGCTTTTTAAAAAAGGAAGCCATGTGTAAAAGAGATTTACGGTTTTATATAAAATGCTTTTTAAATGTCTTCCTTTGTATATAAAATGTCCTTTTTTGTATATAAAAATGTATGATTTAAAATAAGAAACCGAAAGGTGAAATGTTACAACTTAAAGGAAAATGAGCTAAAGTTATAGAAGCAGAGACGGGCCTTTAGACTCCCCTCAAATCATGGGGAACAATAGCAAAAACACTCCTCAATGGTTCAAAGGGGAAATGAAGCTTTTAGCAGAAGTAAAAACTAGAAATGAGTTTATGTTGGAATCACAACTCTGAACACCACATTTTTAACAATATTGTGTAAGTGGCATTTTCTCCCCAGAGCTATCTTACCCAGCATCCCGTTTGTTTCCTTACATCACATGTGTAAGCCATGTGCTAAGGTAGGGAGGATGTATTTGGGTGTAGCCCCAGCCCTCTTCTTCCTGGAATGCTGCTGTGAAGGCTGAGGGGAGGGCTCCAGGAAGCAAATTCTATCTACATAATACACAAAAGGAAAAATTGATTACGCAATAAAGAAACACTCCACATCACAGATGACCTGATCACAACAACAAGAGGGCACAACAATACTTAATGAGGGAAATTTTGATAAGAAAAAGCAAAAGCTGACCCTGGGCAAGTCACTTGACCCCCACTGCCTAGCCCTGACCGCTCTTCTGCCTTGGAGCCAATACAGAGTATTGACTCCAAGATGGAAGGTAAGGGTTTAAAAAAAAAGCAAAAGGAAAAAAATATATATTTTGAAGGCCAGATATCTTAAGGATCAGAGGTCTCCTTGAAGAATATGATTTAAAAAAAACTAACAAATTTAAATGACCTTGTCAGGCAAGGAACTTCACCTCTTAGAGTGTTGAGATCCAGTTCTAGGTTCATGCAGGCAAACAGCAAGTGTTCTCATTGCTATGTGTTCTCTGTCACCATGGTATATTATGGGGTGGGTGGGGGTAGGAGTATCTGTCAGTTAATAAGCATTTTTATTAAATGTTCCAGGCATTGTGCTAAGTTATTGGGATACAAAGGAAAGTAAAAGACAGTTCCTGCCCTCAAGGAGCTCACAGTACAAGGAAGGAGCTACCAAGTAAGCAAATATGTACTAACAAGCTATATATATATATATATGATAAATAGGAAATAATTAATAAAGGAAAGTAACTAGAATTAGGTTTCATACAGACCTCCTGGAGAAGTAGGATTTTAGCTGGAAATTTAAAGGGAGTTAGGGAAGGCAGGAAGTAGAGATGTAGGGAGAAAAATCATTCCAGGCATGATAGCCAACCAGAGAAAATGCCTGGAGCCAAGGGACAGAATGCATTGCTTCTGGTATGGAAAGAAGCCAGTGTCACTGGATCAAAACCTCTGTGATATGGCGGAGGATGTATGAAGACTGGGAAAGTATGGGGGACTAGGTTCACAAAGGTCTTCAAAGGCTAAACAGAGGATTTTTGTATATGATCTTGGAGATAATAGGGGGCCACTAGAGTTCACTGAATCAGTATTAATGTAGATTTATGCTTTAGGAAAATGACTATGATGGCTGAATGGCCTGTGGCCTGGAGTGGGGACAAACGTACCTACCAGTAGCTATTGCAATAGTACAAGGCAAAGGTGTACCAGAGTGGTGGCAGTAACAGGGGAGAAAAGTGGAGGTACCCCCATTTTGTGATTATTCACAAATGGTACCTGGTGAGGGGTAAAGGGAGGAAGAGAAAGATCCTCCTAACTCCTGAGAGATGTCTGGAGGAGAGGCAACTTATGGGTACTAAAGAGATGAGAAGAAGGAAAGGAAGAGATCAAGCATTCATTAAACATTACTACAATTACTAAGGCAATCTCCCCGGAGGTAAAGATTCTCTGAAACACCATGAAACTGCTGGACAAACACTTCACTTTCAGTTGATCCCTGTGCTGCCCCTGTAGTTCACTCAAGGTTTGAATTTCTGATAGACCAAGTAAGATGGCTCCTCTAAGGATGACTTGATCTGCTCTGAGAATGATGGAACTGCAGGAACATCATCTGGGGCTACTTGATCAGCATTTGCTGTTTAGTTGTGTCAGCCTGACTCTCTCTGACTCCATTTGGAGTTTTCTTGGCAAAGATACTGAAAGGATTTACCATTTCCTTTGGCAGCTTTTTGTTAAACCTTTACTTTCCATCTTAGAACCAATACTATGTATTGGTTCCAAGGCAGAAGAGTAGTAAGGGCAAGGAAATGGGTTTTCAGTGACTTTTCCAGGGTCACACAGCTAGGAAGTGTCTGAGACCAGATTTGAACCTAGGACCTCCTCTAGAGAACCTACGTCTGTCTCTAGGACTGGCTCTCAATCCATTGAGACACCCTGCTGCCCCCTGCCCGTTTGTTTTATAGATGAGAAAACTCAGGCAAAGGGTCACACAGATAGTATCTGAGGCTAGATTTGAACTCAGGTCCTCTTTGAATCCAGGTCCTGCACTGTATCAACTTTACCACTTAGCTGCTCTAGGGATGGACATTACTAAGCCTTTATTGGGTGTTACAATTACTCTGAGTCAGGCTTTATTGATACTCTTTCAGTTTTGATCTTTAGGCAATTTTGTGAAGTAGGTCTTATTATTATCTGCATTTTACAGTCAAGGAAACTGAGGCAGACACGTTTTTAAGTGACTTTCCCAGGATCACAGTAGCCGAGGCTGGTTTTCAATTCAGTTTTTTCTGACTTTAGGTTCAGGTCCCTACTGCTTCTAGGAAAGAAATCAGAGTGAATCCTCTTAAAGCATACTGAATGAACCTCTCTTCCTGGTTTAGGAACCAATCACCTTCAACAACAAAAACAGCAGCAACAACTGAAATTCACATAGGTTTCAATCACTTAACTGATGTTGTCTCTCTCCTTTGGGACTCACAACACACCTGAGATGTAGGTATTTTTCTATTTTTACTGATGAGGGAGCTGATGGAGTTGAGAGAGGATAAGAGACCTTTCCAAGTCATGTAACTAATAGTGCCTGAGGTAGGAACTAAATTCAGTCCTTCCTGAGTGAAATCCATATCTCTACCCCTGCTGAGCTGTGTAACAGCTTCTAATTACCCGAGTTTACAGGGTCCAACCAAAAAGGTTGTGGTTATAGAGAGATTTTAGCAAAGGAAGAGAGCCTCCCTTTAAAAGGAAGCTCATCTCCTATTTCCCATCAGCAAAGTCCACAAATAAAAGCACCATCAGAAAGGAGAATGAGCATGCATAGAGATCACTCATTAAGGACCCATATGGAGTCCCATCTTACTTGTGAGACTGTGAGAGTCCAAATGTCTTCTGAAGCTGTGATTTCAGTGCTGTCAACAGGCTTCCTCCTCTTCAGGCAAGGTATCTAAAAAGGGCTCAGTCTTTTTTGGCTGAGTTGTTCCTGCTACCATCTTCCATTCTCATCTCTTCAGGACCAACCAAACCATTTTAGACAGTTGTTTAGTCCTAGCCTCATCCAGCTAACAAAAGCTGGGCAGATTGCCCTAGGCTAACATTAAATTTTCCCTTTTTGACTTCAATGTCTAATGCAGAGATCCAAAGTCTTCATTTACAGAGCACTATCTAATTTAGAGGTTCTGACTATCTCATGTATTCCTCAACTCCTCTATAGTATGACTGCTAATAAATTTGAGCTAAGAAAAAAATAGAATAGAATAAGGAGGCAAAGTCAGTGTTTTTCATTCAACTAGCCCCCATTGAAGTCTCTGTCTTGTCCACTTGTTAGCAACAACGTATTATGAACGTTGATATTGCATTTCAGCCAGTAGAAACCTCAGGCTCATCAAATAGTAAAGCAAAAAATCTTTGACCCTGGAAAAGTAGAAAAAGCTCCTTTTGTTTATTCCCTTGGAGATTCTCAGGTATGGACATTGTTCTTACTGTCAGGACAGGGGTTCCAAATCTTTTCTGTATCACTGTATTCCCTTCACTTTCTTCTCTTAAAAGATATTTAACATGAAAAGAAACAAATTCTAGAATTTTCCATGAATTTACACATTAGACACAAAGAAGAAATGAATTAGTTTTTTTTTCATTAAAAAACTGTATCTAGAACATGGCAACAGTTATTATTATTATGAAGTATTTAAAAGATCAAATAAATCTGTCCAATCCTGTTTCCTATCAATCAAGATTTTTATTGTCTATATAGGCATCAAAGAGATAAACTCATATGGTGTTAAAGCTTCATTTTGTTTCTTATTTTGGACTTGCCTGATTCATCAAGATAAGTTGTTATAAATAAAATTAAATCCTTGTGAGCACATTTAATGAAAAAAGGACATGCTTCTCCAAGGATACACCAAAATTTGGTACCTTTGTTTATTGGAAATCAATTCATGATTTTTTACTTTTATGGAGTAAACTTGACTTTCACAGGGTCATTGCTACAGATATTTTTTTTTTCTTAGCTCAACAATAAGATTTAGCTAGTCAATCAGATTTTATTAAGCACCTATGATAAGCCACGCATCATGCTAAGAGATGGGGATACAAAGTAAAGCAAAAGACAATCTTTTCCCCTTAAGAAGGTCACAATCTAATGCAGAAGACAATATGAAGACAAATACGCACAAATAAATTATATATTAGACAAATGGGAAATAATTTATAGAGGGAAATCACCAGCATTAAGAGGGTTTGTGGAAGGCTTGAAGTAGAAAATGAGATTTTAGCTGGGAATTGAAGGAAGCAACAGAAGCTAGTAAATATATAGTGAAGGAAAGCATTCCAGACATTAGGCACCGAGAGAGGACATGTCTGGAGTTGAGAGATAAAGTGTCTTCTTCATGGAAAATGAGGGAGTGAGTATCACTGGTTTAAAGAATATGAATTGAAATATAAGGTTTAAGAAGACTGGAAAGTGGGGAGAGTTTTAAATTTGAGTTTGTGAACAGCCTTGAATGCTAAACAAATCATGTCATATTTGATCCTAGAGTCTATAGGGAGCCAATGCGTAGTTTATTCAGTTACATCGATGGACTAATACTGTACGAAAATCACTTTGCTTGAGAAATGGAGGATAGACCCAAATGGAGAGATGCTTGTGTGGCAGATAGACCAATCAGCAATCTGCTGTAATAGTCTTGGCAGGAAGTGATAAAGACCTGTATAAGGGTGTTGGCAGTGTTAGAAAAGAGAAGGGATGAGGGTAGTTAAAAATACTGCATAGGTAAAATTTGGAAAGCCTTAGGAACAGATTGTATATGAGGGGTGAGAAAGAGAAAGGAGTTGAGAATGATGCTTAAGTTTTGTTCCTGTGTAACTGGAAGAATGGTACTTCCCTCAGTAGTGAGAGTAACGTTTGGAAGCAGGAAGATAAAAAGTTCAATTTTGGATGTATTAAGTGTAAGATAGCTACTGAATATCAAATTAAAGATGCCACAAAGGCAGTTGGAGATAAGGTAATAGAGGTAAACAGAGAGGTTAGGGCTGAAAAGTGGATCTGGAAATCATCAGTATATAGATGATAATTAAATCCATGGGAACCAATGAGATAAATAGATGAAATAATTTAGAGGAAATAATTTATCCACTAGTTGACTCAGTGGATAGAGTACAGGGCTTAATGTCAGGAAGACTCATCTTCAAAAGATGTAATCTGGCCTTAGATATTTAACTGTGTGACCTTGGTCAAGTCACTACCTTCTTTGTTTCAGTTTCCTTAACTTTAAAATGAGCAATAGAAGAAAATGGGAAACCACTCCAGAAGCTTTGCCCAGAAAACCCTCCAAAAATGGGGTACAAAGAATTGGACATGGTTAAACAATAACAATGGCAGAAGAAGAGAAGAGGGCCCAGAACAGAGCCCTGTATTTGATGGTTGTCACCTGCATGAAGATTTAGAAAAGGAGATAGAATTAGTGGTCAGAGAAGTAGGATGAGAACTAGGAGACAATTGTGTTCCAAAATCTTAGAGAGAGGAGAGTATCAAGATCATTAATGGCAAAGAGTGAAGCATTCTGGAAGAGGACTGAATATTTAGGAAAAAACCACTGAATTCAGTAATTATGAGAGCACTTTGGAAAGGACAGTTGCAGGTAAATGATCAGGTTTACAACCAGATTGTAGAGAGTTAAGAAGAAAGTGAGAGGAGAAAAAAGGAAAGTACTTATTATAGACAGCTTACCCAAGAAATTTAGCCACAAAGGACAAAAGGAATATGAGGGGAGACATGGGCATGTTTAGAGGCAGTAAGGAAGGGAAAGGAATAAGCTGTTATTAGTGTTGCTCACTCTGCTATGCCATTTAAAAATATTATTCCATTTGGTGTTGGAAGGAATCGGTAGACAGAGAGAGATGGATGTTAAATGAAAGAGTGAAAATGATATAGCTATCTGCTGGAGGAGATGGGATAGAATACAGTCATTTGTAGAGGTAGAGAGGGTTTCTTTCACAAGGAGAAGGCCTACATTTTCTTGTGAGACAGGGATAAATAAGGAGAAAGTGGCAGAATAAATCTGGGTGAGGTGAGATGAAAAGGAGTGGGAAAAGGGAGCTCTCCGTAAATTGCCTCATTTTTCCCTATAAAATGTAAGGCAAGATCCTCATCAGAGACTATGAAGAAAGAGGGAGATCTCTCCTCCCTACAGAGTATATGCAAGGAGAATATGGAAGGATTGGGGAGAAAGACTTTTGTACTAAAAATCTCATCCATTTCATTCATTTGCATTTGAACACAGGCATTACTATTTCTCTTTCTAATTTTCAAGATGCACTAAAACTCTCCATTTCCCCCTGTGAGGATAATTCATTCTTTTTTTAATCTACATATTTTTCACAATCACTTTTATATTTCAGTTAGTTAATGTTGGTTGTCTCTCGAACCGAGGATGACGATTGTCTTTGTGCGTTTTTGTGCACAAAGACACCTGTGCATGGAGATGTAAGTGGAAAAGTCGATGCACAGAGACAGTCCCACTCTCTCGGCGTTGGAAGCCTGGGTCCATTGGCACGAAAAGTCGTTACAAGGAATGACTGAGTAGAAGAAAGGGAAGAGATATATTTGGAAATTATGATTTTAAAAACAAAAGAGAGAAAAATAACCAAATACTCTCTTTATTTCCTAACCCTGTCAAAATAAGATAATCTTAGCTACAAGTGCTAACCTTTGTAGGACAAATTTCTGCATCATCCCAACTAACTGATGAATCAATCAATCAATATTAATTAAGCAACTACTATGTTCTAACCATTCTGCTAAATACTGGTGATACAAAAAGAGGCAAAAGACAGTTCCTGCCCCTAAGAAGCTTATAATCTAATAGGGAGACAACAAATAAATCAATATATATGAAACAAGTGATATAGAAAATAAATGGGAAATAATTTACAGAAAGAAGGTGATAGGACTAAGAGGAATTGTTGGAAGTCTTCCAATAAAATATGGTATTTTAGTTGGGAATTAAAAGGGAAGTTGGGAAGCAAAGAAGGTCAGTAGGCAGGGTTTATACATCAAATTTAGCTTCCCCTCCTCCCAAATCCTTTTTCCCATTGAATATTTGATACCCTTTTTTTTAGTTTTAATAAATCATTTTTAATTGAAAAATTTTCTTTAATTAATTAATGTAGAATATTTTTCCATGGTTACATGATTCATGCTCTTTCCCTCCCTTCCTCTCAGCCCCCTTCCATAGTTGATGCACAATACCACTGGGTTTTACATGTGTCATTGGTCAAGACCTATTTCCATATTATTGATATTTGCACTAGAGTGATCACTTAGAGTCTACATCCCCAATCATATCCCCATTAACCCATGTGATCTAGTAGTTGTTTTTCTTCTGTATTTCTGCTCCCACAGTTCTTTCTCATAAGTCCCTCAGAATTGTCCTGGATCATTACATTGCTGCTGGTAGAGAAGTCCATTATATTTGTAAATGTAGCATACCAGGCATCTTAGCAGCTTGGAAGTATGATTGATCTATTGATATTGTATCCTGTATATTCATATACCAAGACTTATGGTCAGATCACTTGATGTTCACTGTATGGAAAGTGACAGTCCAAAGGACAGGCAAAGGACAGACAAATTCCTGGGCTTAACAGTCACTCTGCCCTGGTTCGGAGTACATTCATTTGCAAAGCACGGGTTGGATTAATCTCCACCTCTTTGATCTTGTCATTGTCAATTCAACCAATGTTAAGACCTATGCCATGTTATGTATTCATTGATCACCTCCCAATCCACATTCCTAAAACCTCCAATAAATACTGGGAAGCTTGAATCTCTCTCTTACTTTCCTGGATATTCTTTTTTTTTATATTTTATAATATTTTATTTGATCATTTCCATGCATTATTCATTAAAGACAAAGATAATTTTCTTCCCCCCCCCCAACCCCCCGTAGCTGACACGTGATTCCACTGGGTATCATGTGTTCTTGATTCAAACCCATTGCCATGTTGTTAATATTTGCATTAGAGTGTTCATTTAGAGTCTCTCCTCAGACATGTCCCCTCAACCACTGTAGTCAGGCAGTTGCTTTTCCTCGGTGTTTCTACTCCCACAGTTTGTCTTCTGCTTATGAATACTGTTTTTTCTCCTAGATCCCTGCAGATTGTTCAGGGACATTACACCGCCCCTAATGTAGAAGTCCATTACATTCGATTATACCACAGTGTATTAGTCTCTGTGTACAATGTTCTCCTGGTTCTGCTCCTCTCGCTCTGTATCACTTCCTGGAGGTCATTCCAGTCTCCATGGAATTCCTCCACTTTGTTATTCCTTTTTGCACAATAGTGAATATTTGATACCCTTAAACAGAGACTTCACCCAATCTTATACCTGGCCATGTATGTACTTAATTAAATTTTAGGACTGATGTCTAGATTGCTTGATATGTATTATTAGTTGGTCTTGATGAAATATTTCCCTCCCCTTTGTTACAAGGAATGACTGAGTAGAAGAAAGGGAAGAGATATATTTGGAAATTACGATTTTAAAAACAAAAGGGAAAAAATAATTTATTTAAAAAGAAGTACTTCAAAAGATTGTTCCTTTTCCAATCTATGGTTTTATAAATTAAGGTATAACTCTGAGGAATATAGCTAAATAAACTTCAGGAATGCATTTTTTTTTGTCTTTCTAGATAACCTGAACCTTGTTGTATATCACCTGTCTTCCCCCTGCTTTGTCATTCAGAGGAAAATCATGTTTCAGTCATCTGGTAACAATGTTTAAGGTATTACATTTTATTTTATTTTTCCCCAATTACATGTAAAAACAGTTGCTACCAACAAAGGATATTGAATCTTGAATTCTCTCCTCCCTCCCACAACCCCCACCTATTTTGAGATGGTAAGCAATCTCATGTAGATTTTACATATGCAATCATATAAAACACCCCTCCCCCCATTAATTCTTTTGTGGAAGGAAACTTAAATAAAAAAAAATTAAGAAAGTGAAAAAATAGATTCAGACTTAGTCCTTTTACTCTAGAAGTAGATAGCATTTTTAATTATGAGTGCTTTGGGATAGTTTTAGATCATTTGTATTGCTGAGAATAGCTGTTCTTCATAGTTGCTCATTTAACTGTACTCCTGTCACTGTCTAATTTCCTCCTACTTCTATTATTTCACTCTGCTTCAGTTTGTATAAATCTTTCCAGTATTATACTTGTCACTTCTTATAGCACAATAATATTCCATTACAATCATATACTATAAGTTACTCAGCCATTCTCCAATTGATGGGTGTCTTTCACTTTCCATATATTTACCCCCAATAAAAAGAACTGCTATAAATATTTTTGTAAATAAATGTCCTCCCCCACTTCATTTTAATATCTTTAGGATACAAACCTAGTAATGGTATTGCTGGCAAAGGGTTTATACTATTTTTTAGTCCTTTTCAGATAGATCCAAACAAATTCACTCTCCTGAGTAACTGAATCAGTTCACAACTTTCCTAACAGTGCATTTGTGTCCCTGTTTTCCTATATCCCCTCCAAATTTTGTCAGTTTCTTTTGCATCATAATAGACAATCTAATAGGTATGGGGTAGTATCTCAAAGTTGTTTTCTTTACTTTAATTAATTAATTAAGTTATTTAGAGCATTTTTTTGCATGTCTCTGGAGAGCTTTAATAACATTGAGACCTGCCTGCTTACATGCTTTGATTAGCATTTGGGGAATGACATATTTTATATATGCAATTCATTTCTCTATGTATTTGAGAAATGAGGCTTTTACTATAGACCTGTAATTAGAAAAATTCACACCATTATGATTACTGTGCACTACTCTTGATGCTATGTCCCCCTCTTTTGCTTTTGACCAACACATCGAGGTTTGGGCAATGTTTAATGAAAACGTTTTCTATTTCATTAATACCCATTTTCCCCCTGAAGGATTATGCTCAGTTTTGCTGGGCATGAATCTTGATTGAATTCCTAGCTCCTTTGCCCTCTGGAATATCATATTCTAGGCCCTTTAATCTAATGTAGAAGCTGCTAAATTTTGTGTTATCTGTTATCTTATGCCTGAGACTCCATGATATTTGAATTGTTTCCTTTTGGCTGCTTACAATATTTTCTCCTGAACCTGGTAGTTTCAAAATTTGGCTATAATATTGCTGAGAATGATCCTTTTGGGATATATATCAGAAGGTGATTGGTGGATTCTTTAAATTTTCATTTTGTCTGCTGGTTCTAGGATATCAGGGCAGTTTTCCTTGATGGTTTCTTGAAAGATGATGTCTAAGTTCTTTTTCTTTATCATGACTTTCAGGTAGTCCAATAATACTTAAATTATCTCACCAGGATTTATTTTTCCAGGTCAGTTTTTTGTTTCCATTTGAGATACTTCACATTTTTTTCTATTTTTTTCATTCTTTTTAATTTTTCTGAATGTCTCATGGAATCATTAGCTTCTGCTTGCCCAATTTTAATTTTTAGGAAATGATTTTCATGACTCAGTTTTTATACTTCCTTTTCCATTTGGCCAATTCTACTGTATAAAAAAGTTATTTTTTTTTTGTTACCAATCAATGTTTTGTTTTAATATTTCAATAAAACAATTGTGAGTGTAATGAAAATCAATAACAAGATCCAATAGAAAGGAAACTATGACAAAATAAATAAAAGTGAACTGAAATTATGAAGAGCTTTAAAGAAACAAAATTCAGATAACAAAATCTCCTTCTTTCTCCATCCCTGTGTACTCTAACCATCTCCTATTTTTCAAATAGGATTTTGATTCCTGAAGTGTTTTTAAACTTGAGGATTTTTTTTTTACCTTTCTTTAGATATTTTATTCATTGAAGAACTCGAATTTCTTTTCTAGGAAGTGTTTAATCATTCTACAGAATTTCACTGTGAAGTATCTTTTTTTTTCTGGCGGTGGCATTTTATTTTATTATTATTTTATTTTATTTGTTCATTTCCAAGCATTATTCATTACAGACATAGATCATTTTCTTTTCCTCCCCCCACCCCCCTTAGTCGATGTGTAAATCCACTGGACATTACATGTTTTCTTGATTTGAACCCATTGCTATGTTGATAATATTTGCATTAGAGTGTTCATTTAGAGTCTCTCCTCTGTCATGTCCCCTCAACCACTGTATTCAGGCAGTTGCTTTTCCTCGGTGTTTCTACTCCCATAGTTTATCCTCTGCTTATGAATAGTGTTTTTTTTTTCCTAGATCCCTGCAAATTTTTCAGGGACATTACACCGCCACTAATGGAGAAGTCCATTACGTTCGATTATACCACAGTGTATTAGTCTCTGTGTACAATGTTCTCCTGGTTCTGCTCCTCTCGCTCTGCATCACTTCCATGGAACTCCTCCACTTTATTATTCCTTTTAGCACAATAGTATTCCATCACCAACATATACCACAATTTGCTCAGCCATTCCCCAATTGATGGGCATCCCCTCGTTTTCCAGTTGTTGGCCACCACAAAGAGCACAGCTATGAATATTTTTATACAAGTCTTTTTGTCCATTATCTCTTTGGGGTACAGACCCAGCAGTGCTATGGCTGGATCAAAGGGTAGATATTCTTTTGTCGCCCTTTGGGCATAGTTCCAAATTGCCCTCCAGAATGTTTGGATCAGTTCACAACTCCACCAGCAATGAATTAATGTCCCTACTTTGCCACATCCCCTCCAGCATTCATTACTTTCCTTTGCTGTTATGTTAGCCAATCTGCTAGGTGTGAGGTGATACCTCAGAGTTGTTTTTATTTGCATCTCTCTGATTATCAGAGATTTAGAACACTTCTTCATGTGCTTATTAATAGTTTTGATTTCTTTATCTGAGAACTGCCTATCCATGTCCCTTGCCCATTTATCAATTGGAGAATGGCTTGATTTTTTGTACAGTTGATTTAGCTCTTTATAAATTTGAGTAATTAAACCTTTGTCAGAGGTTTCTATGAAGATTTTTTCCCAGTTTGTTGTTTCCCTTCTGATTTTAGTTACATTGGTTTTGTTTGTGCAAAAGCTTAAAAAAGTTATTTTTATTGGTAAATTTGTGTACCTCTTTCCCCAAAGAGCGAATTTTGTCTTTTAAGAAGTTTTTCTTTTCAGTGAATTTTTGTATATATTCTCCATTTGACCAATTCTTCTTCTTTTAAAGAGTTCTTTTTTTTGTTGGATTTTTGTTCCTATTTTTAACAATTGGCCTATGTAATTTTTAAAAGATATTAATTTCTTCAGAAATTTTTTGTGCCTCTTTTATCAAGTTGTTGACTCTGTTTTCATGATTTTCTTGGATCATTTTCATTTGTTTTTCCCAACTTTCTTCTATTTCTACTATTTGATTTTTAAATCTCTGTTAAGTTCCTCCACTAACTCTTTTTGGGCTTGAGAGCAAGTAACATTTTTGTTACTGCTTTGGATGCAGTAGTATTGTATTCTTTTTTGGATGCAATAGTATTATATTCTTTTGAGTTTGAATCTACATTGTCACCAAAATAACTTTTAATGTTGAGTTTTCTTTTTTTGGTCACTCATTTTCCTGCCTTTTTTTTTTTAGATTAAAAAAACTGTCAAAGTTGGGCTTTGTAACTGTGGTGAAAAGAGCATTATTACTTTATAAAGAGATAAGTCAATTGTACAAAAAATCAAGCCATTCCCCAATTGAAAATGGTCAAGTGACATGAATAGGCATTTTTCAGATGAAGAAATTAAAACAATCAATAATCATATGAAAAAGTGTTCAAAAGAATAAATAGACCTTATTACTTAGAAGAGACTGGTCATCCTCTTCCATCTATTGTGCTAAGGGAATCAGGATAATCTCTACCAAGGGAAGAAACCAGAAATCAAAGACTGAAGGGGATTTCCTCCTTATCTCTCAGCTCTGGACCTTGGTCAAAACCTCTCCTCTTCCCTTGTGTAGTTCTAACTAAGAAAGAGGAAGCAGTGCTTTCTTTTATCTGTCCCCTCTCTTACTCAGACCTTTCTAACTTTGGTTCCTGACCGCCCTAGTACACTAGTGTTAGCACAGGGGTCCCCTGCAATCCCTTTCTGACCAGTGGTCCAGTACTCTTTCTGTTTCTGGGCTGAGAGCTCTTGAAGTTACTGTTACTGCTGCTGTCACAGCTGCCCCTGAAACCCACAACTGGTGTTGCCACCAAGTGTACTCCAGGTCAGCATCTCTCCAATATCACAGATCTTTCCTTTTGACCTCCTAAAGTGTCTTGGTAGGGAAAAAAAAAACTGCTTGCCTCAATCTTTTGTTTGCTCTGCTGCTTCAGAGTAATATCTGATTTATTATTTTAAAGTAATTTGGTAGAAATTTTGGGAGAGTTCATCAGGGATACTCCATCCACTTGGCTCTGCTCTATAAAATCTAGAATTTAATTTATATCTACCTGTTCTTGCAGACCTAAACTTTTTAAAGCTCTTCATGGCCATTGCTAATCTTTATTCAGCCAATGTTATTATTCGCCCAATTCTACTTATAAATTTCCCCCCACTCTTCAAAAGCAATGAAAGCATTTTTATCTACATTGTTATCTTATTAATATCCATCTTATAAATCCATAACTTTTAAAAAATTTCTTCATCTATTTTGTAGGAAAGGACTACTTTCTAATTAGGTATAAGATTACATACTCTTGCAGAAAAAGATCATAGTCATCAAGAGAGGGAGTACAGGCCTAAGAAAGAGTGTAGGGAAACAAACCCAGTAGAGGACTTGATGTAGAGTATGAGTAAGGAAAGGAGGATGAAAAGGAATGATCAATCAGGTAAAGTGAAATACAGGAGGGCATATCATGGAAATCCAGAGAGGAGAAAGAATGAATCAATAGCTCCAAATGAAGCACTTAAATTAAAATTAATTTCCATATAAATATATTATTACATGAAATGTTAAAAAATATTTTAGTCTTCCTTTAAGTGCTCATCAAGATCTTTTCCATTCTCGTTTGCTTTTCTGTTTATATGACTTAATTTAGTGGGTTTTCTGTTCTGGTTTCTTTTTTTTTCATCTTGTGTCTTTCTTGAAGGTCTTTGTAGATATGTTTGTATTGGTTACACTTCTTGATCTTAATTGCATTATGGTATGCCATTATATAAATATATCACAATTCCATTAAAACATACCAATAAAATGTAAACTTTTACGGAAACCAAATAGATGTCCATCAACTAGGGATTCACTAAAGTCTTGGTTCAGGGAAACCATGGAATGTTATTGTGCCATAAGAATTGATGAACAAATAAGGAAAGTAAACAGACCCAGGAAAACTATATACACAATGAATAACACTATGGGAATGGAAATAACAAGATGGGGCAAATAATTGAAATGGAATGCTGTGAAATTAGAGTGACCAATACTGACCCCAAGAATATGAGAAGTCACTTCCCTGTTAGGTGTGGCCAGCATAGAAATATTCTAATATATTTATGTCCCATAGCTTTCTGAGTTATTGTACCATTGATAATTAATTGACATCTACTTTGTTTCCAACTCTTTGCTACTAAAAAGGTAATCTATAGTTTTATTTTATGTAGCATTTTTCTTAATGTCATCAAAATTTGAAAGATGCTGTCTATTTAGGGGCAAATATACTGTAATGAAGATTCTTGCCAGAAATGTATGATATGCATCCCCCCCCCAATTTGACCATTTGCCTTCTTTGTTGCATTGGGCTTAGAATCAGGAAAATTCATCTTCAGGAGTTATATCTAGCCTTAGACACTACTTGTGTGGCCCTGGGAAAGTCACTTAATATGGTTCGCCTCGGTTCCTCTTCTTTAAAAAGGAAAAGCATAGCTGATTAATAAGTGTTCATTGGATTAAGTTAAATTTATTGTATACTATTTGACATACAACATGGAACTGTATGGTGAATCATATCCCTGTACTCAACACCTCCTCGCATGTAATGTACATGCAACATATATAAACATGCATATATCAATGCTTGTCCATTTGGTAGAAAATCAATGTTAATCTATGTATGTGTACACACAATTTTTGAAGAGTTATACCCAACGAAGTGCTGGCCTTGTAACCAAGAAGACTTGAGTTTAACCCTGCTTGTAATACAAGCAGATTGTGTCACCTTGAGCAAGTCACTTAACCTCCTAGTGTACTACACACATCTCTAAGACCAACGTTCCTAATCTGGTGTCCACTAATAGATTTCAGTGGGTCCATGAGTCTGGATGGGGAAAAATGCATCTTCATTGTTACTAATATTTTATTTCATTTTGTAATCCTCTGTATTTTATATTTCCATCAAAATACATCATTCCAAAGAATTTGTGGATTTTTCCAGACTACCAAAAATAATTTAAAACTCCTGATATAAGTTTATAATTTGAAGAGAAATGAATATCCTGTACTCATAGAAGAAATTCCCTTTCCCTAAGAAATTTTCTTGTCAATGAAATGACATGACTAATCTCTATCTCCATCCAATATCTATATAATGAATTTTTAAAAATTAGACTTTAAGAGTATTAGGAGAATATATACATACAAACACATATATACATTATATAAATATATATATATACATACACACATATATATACACACATACATACATATATACCTATATACATACATATATATATCTATATATACATGTATATATATAGGTGTATATATATACATGTATATATAGGTATATATATGTATGTATATAGGTATACCTATATACATACATATATATATACCTATATATAAATATATATATACCTATATATATATGCATGTATATATATACACCTATATATATACATGTATATATAGGTATATATATGTATGTATATAGGTATATATATGCCTTAGAAATTAACCACATTTCACCTAGGATTTCTAGGACTCTTAGTTAAAACTCACTTTGAAAATGTTATTTTTAGATGATCCACATGGTGGCAGAGATCAGCTAAATATAAAGCTTTTTAAATGATGGCTTTCCCATTTGGTTCTTCTAAAAATGCCTTACAGAGATCTTGTTAGAACAACCCAAATTGTCTTTGATGCTTTAAAAGAATTGTTAGATATTAACAGTCATGCAGAGCTTGCCAAATATCTCTTTGTTTTGAATGACAGCTCTCTTTCTGAAAGATTTCAGGAGCCTCTTCCCCTATGTAAGGGAAAAAAATCATGCTACATTTACTTAATTCTATACAAATATTTTTTGAGCTAAGAAAAAAATATCACCTCAAGGGAAAATTATTTAAGAAGTGGGAAAAATTCTTAATTTTATTCAACAAGTATTTACCAAGAGCCTACTGTGAGCAAATATTAAAACAAAGTCTTGCATGTAGTAGTGGCTTAATAAATGCTTTTTGCCTTTTAGCTGACCGACTATAAGGATTGTACTAAATGTATATGCAAAGAAAAAAACTGAAAACCTTCATTTCCCTCAAAGAGCTAGCATCCTATAGGAGTTTACAATATTAAAAAAGTAAGTAAATAAAAAAAATTTAGACAGAGAGACAGAGAAAGATGAAGACAGAGATAAAGAGAAAGATTAAGAGAGAGTGGCAGAGAAACAGGGAGAGACAGACAAGTCTTTTTAAAAATACAGTAAATGGGAGTCTTGGAAAATGAAACATCAGAGTTTAGTTTTAAGAGAAACTTAGCTGCTTATCAGCCAAAGAATAGGAGGAAATTAATTTCATCAATAACCTGGTCAAAAGCATGGGGATGAGATGGAATGACAAATCTGGGGAATAGTGAGTTGGTTAGAATGTAGAGTTTATAGATGAGCATGCACAAAGACACTTGTGCGTGAAGGAGATTTAAGTGGAAGAGTCGATACACAGAGACAGTCCCACTCTCTCAGCATTGGAAGCCTGGGTCCAGTGGCACGAAAAGTCGTTACACCTGGAGACTTCCTCAGCTGCATTGGATGGCCATGTTGTCTTTTGTGCTCCAACATGCCCTGAGCACTCCACAGTGCCTTGCTGCGTCGCCCTCTCAGCCGTTGAACCTTCTTATTGGTTTCTTCTGCCTGTTCAGCTGAAGCAGTCTTCACATGCTGGGTGAGCAAAGCCCTGGTTCACCAGGGGTCGATGACCCAATGGCTACCCTCACAAGGTTTAGCCGGCCTGTCGAAGCCATTGCCCAGGGTGTGGCCGCTGCCACATGCTAGCAGCTACTAGGAGCCACAAGTGAGAGCTGGGTGTCAGGTGAGGGTAAGAGGTTGGAGAGCTGCCCTAGGAGGGCACGACAAGCCCTCCATACCACAGATACATATAAAATTGAATAGAATGATATGTATCATTCTATTCAATAATCTTGTCAGGCAGGTAATATTCACTTCATATTCCAAACTGATGCTAATGACTTCTTGAGTTGCCTTACCTAACACTTCATCCTCCAAAAAAAGCAAGAAATAGCAAAGGGCAACAGGAATTGTATTCTTGATCTTATTTTCACTAAAAGAGATGAAGTGATTGCTGAGGTGTAAATTGTGGGAAGCTGGAATCTCTACCTAGAGTTACTGATGGAGAATATATTTGATTTTATGTATACCCTAGACTTTGGGAAAGCAGATTTCAAAGATATTAAAAATAAAAATTCTAGTTGGGGAATCAGTCAAGTAGTGATATGAGATGCTAAGGAATAAAATTCTGAATGTAGAAAAGAAAATGATGTGGTTGAAGGAAAAATCTGATTTTCCTCAATAGAATAATAGCAATGGACAGATAATTTACCAATCAAGATTTTAAGAAAGAAATGTAAGTAAGATGGAAGAGCAGGTATTAGAAGATAGGCATAAGAATATAGTATGGTCTTATAAAAATTTCAGCAGTGCGAAAGATCATAATTTGATGACCCTGAGGAAGGAGACTAAGAATGTGTTCACATGTGTCTGTATACCTACACACACACACACACACACACACACACACACACACACACACACATACAAATCTATATAGTTTGTTCATTCATTTCAGTGTTGTCCAATTCTTTGTAACCCCATTTGGGATTTTCTTAGGAAAGATGCTGGAGTAATTGGCCATTTCTTTCTCCAGCTCATTTTACAGATGAGGAAACTGAATCTAACAAGGTTTAGTAACTAGCCCAGAGTCACACAGCTAGTAAGTGTCTGGGGGAAAATTTGAATTCAAGTCTTCTTGACTCCACCTTGCTGCCCCTATACCTCCTCATAGCTAATTTTTCAAAATTACAAATTACAAAAGTCTATGTGTGGTTTGGTTAGTAATTAACACATTTGTATTTAAAAAATAACTAGTGAATATATGGGAATATCAGATATTATAGACTGCCAATGGGATAATTTGATAAATAACTTCATCATTAGTTAATGTCATCGATCATCAAACAAATTAATCACTAAGCAAGTTAAGTTGTTGACCACAATTACAAAATGGATATAACAAGACAAGGTTTATATCTAGAAATATAAGAAATTAACTGGATTCCCAGCCTCCAGTTGGCTTTGAATTGAGGAAATTCCTGAATTCTCCACAATGGGGAACTCAAGTATCAGACAGGGTTGCTTAAATGTATTTGATTGCAATTTGCTGCTGACCTGCCAGGCAACTACATCAAAGGAATACTGGAATGAGATAATACTACCTGAAAGTCCTAAGAAATCAAATTAGAAGTTTGAACCTAATGATGTTAATATCGTTATTCTTAAATAGAGAATATGAATTGATGCTTGAATGTATTTGATTAATAGTTTGCTTGCTAACATTAAGAAGTTTAAATCCAATTAATAATTCCATTGCACCAATGAGAATGTCATGCTAAATAGATTTTGTGCATGAATTGTATGTTACACATGACTGCGTCACAACCAAGTTATGCCAGACTGACCTCATTTCCCTTTTTGACACAATTACTGAACTGAGAAGTAGAGAGAAAGCTGTAGATATAATTTAACTAGATTTTATCAAAGCTTTTGATAAAGCACCTCACATTATTCTTCTGTAGAATGGGCTAGATACAAATACATTGAGAAACATTCATAATTGTTTAGATGACCTAAAAAATGTTTGTTTTATCATTTCACCATGATAGGAGGTCTCTGTTTGGTCCTGTGCTATTTGATAGTTTCATTGGCTATTTAGATAAAAGAATAGATTGCCTACTCAATTTTACAGATGACCCAAAGCTGGGTTAATAATAAATTAGATGACAGCATTAGGATGCAATAAAGTCTTAAAAAAGCAAGACTATTAGGCTGAATCAAATTTTATGACAATCAGCAAAGATGAAGGGAAAATTGTAGATTTATATGTTTAAAAAACAACATGATGAATATAATATAGAAAGACATGGTTAGATAGCCATTGTTCTGAAAAAACTTCTGGGGCTTTGTTTAAACTGAAGGCTTAATATTAATCAGCAGGGTGACATTGCAACTAAAAATGATAGTGCAATCCTGGGTCACATTGAGATGTCCTTAGTTTCCAGAAATAAGGAGTCGATAGTTCCATTATACCCTATTCTAATCAGACCCAATCTATACTAATTGAATTTAATTTGGGGCACCTCAGTCTCCTAAGGATTGATAAATGGAAGGGTCTTTCAGAAAGAATGGGGGTGAAAGACCATGAATTCATATCCTATAACTGACAGTTAAATAAACTGGATGAGTTTATCCTGTAGATATATGGAGGACATGCTTATATTGTCAACAATTTGAGGTAATAATGCAGATTGTATGAGGCAGCAAGATGGCTGAGTGGATAGAATGCCAAGCCTAGAGTCAGGAAGACTCATCTTCCTAAATTCAGATCTGACTTCAGACACTTGTATGACTCTAAGCAAATCACATAACCCTGTTGGCCATAGTTTTCTCATCTGTAAAATAAGCTAGTGAAGGAGATGACAAATAGTTTTAGAGTTGGAGGTTAATATTAAAGGTCACTAGGTAGCTCAGTGGAGGACCACTAGACTTGGATTCAGGAAAACTTGAGGTCAAATCAATTCCTAGACACTCGCTGGACAAGTCATTTAACCCTGTTTATATCACTTTCCTCATCTATAAAATGAGCTAGAGAGGGAAATAAATACCATTCCAGTATCTTTCCTAAGAAAACCCCACATAGGGTCACAAAGTATTGAATACCACTGAAATGACTGACATTCACCCCAGAAATTTGTTCATGTGATGAATATTCAGTCTTACAGGGCCCTTTTTTCTTTATAGAGAAAGTTAACTGTCAATATTTAGGAGGGATTTCTAGTGTGTGCCCCTTCTCACTAAACAGATTTTAGAAAACTATTATTGGTTTTTAACCTAATTTATTTCAAAATATGTAAGAATTCTTAAAAATATGGCTATAGTTATCTATGTGACAGAACATAATCTCATAGATTCAGAGCTTGAAGGAACCTTAGAGGATATCTTGGCTAATACCATCATTTTATATATAAGAAAAATATAGCTCATGAAGGTGATTTACCTAGGAGCCCTAAGCATGTAATGTCTGAGACAAAATTTGAATATATGTCTTCCTGATTCCAAGTCTGGAATACTATCTATTAAACCATATCAGCTCTGAAATTGTTCTTCATTATTTTTTATAATTTCTTAGAAGACAAAAATAGTAAAAGAATAATTTCTCCCGATTGGTGATGGTGAGAAATATGACAGGGTTTAATTGTTCTATAGATGAAGGATTTGGCACATTAAAAAATGTTCTTTTTTTTCCAAGAAAGTAACAGGTTGACTTCCAGTTAAACATGGCAGGAGTGAGGAGTCAGGACTCCTCCTGTCCTGTATACACACTACCTTAAAAGGCCAAGAAAACCAAATTCATATGAACAAAGGGACTCCACAGTAGAGCACAGCATTAAAGGTACATGGGATTTTGGCATTTCCACACTATAAGGGGATGAAATAACTTCCATCAAAATGTGAGATGCTCCCCCACCTCCCCCACACACAGAATAAGTGCACTAGAGTCAGAGCCAGTGCTAGAATCAGTGAGCGAGAAAGGGGCACCACTAGAGCAAGCAAGGGACACCTCTAGGTCCTTGACAGCTGGCTATGATCACCAAAGACCTACCCCTGAGAGCAGCTAGACTTGAGACCACAGAAGGCTAAAGAATGCAGACATTGAGCACAGAGATAGTGCAGAGAAGGGTAGAAGCTGCAGAGACTCGAGAGGTGGCCTCAGGCAAAAACTGTGCTTCTTAGTTCCATACACAGAGAGCCTACCCTCTTTATTCAGTCTTCTGACAGAAAAGGGAAGGAAAAACCACTATAGTGATTGGAAATAATGTCCAGGAAAAATAACTTTCAAACACCAAGAAGAACAAGAAGAAGACATTGACCCTGGATAAGTTTTATGGAGAAAAATCCAGACTACAAAGGAAAGAGCAGAAAAGGACAAACAATTAAATGCATCCAAACCTTCCAAAACAAATGGAAATTGGTCATAAGCTCCTGAAGAATTTAAATTAGAGCTTATGATAAAAATGGAAGAATTTTGGCAAGAAAAGTGGGAAATAATTTTAAAAACAATAGGGTAAAAGACAGGAACTCCCAAATGGAGAACAAAATTAGACAGCTGAAAGCCATGAAAAGCAGGATAGACCAAACTGAAAAGGAAAACCAAAATATTATAGTGGAAAATCAAAAGATAATAGCAGAAAACCACTCCTTAAAGACCAGAATTGGGTAATTGGAAGCAAATGATCTCAAAAACAAGAATTATAAAAGCAAAATCAAAAGATTGACAAAATGGAAGGAAACATAAAATATCTCAATGACAAGATGATAGACCATGAGAACGGGTCTTGAAGAGACAATCTGAGAATCATTGGTCTACCTGAAACCCAGAAATAAACAGAAATATTAGCATCCTACTACAAGAAATTATACAAGAAAACTGCACTGATATTCTTGAAGAAGTGGGCAAAGTAGACATTGGAAAAAGTTCATAGAACACCCTCTACAGTAAATCCTCAAAAGACAACCCCCAGGAATGCAATTGCCAAATTCAAGAGCTTCCAAGCTAAGGAGAAAGTTTTACAAGAAGCCAAAAAGATACAATTCAGATATCAAGGAGTACCAATCAGGAACACACAAGATCTGGCAGTTTCCATACTAAAGAACCACAAAGCATGGAATGTGATATTCAGAAAGACCAGAGAATTGGGTCTTCAATCAAGGATCACCTATGCATAAAAACTGACTATATCTTTCTTGGAACAAGTTTGGGCATTCAAAAATACAGAAGATTTCCAAGTATTTGTAAAGAAAAGACCAGAACTAAGTATAAAGTTTGATATCAAAACACAAAAATCAAGAGAAAATGAAAAGGTAAATAAGAAAGAGGAGAAAGGGAAATATTTTCTTACTTAAAATTTCTTCTTTAAGGGTTTCAATAAGTTCAAATTGTTTATATTAATATATGGGAAAATGTTATTTCTAACTCTCAAAAATTATATTCACTATTATGGTAATTATAAGAATCATTCATAGGTAGAGATTGAGGTAATAAGTGGTTTAAGATGATATGCAAAAAAGAAAGAGGGAGGGGGGAATAGAAGATAGCACTAAGAGAAACTTGAAGGAATAAGATAAATAGAATAATCTATATCACACAAAGAGGTGTGTGGGAAGGGGAGAGGAAGAATACTATTGTAAGTAGGAGAGGACAAGAGACTAATAGGTAATACTTAAATCTTTCTCTCAGTGAAATTAATTCTGAGAGGGAAGAGCATCTGGACCTGTTGGGGTATCGGATTCTATCTTACCTTACAGGTAAAGTGAAAAGGAAAAAACTAAGGGGGAAAGGGGGGTGAGGAGTACAAAAAAGAGAGGGAAAGAGATGGGAGAGGGAGATTAATAGATCCTACAAAAATAATAATGAGAAGGGAACAAAAAGGGAGGGGGAAGAAAGGAAAGTATAATAAGGGTGGGGATTAGGGGGACTGATTAAAAGCAAACAAATGGTTTAAAAGCAAATAGAGAAAGAAGAAAGGGTAGAAGTAGGAGAGGATATTAAAATGTTGGGGAATACACAAGTAGCAATCATAACTCTGAACATAAATGGAATAAACTCATCCATAAAACAAAAGCAGATAGCAGAGTGGATTAGAAACCAAAATCCTAACATATGTTGTCTACAAGAAACATACATGAGGCACATAGACATACATAGGGTAAGGATCAAGAGCTGGAGCAAAATCTATTGGACCTCAACTGAGAAAAGATGGCAGGAGTTACAATCATGTTATCTGACAAAGACAAAGTAAAAATAGATCTGACTAAAATAGAGGGAAAGTAATTACATCCTGATAAAAGGCAGTCTAGACAATGAGGAAATATCTGTACTCAACACATATGCACCAAATCATATATCATCCAAATTTCTAAAGGAGAAACTACTTGAGTTGAAGGAGGAAATAGATGGTAAAACTATACTAGTAGGAAATCTGATCTTTCCTATATCAAATCTAGATAAACAAACCAAAAAAATAAATAAGAAAGAGATAAGAGATGTGAATGAAATCCTAGAAAAATTAGAGTTAATAGATATGTAGAGGAAAATAAACAGGGTCAAAAAGGAAAACACCTTCTCAGCAGCACATTGTACTTTGTACATTCACAAAGATTCACCATGTACTAGGGCATAATAACATGGCAAACAAATGGGAAAAAGGGCAGAAATAATAAATGCAACTGTTTCAGATTGTAATGGAATAAAATAATAATTAGTAAGGGTACATGGAGAGCCAAAACAAAAAAAAATTGAAATTAAGTAATATAGTTCTCCAAAATCAGTTAAAGAACAAATCATAGAAAAAATAATTTCATTGAAGAAAATGACAATGATGAGACATTCCTTTAAAACCTATGGGTTGTAGCCAAAGCAATTCTCAGGGGAAAATTGAGATCCTTGAGTTCATATATTAACAAATTAGAAAGGGCAGAGGTCAATCAATTGGGCATGCAAATAAAAATATTTGAAAGGGAACAAATTGAAAATTCTCAGATGAAAACTGAATTAGAGATACTAAAAATTAAAGGAGAAATTAATAAAATAGAAAGTGAAAGAACTATTGAATTAATAAATAAGACTAGAGGCTGGTATTTTGAAAAAAAACAAATAAAATAGACAAAGTACTGGTCAGTCTAATAAAAAAAGGAAAGAAGAAAACCAAATTAACAGTATCCAAGATAAAAAGGGAGAACTTACCTCTAATGAGGAGGAAATTAAGGCAATCATTAAAAACCATTTTTCCCAATTATATGGTAATAAATATGGCAATCTAGGTGATATGGATGAATATTTCAAAAATAAAAATTGCTTACATTAATAGAAGAAGAAATAAAATGCTTAAATAATCCCATATCAGAAAAAGAAACTGAACAAGCCATCAAAGAACTTCCTAAGAAAAATTCCCCCAAGGCCTGATGGATTCATAAGTGAATTATCTAAAACTTTCAAAGACCAACTAATTCCAATATTAGAGAAACTATTTGACAGAATAAGCAAAGAAGGAGTTCTACCAAATTCCTTTTATGACACAAGTATGATACTGACTCCAAAACTATGAAGGTCAAAAGCAGAGAAAGAAAAATATAGACCAATATCCTTAATGAACATAGATACAAAAATAGAATACTAGCAAAAAGACTCCAGGAAGTGATCACAAGGCATATTCATTATGATCAGGTGAAATATATTCTAGGAATGCAAGGATGATTCAATATCAGGAAAACCATCCACATAATTGGCTATATCAACAAACAAAACAAGAAAAATCACATGATTATATCAATAGATGCAGAAAAAGCCTTTGACAAAATATAACACTAATTCCTACTTAAAACACTAGAAAGTATAGGAAAAGAAGGGCCTTTCCTAAAAATAATAAACAGATTGAGAGAAAGAAAATCCAGAGATTTTTGGAAGAAAAACCTGGTGGAACTGCAAGGATTCTATCAACAATGGGAGATGGGTATAGAGAGACGGTTTGGAACTCTGAAAAGAAAAAAAAAACCTTGAGAAACTCAATTGGCTCTGCTCTATTGACTGAGACCTGCAAAGGAGAAGGTCCATTCTTTGACTGGATCCCAATCCCAGACACCTTTCTCTTCCTGAATCCTAATCCCAATCCTCCAGATCAATAAGTGGGTAAAGACTTGAAGAAGGAAGTAGTCCACAAGAAGACCTGTCATAATCTCCCTTTACCCTGAACTTAAGAGACCTGCTGTTCTGTGCCAAAAGTCAGGGTTCATTGCTCTGAGCCCCTCTCAGGCCTAACTTGTCTTATTTTGTGGGAGAAGAGTTTATCTAGATAGGGATCCCTTCCTCCCTCTTTCCTTTCTATTCCCAATTCACCATCTATTTTAAGCTTGTCCTTCATGGTGTTTTCACAGAACAAATTTGTTATCAAAACCCTTTAAAAGACTCAAGCCACAGTGAAGAGCAGTCACAAATGAGGTGGGAGAGAAGTGACCTCTCTCTCTTTCCCAGAAGGAAGAAATGTATCATTTATGAAGAGCCTGGCAATAGAGAGAGAAAAGACAGACACAGTGAGGGGTCATAACCTGAAAGGATTAAAGGGGGGAAAACAGACTCAACCTCGTATCTCTTGATGTAAATATAACATCATTTCCTCCTCTTTTGTCCTTGCCTTGAGGGAAGGAAGAATATTCTGTCCCTCTCTTCTCTCTCAACACAACCCCATTATTACAACAGTATACATCTAAAACCATCAGTAAGCATCATCTGCAATGGGGATAAATCAGAAGCATTCCCAATAAGATCAGGAGTGAAAGAAGAATACCCATTATCACCTCTATTATTTAATATTGTACTAGAAACACTAGCAGTAGCAATCAGAGAAGAAAAAGAAATTGACGGTATTAAAATAGGCAATGAGGAGACCAAGCTATCACTCTTTGCAGATGATATGATGGTATACTTAAAGAATCACAGAGAATCAACCAAAAAGCTAGTCAAAATAATAAACAATTTTAGCAAAGTAGCAGGATAAAAAATAAACCCACATAAGTCATCAGAATTTCTATGTATTTCCAACACATCTCAACAGCAAGAGTTAGAAAGAGAAATTCCATTTAAAATCACCCTAGACAACATAAAATACTTAGGAATCTATCTGCCAGGACAAACACAGGAATTATTTGATCACAACTACAAAAAGCTTTCCATACAATTGAAACTAGATCTAAATAATTGGAAAAAAAAACATTAATTGCTCATGGGTAGGATGAATTAACATAATAAAAATGACCATCCTACCCAAACTAATTTACTTATTTAGTGCTATACCCATTAAACTACCAAGAAACTTTTTATTGAATTAGAAAAACTATAATAAAGTTCATTTGGAAGAAAAAATCAAGAATATGAAGGGAAAATTTAAAAAAAATGTGAAGGAAGGTGGCCTAGCAGTATCTGATCTCAGTACTATAAAGCAGTGACCATCAAAACAAAATGGTACTGGCTAAGGTAGGGAAGAGTGGATTAGTGGACTTGGGGTAAGTGACCTCAGCAAGACAGTCTATGATAAACCCAAAGATCCCAGCTTTTGGGACAAAAATCCACTATTTGACAAAAACTGCTGGGAAAATAGGAAAACAATATGGGAGAGATTAGGTTTAGATAAACATCTCACACCCTACACCTACACTCAGAATGGGTGAAAGACATGAATATAAAAAAGGAAATTATAAGTAAATTAAGTGAATACAAAATAATATATTTGTCAAAGCTTTGGGAAAGGAGAGATTTTAAGACCAAGCAAGAGTTAGAAAAAATTACAAAATGTAAAATATATAATTTTCATTACATTAAATTAAAAAGTTTCTGTACCAACAAAATCAATGCAAACAAAATTAGAAGGGAAGTAACAAATTGAGAAAAAAAATCTTCATAACAAAAAACTCTGACAGAGTTCTAATTAAACAAATTTATAAAGAGCTAAATCAATTGAAGAACAAATTAAGCCATTCCCCAATTGATAAATGGGAAAGGGAAATGAATAGGCAATTTTCAGATAAAGAAATAAAAACTATCAAGAAATACATGAAAATGTGTTCTAAATCTCTTATAATCAGATAAATTCAAATCAAAACAACTCTGAGGTTCCACCTCACACCCGGAAGATTGGCTAACATGACAGAAAAGGAAAGTAATGCATGCTGGAGGGGATGTTGGCAAAATTGGGATATTAATACATTGCTAGTGGAATTCTGAATTGATCCAGCCATTCTGGATGGCAATTTGGAACTATGCCCAAAGGATGCTAAAAGATTGCCTACCCTTTAATCCAGCCATAGCAATGCTGAATTTTTACCCTGAAGAGATCATACAGAAAAAGACTTGTACCAAAAAATTCATAGCTGTGCTCTTTTTTGTGGCAAAATATTGAAAAATAAGGGTATGCCATTCAATTGGGGGAATGACTGAACAAATTGTGATATCTATTGGTGATGGAATACTATTGTGCTCAAGGGAATAATGAACTTGAGGAATTCCATGGGAATTGGAATAACCTCCAGGAATTGATGTAGATTGAAAAGAGCAGAACCAGGAGAACAATGTACACAGAAACTGATACACTGTGGTATAATAGAATGTAAAGGACTTCTCTACTAGAAGCAATGTAATGATCCAGGATAATTCTGAGGGACTTATGAGAAAGAGTGCTAACCACATTTAGTGGAAGAACTGTGGGAGTAGAAAAGCAGAAGCAAAACAGCTGCTAGATCACAAGTGTCGATGGTGATATGAGACTCTAAATGACCACCCTAGTGCAAATATCAATGGTATAAAAATGGGTCTTGACAATGACACATGTAAAACCCAAGAGGAATTATGCATTGGCTAAGGGAGGGGTTTTGGGGAGAGATGGGAAAGAACATGAATCTTGTAACCATAGAAAAATATTTTACATTAATTAATTAAATTAAATTTTTTTAAAAAGAAAAATTAACAGTTTTTTCCCAAAAATTTCCTCCCAATTCCTGTGTCAATTAAAAAATTAATTATTCTAAATATTTATTCCCCCACAATGCTTATACAGGGTTGGAAATTGACTTTGGAATGACTATCATTTTCTTTGGCTTGGTTGGATTTCTGCCTCTTATGATTGAGATGGCCAACAGTAGAGGGCAGCATTGTTCTTTGATTTTTTTTTTTGTCATGTGGAATCAAAGGATAGGTCGGCCTCATAATCCTAAATGTGCCTCTTTTTAAATACTAGAAGAAGACAATATGTCTTTATCATTTATATTTGATGATCAGTGAAAGCCCTTTATTTCTGAACTACCTCCAAAAAGTAGGAATAGAATATTCTCTTACACTGTAAGAGTATTCAATGTGTAGTGTATTTGTGAAAAATAGAGGTGTGCTTCCATATAGAAACTTGACATGAGATTAATTATGGTAGAATTCTAAACCTAACTTTGAATTACACAGATCAATAAAAACAGAAAGTTTAAATCTTACTACTTAGCATATAGTGAACATGCATCTTCATCCATTCATTCTTAGCAAAGGAGGCTTGTTCCTGGTTAAAACCAAATTGAAACTTGACTATATTAAAAAATTGATTCATATTGAGTTGGACATAGAGATGATTAGAAAGGATGCTTTTATATCTGAGTAGTGGGACTATGTCAGGGAAATTATATAAGCTAAAACTGAATTACTCAATTTTGTTATATTTAGAATTATCAAACTCTTATACCACAAGGGACCAATGGACATCAACCTAGAAATACAAATGTAGAAATTTAGTGGAATTTAGAAGCTGTCTAATAGAATCTTTTGATTTCACAGATGAGGAAAGTGAAATTGAGAGAGAGAAAACCATATACCCATTATACAGGGTAAATGGCAGAACTTGGTTTGGAATTCAGCCTCTCTGCCTCTAAATTCAGGGGTTTTTTTTTGTTGTTGTTGTTTCTAAGAAATATGTGTTTTAAAAATTCTAAACGTACCAAAACCAAAGAAAACAAGCACATTCATATGCATAATAGAACAAAAATGATTTGCACATGAAATTACTGATTTGTTATTCATGGCCTGCTTTTCTTTAGAAATGTATTATACATGTATGTATATATATATATATATATATATATATATATATATATAACTATGTTTTGAATGATAATATATAGATAACTTCTATCAAATTGCTTTCCATCTCTGGGAGGGGGGGGAAAGGAAGGGAGAGAAGGAGACAATGTGAATCATATAACTTGGAAAACTTATAAGAAAATTTTTAATACATGTAATTGGTCAAAGAAAATTTACAAATATATGCGTGGTAGTAGTCTCTCGGTAACTGAGGATGACAATTGTCTTCGTGCATTTTCATCTATGGTGTATAGATGAGTGCACAAAGACCCTTGTAGGTGAAGGAGATTTAAGTGGAAAAGTCGATGCACAGAGACAGTCCCACTCTCTCAGCGTTGGAAGCCTGGGTCCAGTGGCACGAAAAGTCGTTACACCTGGAGACTTCCTCAGCTGCATTGGATGGCCGTGTTGTCTTTTGTGCTCCAACACGCCCTAAGCACTCCACAGTGCTTTGCTGCGTCGCCATCTCAGCCGTTGAACCTTCTTGTTGGTTTCTTCTGCCTGTTCAGCCAAAGCAGTCTTCACATGCCGGGTGAGCAAAGCCCTGGTTCACCAGGGGTCGACGTCGACCCGATGGCTACCCTCACAAGGTTTAGCCGGCCTGTCGAAGCCTTTGCTGGGGTGTGGCCGCTGCCGCATGCTAGCAGCTACTGGGAGCCACAAGTGAGAGCTGGGTGTCAGGTGAGAGTCAGAGGTTGGAGAGCTGCCCTAGAAGGGCACAACAAGCCCTCCATACCAGAGATACTACCCCTCCCTGAACACCCCATACACCTCACAAATATATATTTAACTAGTATATAGTTTTCACAAAAAATCTTTCTTTTTTAAAGAATCTTCATAACATATGTGTTTTGTACAGATAAGTACAATACCACTACTCAGTCTATATTCCAAAGAGATAAAAAAAGAGAAAGGACCTAATTGTATAAAAATATGTATAGTTGCTCTTTTGTGGTGGCAAAAAATTGGAAATTAAGGGGATGTCTATTTTAATATTTATAGGGAAAGATGGGGGATTGATAAAACAGGGGATATGGAAGGTTTGTAGTAGGGGTATGGAGGAGTTGAAGAGACAGAGGAAATATGGCTACCAGTGAGGAAAAGGAGAGAGATGTTCCCTACCGAGAGGCTATTTTTGAACCAAATGGGGTGTCCAAGAAATGAGACACTTATGATAGCCTGAGGGGATGTCTTTTTGCTGGATTGCTGCTGAAGTTGCCCCAGAGCAGGTAAACACAAACCCACCCAAAAGACAAGCCTTTCCCCAGCATTTGGTCACCCAGAGGGGTCCAATAAGGAATGTTTGTAATTAGATGACTGACCTGAGGTTCATCTCCTTCTATGCCCCAGAAAAGATAGTCCACTTATCTGACTGCACTATTGAAATAAGATAAATTTTAATAACCAGTTTGATTTGAGAGGTATCAGGGGAAAGGGAAGAGGGATGTCCCTAAATAAGGTTGGAGTCTTTCTCAGCTTTGGAGCTGAGGCCAGGCCTCACAGGCTGGTGGAGGGTTTCCTTTATTCCTGTCTATGCTATATTTGCCCTAGTTTTCTGAATTTCAAAATCTTAGCAGTAGACAGCAAGTAACAAGAAAACTTCTGACCTTCAGGGGTGGTTGGGCCTGTCTCTTCAGGCTGAAGAAAATAGAGGCACTTCAATCCAGAGACTCAGAAGCTTCACCCACTCCCAACTCCAAGAAAGAAGGGCTAGTAATAAGACCAACTGCCACTCCCAGTTGCCCCTTACCCCACCAACTGTCAGTCTTGTCAATTTCTTCCCTATTTAATATTCCCACTGTTGCTTGTTCCAACACAGTGGCAGAAAGTCCAGAACTTGTGTTTGTTTCCTTTCCACACTATCAATTGAGGAATGGCTGAACAAATTATGGTACATGTTGGTGATGGAATATTATTGTGCTATAGGAAATAATAATCAAGATGATTTTAGTAAAAGCTGGAAAAATCTGTAGGAATTGATACAGAGTGAAATAAGCAGAATGGGGAAAACATTATACATGATAACAGCAATATTGGATGATGGTTATCTGTGACAACTTGATTACTGACAGCAATGCACTGATCTGGGATGATCCTGAAAGACTTCCAATGGGGAATGCTCTATACCTCCACAGAAAGAACTGTTGGAATTGTCTTTCACATTAGTATATTCATGGTTTTATTTGGGGGATTTGGTTATGTATGAGTGTGTTCTTACAACAGTAACCAATATGGAAATGTCTTTTACATGACAACAAAAAAGGGAAAAAAGGATATATATGTGTATTTGTTTGTATGTGTGTGTGTGTTTATACCTACACACACGCACACACATACACACACATATATTCTGAGAGTTTTCTTTATATATATATATAGGCATTGGCTATGTCCAAGAATGAGGAAAATATAAGAAATAGTCTCATAGATTTAGATCTTGAAGGGACCTTTAGAGGCCTTCTTTCCCAAAGCTCTTATTATATATGTATATATATATATATATATATATATATATATATATATAATTTTATTTTATTTTTATTTATATTATATTTATTTTATTATATATATTCATATATATAAAGAAGACAATAATAGCTCATGAAGATTGGATGATTTACCCAGAAGCCCTAAGCTCATCAATGTCAGATGCAAAATTTGTATACTGGTCTTCCTGGTTCCAAGTCTGTAATCTTATTATACTATAAAAAGGAATTCTTCATTCATTTTTAATTTAACAGGGGACCTGGAGTTCCTCTTACCATAGAGATGTGTAGGAATTAATCAGCCCACAATGACAGGAAGTAGAAACCATAGAGACAGGAAAGAGGAACCATAGAGACAGGAAGTGAGGTAGAAAAAAGGTTAGAAAAGGGGTCAGCATCAGTTGGCCAGTCTGTCAGTTGCTGACAGGTGCTGGCAGTTGCAAAGAAGTTGGCTGCTAGGAGTGTGTTGGGTTGGTGGTTGGCATTTGGTTGCTGGAATACAGGACACAAGCCTGAGCTTACTGATAGGGCTTTTTAGCTTTAGCCTTTAGAGCGTTTTTGGCTTTAGCCTTTAGAGAGCTTTTTGGATTTGGGGTTCATGGCTTTTGATTTGGATTGTTAGATTTTTTTCTTTCTTGAACTTTTTTGTGAGGTGGTTGGTCTTCATTGACAGACCTAATTGGGGTTGAATTTAACACTGATTGGGTTGGAACTTTGTGGGGTGGTTGTTATTAGTGGTAGTTATTGGCAGTTATGGGTAGACATAGGCAGTTTTGGACAATAATTATAACTAGTTATAGCATAACTAATATAGTCATTAGGCAATTTTGTTTTTCTACCTTTTTCCTATATTTCTCTTCTTTACTATACTCTTTTCTATCTCTATTTTAATAAAACTAAATTGTTATTTATTAAGAGCTGCTCTTTTATTTTTGTCAAACCTGTATTTTAACCCTTACTATATCATGCCAGCTCTGAAGTTGTTCCATATTTTTTTTTTGTAATTTCTTAGAAGAGGTAATAGTAAAGAGATAATTACTTCAGATTCTCTGGGAAGTGAGTTTTCTAATGGGGTTTAGTTGTTATACAGTTTGAGGATTCAGAAGATTACAAAAGTGCTCTTTTTTCCTAAGGAAAATGGCAGATTTTTTTCATGGTCTCTCACTGGATGCTACAAGAGCAGCCCCCAAATGAAACAAAGAAGTAACTGAAGTTAAGAGTGAATGCAAAAAGCCTCCTCTTCAAGATGTAGTTATATGACTAGAATCACTTTGAGAATGTCCATGGTTCCTCCACAGTATCTTTGAGCTATTTTCATTCCATGTCACTATGACTTTAGAAAATAAACTCTCTACTCTCTTCCTTGACATGGACATGGAATCTGAGGCACTCTAATGTGCACCCTATTACAAATAAATTATACAAGGTGCTGTGCTCAATATTAACAGCAAGAAACAAAATTATGGCAGGAAGTATTCTATAAGTATCCTATAATATAGCAAGGCAAGTAAAATATGTACAAAATAATTATATTACAAAAATTATGTGATAAGTTCAGAGTCATTCAAGTAATGTGTTCTGAGTGATCCAAGGAAAAAGTGATTTACTCTTTGCTAGAGGAAA
Source organism: Monodelphis domestica (assembly GCF_027887165.1). Lineage (NCBI taxonomy): Eukaryota > Metazoa > Chordata > Mammalia > Didelphimorphia > Didelphidae > Monodelphis > Monodelphis domestica. Next base: position 306,351,169 of record NC_077232.1, on the reverse strand, counting down.
TCAAGGAAAGTCTCATAGAGATGGAGATGGCATTTGAGTTGGTCCTTTAAAATGGGGAGAATTTTAATAGGTAGAAATAGAATACTTAAGAATCTAGTGGGATTACTTCGGTTTCTTAAAGATTATTTTTTGGGGGGGGAAAGATATATATTGATTGTATTGTTGTTATTTTTTTCCTTTTCAGCAGAATTTTATTTTTTAATCACTGTCATTGTGATATTGAAAATACTTTTTATTTTTTTTTTTGTTTGTTTTGATCTTACAACTTGGATGGAAGTATTATTGAGGTTGTATGAAAGGACACATATAGGTACTACATATGAAAATGATGGCAAACTTTTAGAGGCCACAAGCCATATTCCACCCTGGGCTCCAGACTGCATGCCTACAAAAAAAATACCCTAAATTTAATCCTAATGTCTGCAGACTACAAATGTTAATCTGAAAACAAATCTCACCAGAATCCAAAGTCCTAATTAGGAAGATGAACTCCAAACAACCAGAAGATGCTGAAGAATCTATTGAGAACTTTCAGTGCACACAAAGCTAAGACAGCCAATAATCTCTCCAGAACTGACACTTGAGGGAGTGTCCCACCAAAGAACCAATAAGCAGAGAGGGTCTCCTCACTGTAGAACCAAGGAAATAATCACTCCACTCACCACCATAGGATCTGAGGGAAGTGCCTCCTCCTCTAGTCTGTCTGACCAACACAGAGAGTGAATGACTGAATCCTCCAGCTGTCCTTTTTAAAGCAGTTTTCTCGATGTCACTTCTTGTTACTCCTCCACTTTATAGGAATCAATTAGAGTCTTTCAATTTGCCTAGTACTGCCCAGAGGTGTCAGTAGCCTTTGAAGGTGGGAGCTTACTCTGGTAAGTGACTCATGAATTCTCTTACTTAGTGTTAAGAAGGGGTGTTTTGAGTTCTTGATTTGTTTAGCTAAAAATGGACAAGGGGAGAGTTAATTCTATCTTCACAAAATATGAAAATAGACTTCAGTAGATAAATGGAAATATCAGAATGTAAAATTACCAAAGTATTCCCCATTTCAAATGAAATTTCATCACACACAAATATGTGATATACTGTACAATTTTATTTGTAATACACAATTTTTATATATTTATATTAATATAACTAATATTTATATTTTTATTTATATTTATATAACTAGTCAATCTATTTATATATTTATATAACTAATTTTATATATAATATAACTATATATTATATAACTAACTATATTTATTTAACTAATTATATATATTTACATAACTAATAATGATATTTATACAATATCATCTGTGTACAGGGTTTTTTTTTAAATTTTAATAACAAATTTTCACACAAGTTTTCCAAAGTCATATAATACATATTGTCTCCCTTCCTTCTTCCCTTACCCAGACTGGAACTAACAAGCAATTTAATCTGGGTTATACATATATTATCACACAAAACATATTTCCATATTATTCATTTTTGTAAGTGAATAATCTTATAGAACCAAAACCCCAAAACGTGTACTCCAATACATAAATGATAAATCATATATTTTCACCTGCATTTGTACTTCAATGATTCTTTCTCTGGATGCAGATAGCATTTCATAAGTCCTCAGAATTGTCATGGATTATTGTATTGCTGTTAGTAGCAGTCTATCACATTTTATCATTCCATAATATTGCAGTTACTGTGTATAATGATTTTCTGATTCTACTTATTGCATTCTGGATCAGTTCACATAGGTCTTTCCAGCTCTTTCTGAAATCATTATGCTCATCATTCCTTATAGCACAGTAATTCCATCATTATCATATGCCTCAATATGTTCAGCCATTACCAAATTGAAGGACATCCCTTTAGTTTCCAATTCTTTGCCACCACAAAAAGAGCAGCTATAAGTATTTTTGTAAAAAAGATCTTCTCCCATTTTAAAAAATCTCTTTGGGATACAGACCCAGTACAGGTATTACTGGATCAAAAGGAATGCCTTCTTTTATAGTCCATTGTAAATGGTAAATATTATGGTTGAGACTGAAAAAAGTCTAAATTTAAATGGTCACCAAGGGAAATTCCAAATAATAAAATACCCAAGTCAGCTGCCAAATTTTTATGGTGTTTTAATTACAACGGGAGGAAGAAAATATTAGAGAGAGAGAGAGAGAGAGAGAGAGAGAGAGAGAGAGAGAGAGAGAGAGAGAGAGAGAGAAGGAAAGAGGGAGAGAAGGAAAGAAGTTTAACTCAGAATCACTCTGGCTCAGGCTGAGCCAAAGCGGGCATTCAGACCTTGGAGAGCCAAGGCAGGAAAAGGGATCAGTCCTTATCAGTCACCTGACCAAGCTGAAGAAAAGCATTCTGCGGGGCTCCTCCAACCTCAAGCTCCAGCCTCCAGCTGAACTCTAGCCCTCCTCCCAGGAAGTCCTGAGAAATCCAAAGGCTGTTCTCTACCTCACTTCCTGCATCTTACATGGGCCAATGGTGGCTCAAGCTTGACCTAGGACTGCCCAGAGGTCTGTGCTTTTTTTGCACATGTCTGTTGAAGGCCATATTCTCAAATAATTAAATCTTGAGTTTGCTGCTGCCCTTCCTAATCTTGTTACACTGAGTAGGGTGGAGAATGTAGTTTCCAAGACCTGATTCTGTTATTCCAAGCATATCTATTGTTATTGATCAGGAAACAGCTAAATCTGATCTTCTAAAGAATGGTCTGAATAAGGTAGAGTAATTTTGAAATTCACACCATTGGACATAATTCCAAATTGCCCTTCAGTATGATTGAATCAGTTCATGACTCCACCAGCAAGGCATTAGTGTCCCAGTTTTACAAAGTCCCCTACAACATTTATCACTTTCCTTTACTGTTATATTGGCAAATTTAATAAGTGTGAAGTAGTATCTCAGAGCTGTTTTAACTTACATTTCTCTAATCAAGACGAATTTAGAATATTTTTCCATATAATTATTGATAGTTTTGATTTCTTCATCTGAAAATTATCTATTCCTATCCTTTGATCACTTATCAATTAGATAATGTGTTAGATTCTTATAGATTTGACAGAGTTCTTTATATATTTGAGAAATGATACCTTCACCACAGAAATTTCTTATAATTTTCCTCCTAGTTTGTTGTTTCCCTTCTTATACATTGCTGGTAGAGTTGTGAATTGGTCCAATCATTCTGGAAGGCAATTTGGAATTATTCCCAAAGAGCTTTAAAAGACTGCCTACCCTTTGATTCAGCCATACTACTGCTGGTTTTGTACCCCAAAGAAATAATAGGAAAAATAAGTGTACAAAAATATTCATAGCCATGCTCTTTTTGGTGGCAAAAAAACCCTGGAAAATGAAGGGGTGTCCATCAATTGGGGAATGTCTGAACAAATTGTGGTATCTTATGGTGGTGGAATATTATTGTGCTGAAAGGAATAACAAGCTGGAGCAATTTGATGTGACCTGGAAAGACCTCTAGGAATTGATGCAGAACTAAAAGAGCAGAACCAGGAAAACAGTAATTTGTCATATAAAAACATGAGAAGGAAAAAACCTCAAGTTTTCTTTATTTTACATTTTCTTCCTTACTTTTTTCCCCTCCTACCATGATTCTTTAGTGCGTTTTGGGCCCCTCTTTACCATACCACCACTATAGAAGTGATAGGAGGCTATGCAGAACTAACTGAGAGTCATTAACCATATCTCTCTCATGGATAGGTAGCCACTGTCAAAAGATTAATCATGTAGCTCCTGAGTTGATGAAAGGTCTATTTGTAAGGAAGGCTCTCTTCTCAGACATCAGATAATCTCTTGTATGTGGATCATATTTAAATCTTTTTCTATAACTTTACAGTCTCTCTTATTGAAGAAATAGCTATAAACATGACTGGCAATATACAAGTGATCCTTGATTAATAACCTATATATCTGAGTACTTCCAAAATTGATATTCATGTGGGTATGCCTCTAATCGTCACAACTTCTAACAGATAGGGAATTTGAAAAAGACTTTGTACAGAAAAACAGGATTAACAAAAGGTCTTTATTTTGATTTTTAGCTGTAGTCATGACTACTGCCTGATCCTGACCAGTCAAATTATGTGCTAGTTAATGGACTTTCCTGATTTGTGAAAAAAAAATGCCTCTAATACTTATGTGCCTTTTACGGTTGTTTTGGTCATGCCTGACTCTTTATGGCTCCATTTGGGATTTTTGTGGCTTAGAACACTTGGATGGTTTATCTTTTTCTACTCCAGGATATTTAACAGTCATCTTGCCAAAGAGAGGAAGAACCTCAATGCCACTCCCTTTATCCTCTGTCTACAGGAAGTATGTAATGACAGGAAGTCAGTGGGCTCTCCGGACATGTAGTTCTTTTTTAGGGTAACAGATTTTCAATTACACACTACCTAAATTAATTTACTTAATGCCACATCACTCAAACTTCCAAAAATATTTTGTCACACTATAAAAAATAACAAAATTTATCTGGAAAAACAAAAGATCAAGAATATTAAGTGAATTAATGAAGAAAATGTGAAGAGAGTGGCCTAGCATTATTAGATCTCAAAATATATCATAAAGGTACTGGCTACAAAATAAAATCATGGATCAATGGAATAGATTAAAGGTAAATGACCTTAGCAATGTGGCATTTGAAAAACCCAAGTATTCCAGCTTTTGAGAGAATAATGTACTATTTGACAGAAATTGCTTGAAAAACTGGAAAACCATATGTCAGAAACTAGGTACAGACCAGTATTTCATATCCTATACCAATATAACATCAAAATTGGTATATGAGTTAGACAGTGATACTATAAGTATATATGGGGAACATAGAATTGTTTACCTTTCACACCTATGGAGAAGGGAATAATTTATGACCCAGCAGGAGAGAGAACATTACAAGATGTAAAATTAATACATTCAATTATTAAATTTAAAAGGACTTGTAGAAACAAAACCAACATAACAAAGATTAGAAGGAAAACAACAAAATGGGAAAAAAATTATAATAGATTTCTCTAATAAAAGTCTCATTTCTCAAGTACATAGAGAAATAAGTAAATTTGATAAGAATAAAATCCATTTTCCAAATGACAAATACTCAAAGGATATGACCAAGCAGTTTTCAGATGAAGAAATCAAAGCTACCAATAGTCAAATAAAAAAGTTCTAAATAACTCTTGACTAGAGAAATACAAATTGAAACAACTCTGAAGTACCAACTTACACCTATCACATTTGTCAATATTACAGTAACTAAATGATACATTTTGAAGGGGGGCTGTGGAAAATTGGGACACAAATGCATTGCTGGTAGAGTTGTGAACGGATCCAACCTTTCTGGAGGGTAATTTAGAACTATACTCTGTAAAAGAGAATTCTTTACTCTATTATCTATCCTGAGTTAACACTAACTTGAGTACCCCTACTTAATACCTCACTAGACTGAAGACAGGATTAACTCTGTAAGATTGAGATTTGAACTCTGGACTTCAATCCCCACAAGCCCTTGCTCCACTTCCCCAAAATGCTTTGTAATCTCATGGGAATTCTGAGGTTGGCCAAGATCGAGGAAGGATTTAAGCTGGTGGCAAAGGCTTTTGTTTTTTTTGGACTTCCATTTTGGAGCAGACGTGGCTCTTTCCATAATGTAGGTGAGGTCTTGTCTAGGCCTCCCTGGCCTAGGCACGTTTTCCTTATCCTGTATTTTCTTTAATCCTTAATCTTCAATAAACATCTAAAAATATAATACTCCTTACAGAGAGAAACTAATTTCTACCTGCCTCAGTCTCCCCTAAATTTTAATCTTTACAACTCCCCCTTTGTCTACTTTTAAATTAAATGAGCAAAAGGTTAAACACCCTTCTTAGTACTAGGTGAGAAGCTATCAAGGCACTTAGAGAATTCACACCCTTAGAAATTCAATCAAATCAGGAAACTGTGAACCTTTTTGATGAGAATTTAACCTTCAGAAGGTGAGAAGTTGATCCTACAGACACTGTACCCTGGGCAGTTCTAGAAAATTTGGAAACTGTGATTGGCCCCTGTGAAGAGGGGAAGGGAGAAGAAGTCACCATAAAAAGCAAGCCCTGAACTCCTTCAGGGCAGATTGTCTTTGAGAAGTTAGTCTGAAGAGATTGTCTTTTTTAGATAGTTTTTGAGGGAGTTTTGTTGGAGACTGTGGACTGGATCCTGGTGTCAGAGCTCAGTTTCTACTTGGACTCTGACTCTTGGACTACTTTGTTGGGTGAGTAAAAGGCTAACCCCTTTTCCTAGCTTCTGAAGAGACTAGCTTCCATCTTGGAGGAGGTGATGTGGTTACTCACTACCAACCTTCCTGATTGAGAGTTAATTAATCTCTGCCTGGATTAAGCAGACTTGGAGCAAAACACTTAGGTTGATAGTATAGATAACTCCTCTATCCCCCTCACATTTCTCTTCTTTATTATTTCCTGTCATTTTGTATATATAAAATTTAAATAAATTTCCGACTCAAGATATAATAAATGCTAGTGACCACATAATTTTATATAATCATTGGCCAGCCATTAATTTTAATCTTTACAACACAAAGGGATGTAAAACAATGCACACCCTTTGATCCAGTAATAAATATCAGCACTAGCTATGTTCCCGAAAGATATATATTGAAAATTTTTATTTAATTAATTAATTTAGAATATTTTTCCATGGTTACATGATTCATGTTCTTTCCCTTCCTTCCTCCTCCTTACTCCCCCCCCCCCCATAGTTAGTCTAATATCATTCATTATTTTACTAATGGAATCCCTACTTTATGTCTGAAATGATTAGTTGCGTTTTAGGACCATAGCAGCAGTAATTAAGAGCACCAAGATTTAAATCAAGACCCTTTGATTCCAAATCTATCTGAGTCTCACTACATCACACTGGCTATCTTTGTAAACAAACAAACAAATAAAAACATAAATTTGTCTAATACCACAAAATGTTTATGAAAATTGCATAATTTTTAAATGTCTCTTCTAAATTAAAAAACTTGATAGCTAATTTGGGAAGAATAAAGAGAAATTATTATATACTTTGATTTGAATGCTTTGTTCCTTCTTGTGAGATAACTTGACATTCTCTGATTCTTTCTTCTCAATATCTCAGAATATAAACTTCTATAAAAATGTTACTTCAGAACTAAACAGATTTTGTCTATAGACAAATCATTTTTGAGTTCATCAACAAATATACTAAAGTTAGAATTATAGAGAGTTTAGCATGATCCTTGCACAAAGATGACACATAAATTCATTAAATATTCCATAGTTTTTAGAATACTATAAGTCTCCCAATAGAGGTATGTTGGACTAATATGAAGAATAAGATAGCTAGTTTTAGTCAAAGTCAATATGAAATTTTGTTTTGCTTGACTATGCTCATTTTAATGGGAATTTTCTTTTTCTTGTTCTTTTCTGAGTTGGGGAAAAGATATCTGATTGAAAATCAAAAAAATTATTTAGAAAATAACAAATTTTATCTTAATGGTCTACTTACCTAATTGAGTGTTGAAAGTGGGTTGGGGAGGATAAATTGAAGTAGAAGGGGAAATTTAAATGGTGTCTATAGAGAAGAGGAAATGGACGGCACATGGAAATTTTAATATCACAAAGTAACACAGGGGAAAGAATAATTCCCTCAGGAAAACATGCATTAAGGATCAGCTTAGCACAATGCACTGTGTTTAGCAAGGGAGATTTTATTGGCAAGGAAGTATGAGCCTGACCCATTGGCATAATAACGTCTCAGCAGGGTATAATGGAAAAATTGCTACTTTTGATGTGACAAGCCCTGAGTTTGAATCTGGACTATCCTATTTTATATTTGTATGAACATGGTCAAGCTATTTCATCATCTTTGCCCTTTCTTGGCCCCTGCAAAATAAGGGGAGTAGAATATTAAATGGCCTTGAAAGTCCTTTCTAACTCCAACTAATTTCACTGATGTATATTAGCAACTTTTACAGAACTTTTAGTTTTAAAAGGTTTTCTTGGATTACTGTGAGGTTCAAAAAATTTGTCCTTAATCATATAGGAAGAAGTCTTTTATCAAAGACTTTTATCAAAGTTTTTTTTTCCTGACTCCCTGGCTCTCTATACACTATTCTGTGGTTGTTTAGTCATTTCAGGTGTGTCGGACTTTTCATGACCCCATATGGGATTTTCTTGACGAAGATAATGGGGTGATTTTTCATTTCCTGCTCCATAACATTTTACAGCTGAGGAAACTGAGGCAAATGAGCTTAATTAACTTATGTACAGTCACACAGCTGGCAATTATCCAAGGACCGATTTGAACTTGGAAATATGAATCTTTCTGACTCCAGGCTTTGCACTCTACCTGCTGTACCACTGAGCTGCATCATACTCACTATTCTTTTCTCCCTCAAATACTAGGAGTGATAGGGGATAGGAACTGATCTATGATTTTAATAGGAAAGGCAATATTGGATGAATAAACTCTCTACTAATGTGGCTCAGAAGTGTTTTTGAAACTTATTGTCTTAGAGACTTACGTAGGGCACTGAAAAGCTCAATGACTTTCCCAAGGATACATAGCCATTATGTGTCAGAGTAAGGATTTGAACTGAGTTTTTCCTGGCTGTAATATTGCTTTCTATTCATTCTATCACATTGCCTTTCACTACCAGAGACAAAAAGATAAGATCTCTGCTTTCAAGAAGTTTAAAGGAAAGTACACACATATAGTGTCCCGAGCATCTTTAAGCTTAAAGCTTCATTAAGACTTTTTGAACACTGTATACACACACACACACACACACACACACACACACACACACATACACACACACATATTAATATGACTAAAACTATATGGGATAGGAGGGAAGGAGCATTTTTATATGAGAAACAATAATATAGAGCACACTTTACATGGAATCATCAGATTTGGATTCAGGTCCTACCTCTGATATAGTCTGTCTGTGTGACCCAGGAGAATACATTTAACTTTTCAGAGTCCAGGAAACTCTCAGTAACTATAAGGTGTAGAACAGTTTCTGACCTTGTGGCATTTTTCTCATAATGTGTTCCCTACATCAGTGAAATTATGGATCTGATAAAAACAAAAAGACAGTCACAAAGGAGATATTTTCCCAGATTATTTTTAATGAAACCCATGATTTTATGACCACAAAATATTTGTAACACAAAAAGCTAATCTGTTTACATGAACATTTCTTACAACTTCCTTCATTTAAATCCATGGATATTTTAACATAATTTTTAAAATTTCATTCATTTTAAGTTCTACTTATTATCATATTTGAAAACAAATTCTTTTTCCCCCCAAAGGAAACTCCATTCTTTGTGAAGAACTTTGATTCCTAGCACATTCAGCCAGTCTACAAACGATATCCAAGTCAGTAGCATTATTTGATTGGACCCCTTGAAAAGAATTCACATTAAGAGGCCAGTTGCTGTTTTTATAATTGTAACTATTTCTGTTTTTAAAATCGTTACCCCTCATTTACAACCAGACTCTGTTCCTTTAAGAATCATTTCTCTCTGCTTGCTGTATTTATTAACATTCCAAGAATGGCATTTGAAAAGGTCAAAACACATATACTTTCTAATCAATGCCCTCTCTGTGCCTGCAGACTCTACTCGTGGCTTCTTACTGTTGGCTATTACTATCTATAGCAAACATGTTTCCGTGTTTCCTTCACTGTTCGTCTCAATTTGTATGAAGCTGGACCTGGAATGAAAGTTGTAGGAGCATGGCAGGGGAACCGTGGATTCATCTCAGACCCAGGCTCTTTATCAATTGTGGGTTTTGGCATAGACTGTATAGAATAAATCTCTTTGTGACAAATTCACCTCCCCGAGTCTCTATAGTGCATAGGAGTCCCAGATACTATCAACTATTATCAGCCCAAAAGAGTCTCGCCAAGCTCCCTGTAACTTGAGAACCCCCTTGGGCTTTGGGTCCTTTGGTAATACACCAGCTGGAGTTGTCTCCCTTAGCACTACAATGCAGGACTCAAAAGTCAGCAGGGGTTTCTCTCCTTCTATATTTGTTGCTCTACCAATGTAAGACAGCAACTGAGAAAATCCACTTTCTTCACAGCTTATTAAAATAGAAAACCTAATTGTCTCATGTGCTCTGAGAAGTGTGGAGGCCTCTGCCAGGTTTTCCTCTTGTCCTGGAAAGGAATAACTGGAAAGTTGATTCAGCTCTTCCCAGACATCACTTTAAAGACTGGAAATAGCTACCGTACAGCTGTGAAGGAAGAGAAAGGGGCGAGAGTAAGATTCAAGGCAGAAAAAGCAGAAAAAATGAAATAATCGAGTTGGATTTTGAGGGTGATTACAATAATGTATTGAATCAAATACATTAAGCAAAGGTATCAGCTATCTACATCTTCACAACTAATTCTGGCAAGAAAGATATTAATTAACGCCAAGTAGAGTCACTGAAAATGAGTCTAATCAGTCTTTTGCCTTTAATGCTCTGCTGCAGGGAAAGGAGGCATCTAACATGAGACTGAATGAGTGCCCATGCACCCACCCTCACTCTGACATTTCACAGAGTCGGAGCCCAACTTTATAACTGAAAACAAAGACTTAGTTATTTGTTGAGGGCCCTGACATCTGACACTTGGAGCCAGAGTCAGCGGAGGAGAGAGAACAGCTGCTGTTCAGCAAATGCATCTGAAATCCCTTCACCCTTAGCCTTGTGCAGAATCAAGTGAGTCTTTTTACTAGAAGAGAATGAGTCCTGGGAGTTTTCAGTAAAAGTGTTTGGGAAAGGAAGTGGACCTTCTGACTAGCTGGGAAATATTTGGGTCCAAGGCCAAGACTATAGGATTAATAGCCTTTAAAATCATCCAAATCTGAGCTTCAGGGATTTTTCATCAGCTGTGCAGCATCAATCAGGAAATCATAGTTATATTTATGTTTATTAATGCATTGTCCAACAGTTTGTTGGATATTGATTTAAAAAAACACCACATATTTTACAGAAAATGTCTAAAGTAATAGTCCAACTAGAATGCTATTGAAATGAAGATGACTGTGATGATGAGGATAATGGTGATGATGATTGGGATGGAATCTATGATTTCATTGCCATAGGCAATTCCCTGGTGAGGAAGCACCCTCTAAACATATAGGACAGCACATTCTCTGGAACTTATACTCTTAAAATAATTCCCTAGAGAGCTACATAGTATAACAGAGTGCTGGACTTGTAGTCAGGAAGACCTGAGTTCATATCTTGCTTTAGACTCTTAATAGCTCTGAGATCCTGAGCAAGTCTTTGAAACCTTTCTCAATCTCTATTTGTTTATCTGTAAAATACTAGCATTTACATCACAGGGTTGCTGTGCAGACAACATTCATAAAATTTCTTACAAACCTTAAAGTATGCTATGTTAAATACATTGATAGATGCTAATTATTATGATTTTTATAATCTTATCATTATTGTTATCAATATTGCACTACTTAGAGGTTAAGTGACCTGTATAAAGTCCTTGAGCCCATATTTGGTAAAGGCAGAACATGGATCCAAGTATTTCTGGCTTCAAAAACACGTGTCTCAACTGTGCAGTTTTACATGATTATTATTGTTATTGTTGTTGCTACTGTCATCTCATTCTTCTAATTTTCTAGTGGGGTTCATATGAAATAGGTTCCATGACCTAGTTATTCTCTCCAGTTATTCTGTTTGGATGTTCAGTGTTCATTCTTGTACAGTGGGACAATATTCCTGCTTTTTGGGATGAATGATTATATTGGGGTATAGGTTCATCTTTTATGGAATTGTTGAAGATACCTTTGAGGCTACTCTAGAAGAAGACAGAATAATACCTAAAAGCATGTACCTTATCTTGATCAGGAATAATTCTAATTATTTTTGCTAAGTCACTTCATTTTGGAAGGTTTTCATGCCATATAACTTGGAGATCATGAATATATGTTATGTTCATCCTTTAAAAACCATTGTCTTGGGGGAAGTACGTATCCTAGTGGACTGAGAGCCAGGTCTAGAGAGAGGAGTTCAAATCTGGCCTCAGATACTTCCTAACTGTTTGACCCTGAGTATGTCACTTAACCCTCATTGCCTCGTTCTTATCAATCTTCTGCCTTGGAAACTATACACTGTATTGATTCTAAGACAGAAGGTAAAATGTTTTTTAATGCCTTTAAAAATGAGTCCATGTTTCATCCAGACAGTTGTGGATAACAGCTCAGTTGGTAAGGCTGCTTCGCAATAGAATTTTATATACATGGATGTGCATATATGTATGTGTTTTTATATATTCATAGTTACACATATGATTTATGCTAAAGGGATTTTCTGCCTGTTTATATAGGACAACAATTGTGTAGTATATGCCAACCATCTGATTGTATCTTTCTTTTTTTTTCTTTATTTAGACTATTTCCATGGTTACATGATTCATAATTTTTCCTGCCCTTCTCTTCTGCCTCCTGGAGCTGACAAGTAATTCTACTGGGTATCATTCATGTATCATTGTTCAAAACCTATTTCCATGTTCTTCATATGTGAAAGAATATTGATCAAATGAAACCACTTAAGGGAAAAGTAAAGAGGGGACAAAAATGAGGCACTGTAAATGGAGAAGTCTAGAGAATCAGGAATTGGGCCCAGAGAGAAAGAAAGAAATAAGCATGGCCAATCTGTAGCCTTTCGTAAAATGGAGCTTCCAAGAAGAACTGCCTAATCATATGAAGGGGAAACAGAAGCAAAGAGTTGTTCCAGGGTTAGAAGGCTGATAGGACATGAATTTTTTTCCTATAAACAAATATATGTAACAATAATTTTTGGATGCTTCTTTACTGATAGTATTAGTTGAGTTCATATTGATATTGCCTAAGGTTGATCCTTTAATTCCACTCTTATATTTAAAGTTTCTTAGACTTTGCCTGATGTTAAATCACTTTTGGTAATGTAGGCTATTGTTAGCCTTTTTGTTGCCTTAAAAATGGAGCTCTGTTTGTCCCAAAATATATATTTGTGAAACTCTAACCCATTTTTCATATGCCCTGAGAACAGATGTTAATCCTATTTTTCCCTTTTAAGAAAGCAACATCCATCTCTCTGTAACTGATTTAAGGATAATGAACTCTGTGTCCACTAATTATCATTGTTTTTTTTTTGTTTGGGAAATTGCTAGATCTATGTTATACTTGTCTACTAATTTGCACTGACATTTAGTGCATTGGGAACCCAAAATGTGGCTTACTTCATAGGTGTAAAGGTCTCTGTGGGTTTACACTTCTATAATTATAACTCATGAGCTTATTGTCATCCAGCAAACAGAAGTTGCTTAAATCAAAGGCATTTACTAAAATGGCTTATTAAAGGTAGTGGTCATAATTTATCCCCATAAACATGAGATGGACTCTCACAAACATACTCAGAATGCAGAAGAATAGCGGGCATAAGAACGAGGCACCCTAGTATTGAGGAAAAAAGAAAGTCTGTGGGCATGACTCCATTACTGCAGACATCCAATTTTCCTTCTCTTGTCATAGTATCCCCTCCTGAGTGAGTTGCTAAGCTAAGTCTGCCTAGAATCCATATGTCTGCTCTTGGGTTAAGACTTGAGCTTGAGACTGTCAGGGACAATCCATTCTTGAATCCAGTCAGCTCTCGCCCTAGTTGCCAAAGGTCATGCTTTTTGAAACTAATGTCACCCCTTTGGGTTTGTGTCACTCTTATGTATTTCCCTGTGGGTATGTTATCTTTTGATGGGCTGTCAATTGCAGCAAAAACACTGTGGCCAGTGGAAAGGAAGCAAGAACATCTACTACCCTACTATTCTGTGGCCTGAGGCTCAGAGTTCACAGTCCACAAAACTTTCAGCCTCAATAAATCAGGACTAGCCAACTTAGCCCTTTAAAAGATACAATGAATTTGACCCATCTTTAACAAATAAATGCAAAATTGCCTTTCCAATTTCATTGGAATGACTTTTTCACACTTCATAAAAGAATGGTATCCAAATTCTCTTCTCAGATTGGAAAATTAAAAAAATAGAAAATTACAACAGTTGAAACATATGTATAATGAAGTCTAAAAACATTCCCATGTTGGATGCCTATAAAATGTATGTCTTATTTAGGAGTCTCTAATTCTGTGTTAGAAAGTGGGTGGTAGGTTGTATCATCAGTCCTCTTAAAGCTTTCTACTTCAAAGGTATTTCTTTTTAGTATGTTGTTATTATTGAACTTGTGATCCAGGTTCTATTGACATGACCTGTATCAGCTCATACAAGTCTTCTCAAATTTCTCTAAACTGTCCTTTTCATTTTTTTTACTGTCCAAAATAACATCTGATGCCCTCATATACTATAATATTTATAGCCATCTTTCAATTTCTGGGTACCCACTAAGTTTCTAGATCTTTTTTTCTAACAAAAAGAGCTATTATTGGGGTGGTTCAGTAGCTAGAAAGTCAGACCTGGAGATAGGAGGTCCTTGTTTCAAATATGGCCTCAGATACTTACCAGCTGCATGAGCATGGGAAAGTCATTTAGCTCCAATAGATGTATCTCTTATTTCTCTTCTGCCTTGGAACCACTATTTAGTATTAATTATCAGACTGAAGGTGAAGGTTTTATTTTTTTTAAGTCACTAAAAATATTTTTTGTACAAATGAACCTGTTTCCTCTTTTGTTGATTCCTTTGGTTTATAAACTTAACACTGGTATTTCTAGGCTAAGAAACATGTACAGATTAGTGATGTTGGAGCCTATTTCTTTCTGCATTAGGCCAATTCATAGCTCTAACAATAAGTTATCAATAAGTACATTGCAATCTTCTTGCATTCCTTTCAATAATTGTGTGATACACTTTTAGTCTCTGCTCCTTTATTCTTCTTGTCCATTCCTAAACCCAGAGTAGGTGACTGAAGGATGCATCAGATTCAGGAAAGTCCAAGACAGAGGTAATGAGAGTCTGAAGAGAAGTGGTTTTTAGCCAGAGGCTTGGAGGATGGATTTGTCCTCTTCAGTAATAGGGAAGGTAGGAGGGGAGGGGAGTATTGGGAGAAGGAGACATACAATGATTCAGTTTTGAACATGTTGAGCTTAAGATCTTTACTGGACAATCAACTTGAGATTTCAGAAAGTCAATTAGAGAGATATACAAAATTGTAGGTCTGCAGAAAGGCTAGGGATGGGTAAGTAGATTTAAGGGTCATTAAAACATATTATAATTAAATTCATGGAAACTAAGATCATCATGTGAAGCAGCATAGAAGGGAGAAAAAAGGGGTGCTTAGGATGAAATATATAGGAAGCCTAGAAGTAGAGTACATGATCTGAAAGAATTCAACAAAGGAAAGAAAGAGATATCAACCAAATATGTAGGATGATAACCAGGAAACATGGATGTTCTGAGAGAGAAGAGAGTGTCAATTATGAAAGCATGATCAACAATGTCAGAAAGCTCCATAGAGAATGAGGAAAATAAGGATTGAGAAGAAGCCATTGGATTTGACATAAAATTGTATCAGTTAAATATATAAGTTAAATGTATCAGTTAAAATAAAATTTTTCATGTTTTTATGAAACCATTCTGCTCATCATTTCTCATACTATAATAGTATTCCATCACAATCATATAACCCATTTTATTTAGTTATTTCCCAACAGGTGGGGCATCTTTTCAATGTTGTATCCTTTGACACCAAAAAGAAAAGCTGATATATATGTATTTATATTTGAATCTTTAAGTCTTTTCCCTTCTTCTTTGATTTCTCTTGGATATAGATCCAGTAGTGGTGTTCCTGGATCAAATAGTATGTGTCATATAATTTTATATCCCTTTGGGCTTAGTTAAAAATTGTTTTCCCTAAAGGTGAGAACAGTTCACAACTCCATCAGTGATGCTTTAGTGTATGTATTTTTCCTTATCCTCTCCAACATTTGTTATATTCTTTTTCTGCCATGTTAGCCATACTGATAGATGTGAGATGGTACCTCAAAGTTGCTTTAATTTTGAATTTTGAATTAGTAATTTAGGGAATTTTATATGACTATTGACAGATCTTAAGTCTTCTGAGCATTGCCTGTTCACATCCTTTGACAATTTATCAAGTGGAGAATGACGCTTTCTTTTTTACATGAATTTTGCTTATTTCCCTATAGATTTGAGAAATGAAGCCTTTCAGAGAAACTTGTATTTGCCCTCAGTTTCCTACTTTCCTTCTCATTTGACTGCATTAGTTCTGTTTGTGGAAAAAGATATATAATCAAAAATAACATTTTTACCTCTCATCATCCAGTCTTTCTCTTATTTGGTCACAAGTACTTTCCTCATACATTTTTCTGACAGGTAACTTTGTCCATTTCCCAGATTTGCCTGTATCACACTTTATACTTAAATCTTGTACCCTTTTTGGCATTATTTTACTAAATATGAGATATGTGTTAACTGTTGGTTTATGTCTCATTTGTCAACTTGATTTCCAGTTTTCCTGGAAGTTTTTTGGTAAATAGTAAGTTCTTGTCTTTAAAAGCTTGCATCTGGGGTCTTTTAAACAGTGAATTATTCTGGTGATTAACTTTTTTATATTGTGCACTTAATCTATTTGTCTGATCCTTTCTTTCTTAGTGCCAGATTATTTTGATGATTACCACTTTGTAATAACATTTGAAATCTAGTACTGCTATGCTGCCTTCCTTCACTTTGTTTTTCATTGATTCCCTTGATATTCTTGACATGTTTTTTCCAAAGAACTGTATTTTTTTAGCTCAATAAAAGTCATTTTGGTTGTTGGGTATTGCATTGAATAACTAAATTAATTTGTAGAATTCTCATTTCTATTATATTGGCTTGGTCTATGCATGAGCAATTGATGTTGTAGCAATTACTTAGATCTTTCTTAATTTGGGTGCGAAGTATCTTGTAATTACAAGTTTAAGTTAATATTAAGCAGTTATATGCTTAATATGTATATATATGAATCATACAATTAGGGATAAAAAGAAATGTGAAAAGCATTTCCCTGACTTCAAGGAATGTATGTGTGTGTGTGTGTGTGTGTGTGTGTGTGTGTGTGTGTGTGTGAAAAAAACAGAAGAGTTAAGACAGCATAAAAATAACTTGAAAATACTCCAAACTGTCCTTTCTTCCTAACTTACTTATTAAAATTGAGGGTACCACTATCCTCCCATGCACCCAAGTTCATAACCTCATAACTCAAATCCTCATTCTCTGTCAATTTCTATATTCAAACTGGTCCTTTTGATTTTAGCTTTTAAATCTCTTATATAGGACCAATCTCTAGCTGATCATTTACTCAATTATCAACATGATCCTTCTAGAATATAGGGCTGACCACATTACATTATTCAATACATACTAGTTAATAGACAATGTTACCTCCAGTATCAAATATATCTAACATCAAATTCTCTGTTAGGTTTTCAGAGTCTTTAATAACCTGGTCCCTTCCTACCTTTATTGTTTCCTCACACTTTACCCTCTTCCCCTACATATAATTATAATCCAGTGACAGTGACTTCTTCACTTTTAATGGAACTTGACATGCCATCTCTCAGCTAGGCATTTTCATTGGCTGACACTCATTTCTGGGACTTTGCCTCTTTCCATCTCTTAGCTTTGCTGATCTTCTTCAACTTTCAGCTAAAGTCCCACCTTCTACAAGTCTTTTCCAGTTTTCTTAATTTTAGTGCCTTTCCTCTGAGATTAAGCCCAATATACTAACACATATGTAACAACATATATGTAACACATATACATACATATATACATATAACACATTTTTCACTCCGTATATACATAGCTTGCATATGGACTTCCTTATTAGATTAAGAGCTCCCTAGAGTAGGCACTGTCTTTTTTTTTTAATTGTCCACTGCTTAACACAGAACCTAACATGTATATTCAAAGACTGTAAGGTAACAGATGTTGGTAACTGAATTGATAGGGAGGTTTTGTCACCCAAGAGTTCCCCATATCAATGAAACCAATAAACCTAGACTTTATCCTTATTCCATGAAACCATCATTGAAAATACATTTAAAGCTTTGGAGGTCATCTTTTACAAAAAATGTATAGATCCAGAATACTTGATTTTCTCTCATTCTGACAAAATGGCAGATCCATGACTTTTTCAAATTATTTACATTATTAAATATATCTTTTGTACCACTTCTGACTTGTTTTATTGACAATTTACTACAACTTTGGTTTCACTTGAAGTTAAAGAAGATGGGTGCGTCTTGGGTTAAATACAAGTTGATATAGATTGGACATGTTGAATCTGAGATCTCTCTATGGCATCCAGTTTGAAAGGTCTAATAGCACTTTGAAATGTGTGAAGGCAAATTGAGAAAACAGGGCTCAATATGGAAATGTAGGAGTCATTGACATAGAGAAAGACATTAATAAAATGGAGACTATGAAGAGTAAAGTATTTAGGATAATAAAGACCTTTGAACCCATGGGTATTGATGAAGTCAGCAAAGGAAAGAATAGGAAGAAAAGAAGTGGGAGCCCAGGATAGTACCTTGAAGTATACCAAGTTAGAGGTCAGAATAGAGATGATGAGTCAGCAAAATGCATTTTCAGATTTTGACAAGCATTTTCATCTTATCCTCCTAGATTTGAGAAATAAATGGGAACACAAGTCATTAAGTCCAACTCCTTTAGCACTTCTCAGAGTGCCTGTAACATAATAAGATACTTATAACATTAACAGGCTGATTGATTTTATAGTTAAGGAAGTGAAGTATAAGAAAATTAAAGTAACTTATCTAAGATCACACAGCTGGCAAGTATCTAAGGTGGGATTCAAAGCTAGTTCTTCCTGACTCCAAGTCCAGTTCTCTTTGCATTAGATAACAGATAACCTGTGTCAGTATAGACATCTTGTGCATACTGTGACTATAGATAGACCATCAGTTAGTTGGAAATAAGAAGATCAGATTGGATCATATTCTGGAGAATGTGCATTGCTTTCAATGTACCCACAATAACTGCTGAAAAAGCTTATCATCTTAACAGCAATATTCCCTCAGAAATAGTTGTGAATTTTAATTGCTATGATCTCAGAAGAAAAAAAAATCTAGTTTATTCAAAAGGCAATATAAAGATAAATGGAAAAGAGGAAAGGGGTAAAGGATAGAGTACAGAAGATACAAGTAGATTGCAGCATGCTGTCAAACATTCTTTGGCAGCATGATGAATTTATCACTGATGGTTAGAGTTAAGCAAAGGAGGTTGGCCAGTCATTTTGGTAATAATGAGGAATAATAGAGGGATACATAAGGGATGAATTGATTTCTGTAAAATACTAAAAGAATCAGAGATATATAAATCCATTAAGGATTTATCAAAAGTTAATGAGGAACATGGAGAAGAATTATTTCAGAGCAAGGAAGATTTCATTTCAATGTCTGCTTCTAAGAAATAGTGATGGAATGACCCTAAGCAACTTACTTCAATTTTCAGTTCTTTAAGGATATCTCAGACTTTAATTTATCAATATACTGTAGCTTGCATTTTTAGAGGACACTATTAAAAATTCCTCATACTAATCACATATTCAGTCTCTATCTCTACCTATAAGTCAAAACATCATATATTAGAAGTTGTAGATGGGCTGGGATCTACATAGATAAGTAGTGCTCACATTGATGAAATGGTGGGTTCATTCACATATCACATGAAAAAACCATGGAATATACAAAGATTCTCTAGAGCAAAGGTTTTCAATTTGAACTCCATAGCCTTTCGCTCATTTTTCATAAGTGTATTTCAATATAATTGGCTTCTTCTATAATTCTATGTATTTTTATTTTATGTATTTGAAAACATTGTGAGAAAGAATCCATAAACTTCATCAGGCTTCCAAAGGGGTCTATGACACATTAAAGAAAACCTCAGCTAATAGAAAAGTAGAACATCTGAAGATGATTCAGTGAACAAGGGAGGCCTTTAGACCAAGTATGGCAACATAAAGAAAAAGAAATCTTTTTTTTTTCTTTTCCCCTTAATATTTCACCTCTACTTGTCACCTGGGAGTGAGGGATTCCTACAAAGGAATTTGATTTGATATCCTCTGGGGTTAATGGTTTGAAAGAGGAAAAAATACTCATAAAGTGGAATGAAAATGTCACAACTGGTTGAACCATATTATGTTAGCACTCTGAAAGATTTTGGAAGATTAAATTTCATGAGATTCAAGTCGCAGTAGAAATTTCTTAAATGATGAAATTTGATTCACCAGTGACTAGTCCTTGTCAAGATGCAATCTTAATTGAAATACCAAAATTAAAGGAGACAAATATGTTTTTTTCACCATTTCCTCAGTTTGGAGTCCTATTAAGCACCTATTAAAATACCTAAGCAATGCTAGATTTGGCAGGGAAATAACAATGGACAGATGTAAAGGAAACCTGGAAAGGACTAAAGAAATAAAGCAAGAAAAAGGAAATGAGTTCAGCTCTAGAAAGGCTAATCACAGCAGGCAAGAACATTGAGCTGGGACAGAAAACCAAATCTGTCCACAATATGGAATTTGAACTCTACTGGGGACACTTGGGAGGCCAAATGAATACAGATGAGTTTATTAGCACCAGACATGAGACAAAAGAGGCAATGGGGGAAAAGATGAGAACCTAAGTAAAATGGAGAAAAACTTCCAATTGCCTGCAATATGCAACACATGCATACATATGTATATTCACATAAATGAAGGGGCGTACATATGTTTATTAAGAAAATAAAGTTTAGAGGGAAAAAGTTTCTGAAATATTTACTGCAAATAAAGGTCTAAAGGAAGATTTCCTTGAGTTTCTTCATATTGATGTTTTAGTTTCCCTAGATTTCAAATTTGAAAATGGAATGGGGCAGGAGAGGAAACTAAAACAGACACTGCTTTCTATCCCAATACAAAGTCCTAATAGCTCACTCTTAGCTGGCAATTTTCATAATACAAGTGTCCCAAAAATTATTCCAAGGAGCTAATGAATAGGACTTTTCTTAATAATAGAAATTGTTCAATTTCACCATTAGTACTTGTCTTGCTTACCTTCCCAGGATCAGAGAAAACCATGAAAACATATGACTTAAAAATTTAAAACAGTATATTTCAAATAAGTGTTTTATACTTTTGTTTATAAACCAAAATAGAATTGTCAGCTGATTCAAACTCCATTTGAATTTCAAATGTATGTGTCCTCAGTGCATATCAGAGGTGTGCACATGCATTATTTGTTTCATAAGAAGAAGCAAGAGTTTTTTTTTTTTTAATGTACATTGTCCTTCAAGATATCACTACATTCATATAAGGTGGTTTAAAGACAGGAAAATTATACATGAAAGAAAAAAAAATGTTAGCTGTGTTACGGTTAAAATTTTTGATACCTAAAAGGAGTCTAAAAAAAGCAAAACTTTGTTTTAACAACAACAAAAAAAAGGTGAAACCTGGTTAAATATGTGTATATTGTCTTTGAAATTATTTCCCTTTCAGTGAAACTTTTCTACTGGTCCTTCATATCAAGTTTTGTGTACTCACACAGAACTTTAAGATTTATTATTTTGTGAGTAATATAGTAAAATGTTAGGTTTTCTCTCATCAGGAGGCCTTTACTGGTTTTTATCCATTATGCCAGCTCCTGCTTACTCTGAATCTGACCTACTGGCTTCCACCTGACACAACATTATTACTTGCTACCAAGTTGGACTTTTAGAGAGGGAAAAATAAGATTAGACCTGAGTGGTCTAAACACCCAATTTCCTTAATATTCTGGTTTCCAACCACTGAAATTTTGTCTAGATTCATTTAAAAAATAATTTGTTAGTTAAATTAAAATTCCAAATATCTCCCTTCCTCCCTCCCCTTTTCATCCCAAAGAAGACATTATATATATTATATATATATACATTATACATATATACACACACACATATATATATATATATATATATAAATTATATATATATGGGGGTTGGAGGGTGTTTCATTTCTAGCTATCAGTTTTTTCTCTGGAATTGGACATTCACAAGTTATTCTTCAAACATTGATTCTGTAGCTGTATATAATGTTCTCTTTTTCACTTTTCATAATTTCATGCAGGTCTTTCCATTAACAAAATTAAACCTGCTTATTATTTCTTATGGCACAATAGTATTATGTTACAATCATAGGTCAGAACTTGTTCAGCCATTCCCAAAATGATGGGCATTACATTAATTTCCAATTCTTTGCCATCACGAAAGGACCTGCTGTAATAGGATGATCAGAGAGAATTTTTAGGGATTTATGAAAAAGAATGCTATCCACTTCCAGAGAAAGAATCATTGGAGTAGAAATACTGATGAAAACATATGATTTATCCCTTGTTTATTTGGGTATTGATTTGGGTTTTGGTTTTATAAAATTATTCATTTGTAAAAATGAATAATATAAAAATGTTTGAATGATAATACCTGTGTAACCCAGAAAAAATAAAAATCAAAAAGAAAAAAAGGACATTTCTACTAATAGCATATTAGCATCCCCATTTTTCCACATCTCCAACATTTTCATTTAGTCCTTTTTGCCATTTTAGCCTATCTAAAAATGGGAGATATCTCAGAATTTTTTCTCTAATCTGTAATGATAGGATCATTTTTATATTACTATACATAACTGATTTCTTCATCCAAAAAGCTATCTGTTCATAGCTTTAAACCACATATCAGTTGTGAAATGGGTCATATTCTTGTAAATTTGACCAAGTTCTGAGAAAGTATTTACACAAAATTTTCCCCAGTTTTCTATTTTCCTTCTAATTTTGTCTACTTTAGTTTTATTTGAATAAAATCTTTTCAATTTAATGTACTCAAAATGATTAATTTTACATCTCATAATGCTTAGAAATAATTTTTTTTACTTATTCACAAATGCCTTTCCTATTCTGATAGGTAATATGGTCCATGATTTAATTTCCTTATAATAACTACATTTATGTCTAGGTCATGTATCCATTTTTATCTTATAGCAGTAAATTATGTAAGATATAATATATGCAAGATCTAGTTTCTGCCAAACTACTTTTAAGTCTTCCCAACAAAAATTTTACCACATAGTGTATGCTTATCTCCAAAACTTGGATCTTTACTTTTGTTGAACCCAAAGTTACTATAATCTTTTATTATTGTTTGCTATATTTCTATTCTGCTCCACTTATGTACCTTTCTATTTCTTATCCAGTACCAGGGAGTGTTGATAATTACTCCTTTATTATACAGTTTAAAATATTGTACTGCTAGAATCCTCCCTTTACTTTTTTATGGGATCCTTTGATATTCTTGACCTTTTATTCTTCAAAATGAATTTTGTTATTATTTTTTTCTGACTCAAAATATTTTTAGTAATTTAATTTCAATTGCATTAAATAGGTAGATTAGTTTAAGAGGTGTTGTCATTTTAATTATATTGGCCCTGCCCACCAATGAATAATTATTTTTCTCCATTCAAAAAAATTGACTTTGTGTAAAAAGTGTTTTATAATTATGTTCATTTCAATCCTGAGTTTATTTTGGCAGGCATACTCCCAGATATTTTATTCTGTCTGTAGTTATTTTTTTAAATAATATTTTATTTGATCATTTCCAAGCATTATTCATTAAAGACAAAGATCATTTTCTTTTCCTCCCCCCACCCCCCATACTGGACATGTGATTCCACTGAGTATCACATGTGTTCTTGATTCGAACCCATTGTCATGTTGTTAGTATTTGCATTAGAGTGTTCATTTAGAGTCTCTCCTCTGTCATGTCCCCTCAACCGCTGTAGTTGGGCAGTTGCTTTTCCTCAGTGTTTTTACTCCCACAGTTTGTCCTCTGCTTATGAATAGTATTTTATCTCCTAGAATCCTGCAAGTTGTTCAGGGACATTACACCGCTACTAATGGAGAAGTCCATTACATTCGATTATACCACAGTGTATTAGTCTCTGTGTACAATGTTGTTCTCCTCTTGCTTTGCAAGAGGTCGTTCCAGACTCCATGGAATTCCTCCACTTTATTATTCCTTTTTGCACAATACTATTCCATCACCAACATATACCACAATTTGTTGAGCCATTCCCCAATTGAAGGGCATCCCCTCATTTCCCAATTTTTGGCCACCACAAAGAGCGCAGCTATGAATATTTTTGTACAAGTCTTTGTGTCCATTATCTCTTTGGGGTACAAACCCAGCAGTGCTGTGGCTGGATCAAAGGGTAGACATTCTTTTATCGTCCTTTGGGCATAGTTCCAAATTGCCCTCCAGAATGGTTGGATCAGTTCACAACTCCACCATCAATGAATTAATGTCCCTACTTTGCCACATCCCCTCCAGCATTCATTACGTTCCTTTGCTATCATGTTAGCAATCTGCTAGGTGTGAGGTGATACCTCAGAGTTGTTTTGATTTGCATCTCTCTGATTATAAGAGATTTAGAACACTTTTTCATGTGCTTGTTAATAGTTTTGATTTTTTTTTTCTGAAAACTGCCTATCCATGTCCCTTGTCCATTTATCAATTGGAGAATGGCTTGGATTTTTGTACAATAGATTTAGCTCTTTATAAATTTGAGTAATTAAACCTTTGTCAGAGGTTTTTATGAAGATTTTTTCCCAATTTGTTGTTTACCTTCTGATTTTAGTTACATTGGTTTTGTTTGTACAAAAGCTTTTTAATTTGATGTAGTCGAAATTATTTATTTTAAATTTTGTGACTCTTTCTATGTCATGCTTGGTTTTAAAGTCTTTCCCCTCCCAAAGGTCTGACCTGTATACTATTCGGTGTTTACCCAATTTACTTATGGTTTCCTTCTTTATGTTTAAGTCTTTCACCCATTTTGAATTTATCTTGGTGTAAGGTGTGAGGTGTTGCTCAATTCCTAATCTCTCCCACACTGTCTTCCAATTTTCCCAACAGTTTTTATCGAATAGTAGATTTTTGTCCCAAAAGCTGGGATCTTTGGGTTTATCATATACTGACTTCCTGAGGTCTCTTGCCCCTAGTCTATTCCACTGATCCTCCTTTCTGTCTCTTATCCAGTACCAAATTGTTTTGATGACCGCTGCTTTGTAATATAGTTTAAGGTCTGGGACTGCAAGGCCCCATCATTTTTTTTTCATTATTTCCCTGGATATCCTTGAACTTTTGTTATTCCAAATGAACTTTGTTATGGTTTTTTCTAAATCAATAAAGAAATATTTGGGAGTTTCATGGGTATGGCACTAAATAGATAAATAAGTTTGGGTAGGATGGTCATTTTTATCATATTGGCTCGTCCTATCCATGAGCAGTTAATGTTTTTCCATTTGTTCAAGTCTAGTTTTAGTTGTGTGGCGAGTGTTTTGTAGTTGTGTTCATATAGTTCCTGTGTTTGTCTCGGGAGATAGATTCCTAAGTATTTTATTTTGTCTAAGGTGATTTTGAATGGGATTTCTCTTTCTAGTTTTTGCTGCTGAGCTGTGTTGGAGATATATAGAAATGCTGATGACTTATGTGGGTTTATTTTGTATCCTGCAACTTTGCTAAAGTTGTTGATTATGATTATTTCAATTAGCTTTTTGGTTGAATCTCTAGGATTCTTTAAGTAGATCATCATGTCATCTGCAAAGAGTGATAACTTGGTCTCCTCCTTGACTATTTTGATGCCTTCAATTTCTTTTTCTTCTCTAATTGCTACTGCTAGTGTTTCTAGTACAATGTCTAATAGTAGAGGTGATAATGGGCATCCTTGTTTCACTCCTGATCTTATTGGGAATGCATCTAGTTTATCCCCATTGCAGATGATATTAGCTGATGGTTTTAGATATATACTGTTTATTATTTTTAGGAACGACCCTTCTATTCCTATGCTTTCTAGTGTTTTTAATAGGAATGGGTGTTATATTTTATCAAAGGCTTTTTCTGCATCTATTGAGAAAATCATGTGATTCTTGTTGGTTTGCTTGTTGATGTGGTCAATTATGTGGATAGTTTTCCTAATGTTGAACCAGCCCTGCATCCCTGGTATAAATCCTACTTGATCATGGTGGATGACCCTTCTGATCACTTGCTGGAGTCTTTTTGCTAGTATCCTATTTAAGATTTTTGCATCTATATTCATTAGGGAGATTGGTCTATAGTTTTCTTTCTCTGTTTTTGACCTGCCTGGTTTTGGAATCAGTACCATGTTTGTGTCATAAAAGGAGTTTGGTAGAACTCCCTCTTTGCTTATTATGTCAAATAGTTTGTATAGTATTGGGATTAACTGTTCTCTAAATGTTTGATAGAATTCACTGGTGAATCCACTGGGCCCTGGGGATTTTTTCTTAGGAAGTTCTTTGATGGCCTATTGGATTTCATTTTCTGATATGGGATTATTTAAGAATTCTATTTCTTCTTCTGTTAGTCTAGGCAGTTTGTATTTTTGTATATATTCATCCATATCACCTAAATTGGTGTATTTATTGCCATATAATTGGACAAACTAATTTCACCTTGTCAGTGAGATATTTTATTTTCTCTTCTAATTTCTTGATCTTTTGGCTTTGCTTTATAGATTCTTCCTCTTTTACCTGCTCGTTGTCTTCAAGTTGCCTAATTCTGAACTTTAAAGCCTGGTTTTCCTTTTCAGTTTGGTCACACTGGTTTTGTAGATGCATAAATTTCTTTTGCATTATTTCCCACTCTTCCTGCTAGAAGACTTCCATCTTTTTTATCTTTTCCGATTCAAATTCTTCATGGGTTTGTGGATAGTTTCCATTTCCTTTGGAAGGTTTCGGAGCATTTGCTTGTGTTTCCTCTTCTATCTCCTCTGTATTTTGTATTTTTGCTCCATAAAATGTGTTCAAAGTTGCCCCCTTCTTCTTGTTTTTCTTGGAAATTTGGGACTTTTGTGCTTCTGTGGAGTTTGCCATCTCTATCTGAGTGGGGAGGACTAGCTTTTCTTATCTCTGTTTGGTGTTTAGAGGTTTTAGCCCTAGGCAGATTGTCTGTTCTATGCAGTTGTTGTTCTGTCTTCCCGGGGAAGCCAGGAATTGTTGGTGTTTCCATGTTACTGCCCTCCTCAGTTCCCTCCCAATGCTTCTCCGTTGTCTTACTTCCAGGCTTTGAGCCTGGCTTGGCCCTTTCCCCAGGGTGTTTGTTTCTGTGCCTTAGCAGCCCAGGAGAGCCAGCACTCTGAGGGGGGAGGGATCATTGCTTCCTGGAGCTCTGAGGGCTCCTGATAAGTTTAACTTTCTCTGGGTTGAACTGAGTATGCCCTGAGGCAGGGACCTTCTCTGAGACTCAGATGGAAGGATCCAGCTAGGGGGCTACAGGCTCCCCCATCTGTCTCTGTTTCCCTGCTATATGGGTGCCCCCGAGACTGGATCAGGTTTTTTTCAGGATGTGGCCTTCAGAATAGCCAGCTCCCGAGGCCCTTTTTCCAGCCCTGAGGGTTACTGTTGTTTCAGAGGACCCTGCTCTCTGAGGGGGGAGGGGCCATTGCTTCCTGGAGCTCTGAGGGCTCCTGATAGGATTAACCTCCGACTGAGT
This sequence comes from Monodelphis domestica, assembly GCF_027887165.1. NCBI lineage: Eukaryota > Metazoa > Chordata > Mammalia > Didelphimorphia > Didelphidae > Monodelphis > Monodelphis domestica. The sequence goes on along the minus strand of NC_077232.1, from coordinate 306,323,606 downwards.
ATGCCCTGAGGCAGGGACCTTTGGTGAGACTCAGATGGAAGGATCTGGTCAGGGGGTTACAGGCTCCCCCATCTCTCTCTGTTTCCCTGCTGTCTGGGTTCCCCCTCGACTGGGTCAGGTTGTTTTCAGGAAGAGGCCTTCAGGATAGCCAGCCCTGAGGCTCTGAGGTTCCCTCTGCTGCCTCAGACTCAGCACTCTGGGTTAGGGGGATGGGTCCTGGGACCTTCCTTCTGCCCTCCTCTTAGGTCTGAGTGATCTCGTGTTCTGGCTTTTGGGGGGGGTGTACCTTTTGGTCCAGGTCCAGGTCCAGGAGGAGGATTCCCGGGGTCTATGCTGTTGTTCGTTTTGAATTTCGGTGCCTTAGGAGCATATAGTTTGAGTTCGGTAGGGAAGGGTTTCCGGAGATCTGAACTTTAGCTTTCTCTAAGCTGCCATCTTGACCGGAAGCCCTGTATTATTGTCTCTTGATGCTTTGTCACCCATTAGCATCCCACTTGTTCAATTCTAAATTTTAAGGATTTTTTTTTTTAACAAAACTTTTGTATCTCCTTTTCCATCTGGCCAATTCTACTTGTAAAGGAGTTGTTTTCTTCACTTGTTCACTTTCAGGAAGAAGTATCAGCTCTCCTCTCTGTCCTGGACCTGTGTATAATTCTCTTGTTCTTTTTCAACTCTGTTTGTAGTTATTTTAAATGAAGTATCTCATATCTCACAGGTTTTTGTTAGTGATATATAGAAATCCTGGTTATTTGTGTGATTTATTTTTTATCCTGCTACTTTGCTACAATTTGATTACTTCAACTAACAATTTAGTTGAATCTCTAGGATTTTCCACGTTATCTGAAAAGAGAGATAGTGTTGTTTTTTTTTACCTATTTGCCAATTCTGATTCCTTCAATTCATTTACCTTCTTTTACTTCTACTGCTAGCATAATTAATACAATATTAAATGATGATGGTGAAGGGATTCCTTGCTTTATTCTTTATCTTATTAGAAAGGCTTCTAGCTTAAACCCATTATAAATAATACTTGCTGATGATTTTAGGTAGATGCTTCTTATTGTCTTAAGAAAAAAAATCAATTTATGCCTATGATTTCCAGTGTTTATATTATGAATTAGTGGTTATTTTGTCAAAATATTTTTTTATATCTATTGATATAATTTTATGATTTTTGCTATGTCTAGACTCATCCTTCAACATTTAACAAATTTCCACTGGTTTATACTCTATGACAGTGATTCTTAATACTTAGCTACAGAAGTTCACAGCCCATGTCCCATCTCCAATTGACCACATCCTCTTAGCTCTAACCACTCTCTCCTTCTAAAAATATCCCACTCCATATCTACCCACTTTTTCCTAGTGTGCTCTCTGGAATATCTGTTCAATAATTAGGCAACTTGATTTCATCTTAAGTCTTTTCCTTTATCACTCCTTTCATCTTTTGTGTTTCATTGAGAATTGAGTAATTCCTGTTGCTAAGCCTTTCTTGAGCACCAGTTTCCATTAGTGATTATACTTTCACTAGTGCCCCTTGCCTCTTTGTTTCTTACTACAACCTTGATACTCTCCCACTCCCAACACCATCAGCAATTTCTCCTCCTTTGTGGTTTATGTTATTCAAACCTATCACCTATTATAAATGTTGAGTGCTCTGTTTTTTTTTTCTTTTCTATTCTTCTCCTGATTACCCCTTCTTTACTTTCTGACTTTGTCCCCTCTGATAGTGGTTTACTTGGTGACTGTATTTCAAATCTCCTTGACCTCCATTGATACTGGTCAACTCATAGTTACCCAGATTGAAAATTTACCCTAGTAACTTTTGACTCATCAGAAATAGATGCTTCTGTGTTCTGTGCTATTTACCTCATGTGGAGTCAGAGAGAGAGACGGAGAGAGAGAGAAAGAGGGGGGGGTCCTTTGTATTGGCTTAGAAGTGCATCAATTCTTCCTGGATTGGTTTATTTGTTGACCTATGTGCTCTTTTGGCGCAATTCAGGTTTAGCTTTGCTCTTTGGCCCTGTGAAATGGCTCTTTTGTATATTTTGTCCTGGAATCAGACAGAATCATTAAGCAAAGTCCCATAATTTTTTTTAAAACCATTAGTGGCATCATTTGTATAGTCTCAAGCTTTTGGGGAATGCATTGACATTATAGCAAATGTATTTTAAACTTATATTACTGCAAAATCAAAAAGTTAAAGAAAATCTTAATGCTGGTGACATCTGCTTGAAATATAAAAAGGACAGAAAAAATAAAAAACTGAAATAGTATATTGCACATGCAAGAAAAATATAATAAAAGTTTTAAAAATTCAAAAATGTAGCTTATAATCATTGACACACTGTGTCAGCTATGAAAATATAGAATTCAAGGCTTTCTTACCAAAAATGAGATCCATTTCCTCTTCATATCTGGCCATGATCCACTGTGATTGCAAGCAAATGAATTGAACAAGGTGACATTTTTCATTTTTAAAGAACAGTAGTACAAATATGTACGAATCAGTATCCCCAAAATTCTCAATAGCCCAATTAATTACAATAGCAAACAAACACACTATCATTTTTACATAAGTTGCTGTATGGCATTTTTAAAAGCCTATGAACTGATGGATATTTGTCACAATTTTTACAAACATAGCAAATCTTTCAACCTTGGTAAACATGTTTTCAAACAAAATAAAATGCATTTGGGGGGGGGGGAGTCTAGAACATCATCAAGTAATCTAGATATCATTACAAAAAATGGGGCAGAGGAGTCTAGGAAAAACCCAAACCTCTATACTGTTGATGTTGGGTAAAGTGAGCTGAAGTTATAAATGAGAGATGCTTCACTTTTGGGAGTCTTCCAGGGGTTCTATATTCCCTGGGATTAGCTTCCCAACTTCCATTCACATGCTTATATAGGCGGGAGATGGTGTTTATAATTGTATTTTTATTTTTTTATCATGGGCATTCCTTTAATATCACAGAAATTGCTAGGGTAACAAATTCATCTTGCTGCTCAATGGCATCTTTCTTAATTTCATGTTCATTATCATTTTTATATCATACATCTATATTACAAAGTTGATATTTGATATTACTTCTCTTCAGTCATTTCAGTCATGTCAGACTCTTCATGACCCAATTTAGGGTTTGCTTGGCAAAGATATTGGAGTGGTTTCCCATTTCTTTCTCTGAATCATTTTTACAGATGAGGATACTGAGGCAAGCAGGATTAAGTGAGTTGTCCAAGGTCACACATCTAGTAAGTGTCTGAAGGACAGATTTGAACTCAAGAAATGAGTCCTCCTGACTCCAGGTCCTGCATTCTATCCACTGTGTTACCTAGTTGCCCCAAAAAGTTAATTTAAAGAGTAATAATTTCAGTACTTGGAACAATGGTAAGAGCATGGTAAGAAGTTTTTTTTTTTGCCTTCTTTCTCCCTTCTGCTTTTTCTCTTTCCTGATCCATCACAGTCCCCCACCTCTTCTTTCTTAATCAGTCCAATATTAAGTGAACCCAGGTCTGGGTATCTGTTTGCTGCTCACCTGGGCTGCCCTTGATTGATTATTTGATGGAATACTAAAATTGCTACTATTCTTTGTCCCGATCCTTTATTTAATGGAGGAGGAAGCTGAGGCCAGGAAGGTGATATTTATGAAGTTTATGAAATTCCCACGGTTACAAAATGGCTTACTGGCAGAACTCCTATTAGAACTCACATCTTCTGATCTTTAGTGTGGTGCTCTTAACATTGACTCTCTGTCTTGGATCTCCTCATTGCCTGTCTTCTTTCACTTTTTTCTCTCTACTTTTTCTCTCTTTAATGCCTCATCACCATCCCGCCTCCACTTCTTTCTTAATCAGTTGTAATTTGGAACTGAAACATTATTAGTAAAAAAGGATTTATGTTCTTGTTCTAGAATTTTACATGAGATCTAATGAATTAATTATTCTGTCTTTCAAAAATAGCAAAGCAAATCCTTTAACTATGATAATATGCTTTGTATTTTTCTGGTTTTTATTAATGTCCTGCCCTTGCTTCCTTTTCATTACAGAAAAAGGGGAGGAAATGGTTCTCCATCTACCAGCCCTAATGGAGCTCTCTAATTGACCCACCCTTTGGAAGGCATTCAAGTAGAGTGTGGTGAAGGAGAGGGTGAGAAACAGTGGGCCCAGTTAGAATGAGTCACAAAGGCCCTTCCTGGTGCTTTTCCATACCCCATACTGGTTCCAAAACCAGCGACCTTGGGGATTGAATTATAGTCCAGAAATAGAAAATTTTGTGGAGGTGATGGTCAAACACAGAGCCAGAAGGACCTGAGTTCAATTCCTACCTCTCAAAAAAGTGAGAGCTGTTGTGACCCTGGGCAGATCACCTAATCTCTCAAATCTATAGGCAACTCTCTTAAGTCTACAAGCTGTTGGGAAGGTGTCATCCTTCACTGATAGAGAAAATTTCCTTCTCTGGAACTTTCCTCTACCAATGACATCATAGGCTTAAACAATCCTGATTCTATTAGCCCTGAGTGTGCCATGCCCCTCTCATATCAGAGCAGGATATCGTGCTATGGGGAAATTTTTGAAGAAACATTTTGGTTGTTGTACTTAGAAGAAGATATTTCTTATGATTTTAGGAGACTTTTTCTCATAGAGGTATTCTGGGAATGTCTCTGTCTGAAGCACTTTTAGTGGTGGTAGTAGTGGCAACAGCTAACTGGGGAATAGTATAATAATATTTCACTTCAGCTACTAAAATGGGCCTTACCTTGTGTTAGGGGCAGGCAAAATGACCAGAGATTTTTAAGAAAAATTCTAAAAATCACATCTAAAGAACCCTTAAAAACAATTTGAGATATTTAGCTCATTAAATTTTCCAAAAGTTGTTGTAGCAATTTTCTGATGGAGTCTATCTATCCTCTATGTGATAATTTACAAAGTCAAAAATAGAAAAGCTGTTTTTATATGGGCTTATTCAATAATGTTTGTTCAATATGATCATAGGGGAAAAGCAACAGAATATAACAGTAGTTAAAACCCAGTACATTAAAATGGTTCAGTGTAACAGAATAGTATTGAATGCAGTAATATAGTAACTTAACATCACAAAGTTAAAACTTAAAACAATCAGCAAAATGCAATAGAATACAGAGATTTTTTATAAAATATTGGAGTCTGAAATGCCTTAAAAATATAACCTCCAGTCTCTTTAAAGTTCCTTGTTTTTTTTTGTTGTTGTTGTTGTTTTTAATTATCCATTTAAATGCCTATTGTCAGAAGGCAGAAGATTGATAAGTGGTAGGCAATGGGGGTTAAGTGACCTGTCCAGGGCCAGACCGTCAGGAAGTATCAGAGGCCAGATTTCAACCAAGGACCTCCCATCTCTAGGCCTGGCTCTCAATTCACTGAGCCCCTGACCTGCTTCCCCATAGTGAGGGTGAGTTTTAGGAATCTCAGATTTTGCCAAAAAATTACAGGGAGTTGAATTTTTCCCCTGGCTCCCAGGTGAGCTAAGTGAAAGAATCAATACAGTCAAAAGATATCCTCTTAAATACCCCATGCTTGTAAGTTCCTGTTTGGAAAAGCCTCTTCCTTCTCTTCTTTCTTTCTCCCTCCCTGTGATCCCCTGTCCCCAGTCCATGTGGAGGCTAATTGTAGCCTAAGGAAAAAACCACCCCCACTTTTTACCAGCTAGTTTTTTGATCCTGAAGAAATTGGGTCTGCTACCAGCAGCCTGGGTGATCAGCTGGGCCAGGTGAGCGAGAGAGGGAGACCACCGCTGTGGGCAGGGCTGGGACCAGGTCCAAAGCAGATGGCTGCAGGTAGGAATGCAGGAAACAGAGCAGAGCCGAGCCAGGCCAGGCAGGAAGGGCAGGCAGAACTGAGACCAGGTGAGAACACTATCTTGCCAGATTGCAGGCAGGAGCGAGATAAGTCAAGAGGTTTGCTAAAAAGGATTGGAGAAACGTGGCTTAGAAATCATTATCTAGGCTATCTTTTAAAAAAATTTTTGAGAGTTTTTTGTCCCATTAGGTCACCAAACTGTTACAGTTAAAATTTAGTGTCTCCGCTAAAAGTATTTATATTTTTATGAGCTGTATTAAAGATTAAGAAATAAAGAAAATACAAAATAAGAAAGCACGTGCCTAGGAGGGCCGAAAGGCCTATTCAGTTTCACTTATTCTACATCTTGAGAGACACATGTGCTTGGAAGTGGAAGCAGGGAGATTAGAGGGAATTCTGGGAGCTAGAAGGACTTCTGGGGATTGAAGTCTGGGGTTCAAATCTCCATTTTTACACTACTGGTAATGAAAAGTGAGGAAAGGGTGCTGAATGGACTCAGGATAAATGAGGATGAATTCATTATTTTAAACCTTCTTTTGAATTCTAGGTGTCCCAGCATATGGAGACAATAGAAATTGTTTTATTTTTGGCACAAAGCTTCTCTTTTGGAGTGACTTGATACAGTTTTGTACTAAGAAAAAAATGTCTAATCCTCCATTTTGTTGCTCATATGACCTTGAAAACTGTCAATTTATTTTCAGTATCCTTCAGTCTATCTTTATTTAGGGTATATCCACTAACTGAAGATGCTCACAAGGTTCTATCCTAGGTTTTATTCTTTTCTCCTTTGATTTCATTAGTTCCCATGGATCAAATCTATATTTAGCCTTTATCGCTTTTCTGAATTCCAACATTAATTACCAACCGTTGCTGTCCAATTCAATGTGTCCAAAACAAAACATTATTTCCCCAAACACTCCCCTCTTCCAAATTTCCTTATTAACATTGACATCACCATGTTCCCTGTTAGTCAGGTTCATAAACAGCTTTATCTTCAGTTCCTCTATAGTACTCATTCCATATGTCTCATCTGTTGCCAAGTCTCATCTCTTCTACCTACACAAAACTTTTCCTGTCTGTCACCATATTATTACTCACCAAGACATGATATTAGTATAAGTTGTTATCAGCTTATGTCTGGATGATTTCTTTGTCTCAACTCTTTCCCTGCTCTAATCTGCCCTTTCCCTCAATCTCACAAAACAGGAATCTGATCATGATTATGTCCATGTTATTGTTCAGTCATTTTCAGTTGTATCTAACTCTCTGTGACCTTATAGGAAGTTTTCTGAGCAAGGATACTGGAATGGTTTGCCATTTCCTTCTCCAGTTTATTTTACAGTTGAGTACCTGAGGCAAAGTGATTTGCCTAACATCACATAGCTAGGAAATGTCTTAGGCCAGATTTGAACTCAGGAAGATGAGTCTTCCTGATTCCACGTCAAGTACTCTATCCACTTCACTACCTAACTGCCTCTAATTATGCCATACCACTAATTTGTAATATACTCCAGAGGTTTCTTATTATGTTCAAGATCAATTATAAAATAACTCTATTTTACATTTAAAACTCTTCAATAAATAAAACCAATAAAAGTTCTTCTTACTCTGCTAGTCAACGCTAAGCATTTAAGTCATTTTTTCCTGGGTTTGAGGTGATAGTGTAAAGAGTTAGAAATGAGGGATAGAGTCTGACCTCTCTCTGAAGGCTTGACTACTCAAGGACTGAACAATCATCCTATGCAAAAGTCCAGAGCTAGGGCCCCCTCTGCTGGGAGAGATAGAGGTAGAAGATGCGTAACCCAGTCCTCTCTCCTGGACTCATCAGGGGTTTATGTTCTTAGGAAGTAAAAAAGATATTCTCTCATATTAGTCCTCCACATCTCTGCCATTAGTGGTGAAGTATGTTTAATAATTTGTTTCCATAAAATATTTTTCAATTACTCAGAGTTCAAATTCACTTCAGTCATCTTTTCAATTACATCAGCATGATCTCTTTGTTGTTCCCTTGGTGGTGCTCATTATACTAATCAATGGTTCACACCCATTATACTAATGTGGAATACCTGGAATTCATAATTTCTTACTTGACTATATAATATGCTATTATATTCATATACAATAGTTTTTCATTAGTTTCTTTTCTTAATTTCCCCATAGAAGGTCTCTTTTTTCAATTCTTTGAAAATTTAATAATGAGGTGCACACCATTAGGTTAGATGCAATACAAAAAGGTGTCCTTGTAGACAACCACAGAATGCTTAGATGTTGATGCAGCAACCCCAAAATATCCCACTTGCTCTCTCCTTACTTAGCTTAAGCCTCCATTTTCTTATTGGTCCCAATTGTAACTTGTTTTACAGATTTCAGCAATTCAATCTTAATTTTTTTCCCAAATATGTTCAGATAGAATAAAAATGCTTGCAGAAATTAATAATGATTTTCAAAATTTTCAAGACAAGTTCAGTTCAAATCTACCCTCAGATATACGAGCTGAGTGGATCTGGGCAAGCCAGTACTGATTTCTCATCTTTCCATCATTCATCTCTAGCCAGTTTGAAGGGGAAATGTATTGAACACATTTAAAATATCAAAAGGAATGCCCCAGTCATGGTGTGCTAAGGCACTGGTTAGAGAAAGAAACAATAAATTAGAATTCTCTTAGCTATATTCATAGAAAATTGATATTATTATTGTTGTTGCTTAGTTGATTCAGTTACATACAGATATTTGTGACCCTGAATACTGCACTTTCCATAGAGTTTTCTTGGCAAAGATATTGGAATGGTTCTCTAGTGGATTAATGCAAAAAGAGGTTAGTTGGCTTTCCCAGGGTCACTCAGCTAATACTTCTCAAAGGCTAGATTTGAACTCAGATCTTGACTCTAGGCCCAGTGCTCTATCCAAAGAGCCAACAACCTCTTATTATTAGTACAGTACAGGCATTCTAAATCTGTATTCTGGATTTAACATTCTCCACCACTTAAGATTTTTCTTTAATCTCTTCTAATTGTACTTCTACTCTACTTTTACTTCCATCTGCTCTTGCATGAAAACTCTACAAAGAGATTTTTGTTAACATTTTTCACTCCTCTGCTTATAGTCAAAGGTAGTGGTATATCTAGTTTTTTTCTTCCTAAGAGATCTCAGAAGCATAGAGACTAAAAAACCTCTTTTTTTTCTCTTTTCTTACCACAAATGCATGATGACACCCTTCATGACCAAAGAAAATCATAAACTGAGGACTCTGGAAAGGGCTTGATAACATATTTTCCCTATCCTTATCAATATATATCATCCCTCTTTGGTCTTAATCAACAAGTTATAAAAAACCATATTTTGAATGATTTCTATATGAAAGGCATTGTATTAGGCGATGGGAATAATAATCCAAGAAGAAAACAGAGGAAGTAATCACCCTCATAGAACTTACATACTAATGAGGAAGACAACACATTAAATTAAAAAATTAAAAAAAACTAAAATTAAAAATTAAATTAACAAAATTAAATTAATTAAATTAAATTAACAATAATAATTAATTAATAGTAAATTAATTAGTAATAAAAATTAATAAAAATAATTTTAAAATTAACAAAATTACATTAAAAAAACAAAACTAAAGGGTGAAATGGGGAGAGAAGACACTTAGCATAGAGACAAAATGGCATGATCTCAAGAAAAATTCAGTCTTGAAAAATGAAGAGATGGCTGCTCCAGGAATTGTCTTTAAATGGAAGAGGTCATATTCAGCTTTTTTTTTTAAATGGAAATTTTGAGATGTCCTCTACCTCATCCCTAACCCCTATTTTTAAAAAAGCCCCTAGGATGAGTGGTAGCATGAACCTTTTGAAATATATGGGACATTTATTTCTGTCTTTGATTTCTTCGGGATACATACCTAATGTGACATTCCAAATACAAAGGACATAGAAAATTTAATTACTCTTCTTATATGATTATAAATTAAAATCCTTAATGATTGGACTATAAATCTGTTGTTGTTTTTCAATTGTTCAGTTATAACTGACTCTTTATGACCCTGTGGACTATAGCATGCCAAGCCTTTCTACCTTCTACTATCTTTCAAAGTCTGTCTTTGCCCATACTCATAGCTTCTATGGCACTAATAATCAGTTTCATCCTCTACCATTCCCTTTTCTTTTTGTTTCATTCTTATCCAGGATCAGGGTATATTCTAGTAAGTCCTGTGTTCCCATTATGGAGCTAAAGTATTTAAATAATCTCTTTTGTGTTTGACCTTCTAATGAATAGTCTCAGTTAATTTCTTTAAGAATTGACAGGTTACATTTCCTCATTATCCAGCACTAATTCAAGTGGTGATTCTTCAGTGCTCATCTTTCCTCATAAACTTAGTCTCATATAATACATTACTACTCTAAAGACTATAGCTTTGACTATACAGACCTTTGTCAATAAGGTAATATTTCTAATTTTCAGAATGCTGGCCAGGTTTGCAATAGCTTTCCTTCCAGGAGGGTCTTTTAATTTTGTAGCTGCAGTCAAATTCTGCTGTGATCTTTGAGCCCAGGAATATGAATCTGGTACTACTTCCATTTCTGCTTTCTCTATTTACCAGAAAGTGGTGAAACCAGTTACCAAGATCTTTGGGTTTCTTTTTTTTTGCTGTTAAGCCTCAAGCTAGCTTTTATATTCTCTTTTTACTGTCATTAAGAAGTTTCTTAATTCTTTGCTTTATGCCATCATAATGATATCATCTACATATCTGAGACTGTTGATTTTCCCCTGTAACTTTAATCCTGGCTTTTGATTTATTCTAGCCTTGTATTTCACATGCTATAATCTGTTTATAAGTTAAATAAAGTGACAAGGTACAATCTTATTCTACTCATTTTCCAATCTTAAACCAATTAGTTGTTCCATGTTTGGTTCTAACTGTTGCTTTTTGGCCTGCATACAGGTTCCTCAGGATACTAGTAAAATGATATCATACTCTAATCTCTTTAAGGACTTGACACATTTTGTTGTGATTCACATAGTCAAAGATTTTAGTGTAGTCAATCAAGCAGAAGTAGATTTTTTTTCTGGAACACCCTTTCTTTCTCCATAACCCATAAATCTACCAACTGTGAAATAGAGAGCATTTCTTCCTATATCCCTTCTAACATTGGCTAGTCCAATGTTTTTGTCATATTTGCTAATTTATGTGGTATCGGGTCAAATCGCTTTGTTATTCTAATTTTAATTTTACTTCCCTTCATTAATTTAAAGCAAGTTTTCACTTAGTGACTTGTAATTTACAGATCCTCAAGAACCATTTATAATAGATTATGATGTTATATGTTATAACTATGTATATTTTGTGTATCAGAGTTTTATAATATTTAATACAACATGACATATTTCCATTCTTCTATTTCATGTCTAATTCAATCTCTATTGATTTTATTTATGTAATTAAAATATATAAATAAAAATTTACTTTATTTTTTATTTAGGAATTATCTCTTATCTTAGTTGTGAAAATACCTTATCTTACTGCTTTCTAATATTTTTATCAAGGGTATGGCTCTATGTAATCAAATTATTAACCACATCTGGGGCTTTCTATGTTATGGTCCTCCCTTAAGTCCAACTTCAGAGTTTCACAATGGTATGGAAGTTATCCTGGGCTCTTAGAGGCTATGTCAGAAGAGTGAAGTCTCTGATGGATTCTACAATGATAACATTCAAGTATAGCTTTGTAACAGATAAATTCTGGGAGAATATAAAAAGGCTTATAACCAGCAGCTTGGGTAAAATTAGGAAATTTTTGGTGTTGGTAATCTATAAAAAACAAAATTTTACTCAGTAGTTCCTTTCCCCTTCCATATGTGCAGTGATGGTTGCAGATCAGAAGGAGGGGATGAGAATGCTAAGCATTCCATGGGTTTTTAGTTTTGTTTGTTTTTTAAAATTATTTACAGACTATAACTTATAGTTTAATTATTGGAAATCTCAGAGTGAGATCCTTAATAGTGAGTGAATTTACTGATTAGAGAACTAGATAATTATAATCTTGATATTTTTGTTATGAATAAAATAAGGAGGGAAAGACAATGGATCTAAATAAAAGGATGATTTGCATGTATTTCTTGGAAAAGAAAAAAATGATTTGGTAAAATTTGATAGAGATTTGGTTTTGTCTTCTGCTCAAAGTCAATGAGAAAAAATTATTTCACAGGCTACTTGTTCCTCTTGTATTATAATATTTATATTAAGCATTCAAATAAAGACCATTCTTAAAATTAAGTGCAGCTTATGTACTATTATCAGTTATAAGGTTGAAGAGGGAAAGAAATTAAATTAAGAACTTAACATGACCCAGGAAATTAAATCAACATATACTTTGATAAACTGTGACTATATTACTAAGTTGAAAACAGGTGAAGATGTTAAGAAATATATTTTAAAAGAATGCTTTAAAATGTATTAGAGAGACAATAAATTGAGAATAATATGAAAGGTCACAATAAATTAAAAGATTCAATATTAAATAACATCAAAATTCAAATGGTACAAAGATCAAACTTGACTCTAGAAATTTAATGAAAGAATATTCATTTTGGAGATGAGAAAGTTGTCATTCAGAAAGGGATGATAATTTAATCAAAGGTCACACATCAGAGCCATGGTTTAAGCTTATATGACATGGTTCCAAACCCAATGTGTTTTTTATGCTTCCACAGTTTTGTGAGTGCAATAATGAATAACATATTTTCACATAAATTAATATTCCATTATTATAATGTCTCTGGAATTATATAACACAAGGAAGGGATCCTTTCATGATATGCATGCTTTTTAATTACTTTTTTATATTAATAGCTCTTGCATTTGCACAATTCTACCAACAATGTATATGTTTAACCTGATTTGGGGAAAGAATATTAAAATAAGTTCTGAAAACATTCTGCAGTATGAAAATATCATAAAAAGAAAACTCCACTTTTTATTTGAGAATGTTATTTATTCATCACAGTTTAATTTTCCTGAGGAGGATAAGAAATCTTTGCAGTAATTTTTAGGAATGCAGATATTTTAGAAGCCTTGCCTGAAAATCAACCCCCCTTAAACATGAGGGTGGAATTTCCCTGCTCATTACTCCTCTCTAATAAGACAATCATTGTTCTCAGGTGTTTCCCACAGGAAGCATAAAGGTAGCTATCTAAAAACACAGAAGTATTTTGACATTTTATCAGATAAGCATGATATAGTCATCTGATTCCTTTAATCTGCATCTTGAAGTCTGAATATAAATATGGAAACCTAATAAGGTGACAGGGACTAGTAAGTTGTAAATGCCATCAACAGAGAAAATTCTTTCTCTAGAAAGACTGCCTAGATCTTACTGGATGGTCCAACTTTTTTTTTAGATCTCTTCTCATGGATACACAGTGAACTCAGTGCATGCAGTAGCACCCCTGCTATACTATCTATATCTCTTTTCCCAAGTGACATGCTTTACAAACACATATAATCAGTTCATATGGATTTGAAGGGTTACATTTCCCCAAGCATTCATTACACAAAGATTTTCAGAATTGGAAAAGACTGTTTGCCAACAGTCTAATAGTTCACAGGATTGAGGCATCAGCAACATGCTGCCATCACAATCTGGCAGGATGAATTTCATTTCACTTTAGTTCTGCAAGGGGAAAATGGGGTCAATAATGTGAAAACACCAGCAGGTTTCTGAAATTATTTCAGGTTCTTTTCTCACCTGGAGTTGACTCAATCATCCTGTTTTGGTTCCTAGATTAGAAGTATCCCCAATTCTACTAAAGGTAAATTCTACTAAAAGTTCCTGAAGTCTTATCTAATAACCCAGAGAGTGTGTAGTTTAGTACCAGGAGGGGAAAACATATTTAGAAAACCTGGCTTCCAATACTAGCATATTAACTGTATAATCTTGGACAAAACTTTTGAACCTCTTTGAGAATCAGTTTCCCTAATGTAAAAATGAGAATAATAATATTGTATTACTTCGAAGAATTATTGTGAAGAAAACACTATAAACCTTAATATATTCTAGAAACGGTGTTGTTAGCCTGGATTGTGGAAGAGTTACCCTCTCTAATCTTGGGCTCTGATCTTCATTTATATTCAAATAACTCATAATTATATTATTTAATGCTGTTTATCAGTCAGTTGCACCTTATTTTGATGTGTTCCATATAGCCTGAACCAGATTGTTGATTTTTAAAAGAAAAAATAAAAATCCAAAGACTGAAAGAAGAGAGCCAAGTCTAGGGAGGAAGACCTAGTTTGAGTGCTATCACAGGCACAAATATTGGCCCAAACCATTGACAAAGCATTTAATATCTCAGATTATCTCTTGATCACTATAAATTGCAGGTGAGTTGCCAAAATGTATTACTGCAGGGGGTCAGTACAATGCAAGTTTCCCATGACAGAGAAACCAGAGAGCTAGAACAAAACTATTATTCTCCCTTCCCCAAACAGAGGCTTTGAAAGTGTATCCATACATTCAGTCACATGAACTATAATTTTCATGTATTCAATTAGGAAGGAAGGAAGGAATTAGAAATTTATTAAGTGCTTACTACATACTAAGCGCTATGCTAAGCCCATTAAAATATTACCTCAATTGATCTTCACAACAATCCTGGGCAGTGCTAGTATTACCCACATTTTACAGTCAAAGAAGAAAAGTGACTTACCCAGGACTACACAGTTAGTACATGTTTGAGGAAGTATTTATATATGGTTCTTACCTACCTTAGGTCTCATGCTTTATCTACTGCCCCACCTAATTATCTCAATTGGATTTTAGATCATACTTAAAAGTTTATCATGCCAGCTTTTACATGTCAGAATTCCTAGACTTCTCTCATGACCACAATTTCCAAAAACACCCTGAGGGAAGGTAGTGGCCCATAGAACACGAAAACAATCTCTACCATTCCTAATCACTATTTTCATGATTTGAAATTAAGATGTCCTCCTCAGATCAGTTTTCTTCAAATAAGATATGAGGCTCAGACATGCTTCAAGGTCTAATTTGCCAGATGTGTCTACTACTGAGATTCTCTTTTGAATATATTCTTTGATCTGAACCCCAAATATTATAAGAGGAGTTAGGGTGAACTTTTCTGACTCCTCTATCTCCAGTCAAACACATAGTGCCTTTTAAAGGATGTCTTCTTTTATTCATACAACATGCAGCATAAAATTGTTGGTCTCTTATTCACTGTTCCCCAGCACTGAAGGAAATTATTTGCTTTTGGGATCTAAAGTAGAGGCATAAGAAATCAGAGAAAAGAAAAAATTCTGACATTTCTCTCTGGAGTAAAGGTCCTCTCCCAGGAATGAACCTCAGCACATGATGGCAAAACTGGAATACTGTTATTAAGTAATGACTTCTTCATCTCCTAGAATCTGAGGATACAATTCCAATTTATTTGAATGCCAAATTTCTTCTTGAGATACCATATCTTGTGAATTTGGGACTCATTTAAGGTTTTATCTTTATTTATATTTTGACATTTGTTTGATCTGAGCCTATTTATATCATGAGCTAAATTTATTGAAAAAATTTTTCTTGGACCTGTATAAATTGTCTTATTCCTTGTCAACTGGCATACTAGAGAAGTTTGTAGGCAGACTTAGGTAATATAAGTAAATCATGGAGGAATTTTCACCTAAGACAGTTTAGTTTGTCACTTAAAGGAGGTGGAGAAATGAAATGACTTCAACCAAACATAGGTCCCTGTTTCTTATTAGGAGTTTATTTGTTTCTAAAATTTCCCATTAAGAAGGAAATTTCATTTTTCTTTTTTTCCCTCTCTTTTCCCATTTTTAATATTTTTTTTTAATTTCATTTCACTTCCTCCTTACTTGAATTGGAGCAGACCCTTAAGTACTAGGCTGATACTAGGTGGAAACATAATAAGTTTTGCAAATTGCCATTGTGTGTTGAATTTGCATAATTTTTCATTTGGCCCTGCTGAGATTTTCTGGTCTGCTAGCTTTAGATGATCTCTAACCTCACAAAACTCCATAAATTGGGGTATTGCCTAAGAACCATGCTCAACTACTTGGGAATCTTTATATGGCTTTTGGTAAGTTGTTTAAAATTATACCAGGTAAACTTTATTGAGAATATTTAGTGCAAGATATTGAGTGAAGTTGATTGAAAAGACAATGCTTAAGGCTTTGCAGATTCCTGGAAGAGTTTACAGAATTTAAGATATGTACAAAAATTCTAAATTCATATTATTTGTTGAGGAGAGTAAATGTTATTGGTCATCTTTCTCCTGGTCTGATTTTCTTTGAAGGTCATCTTTCATTTTCTTTGCCTCACCTTTATCTGCTTTGCCTCATTTCCAAGCTGATTAATTTTGGCTTTCAAGACAATATTTTCTCACTTTAGTTCAAGTGCCTCTGTTTCCAGATAACTTATCTTGCTTTTTAAGTTCTTTTCCCAGTTATCTTCAGCCTCTCTTAATTGTGTTTTGAATTGTATTTTGAATTCTTCCAAAGCCTATGTCCAATTCACTGGAGTTTCAGTGTTTTTGCTTGGTGTTCCTTGATCTTCCTCTGTTCCATTTGCTCTTTGTTCATTGCCTGGATAGAAGCTATTGATTCTTCCTTTTTTCTAACTGCTGAGAAAGAAAGGATTCTGTGAAGCTTTCTTTCAACTTCCCATGGAGATGGCTTTCTTTTTCCTTGGCACCCATGTTAGCTATTTGCACATGGCAGAGAACCTTTCAGCCCCAGGTTCCTAAGTGAGCCTTAGCCTTTGGTCATGGGGCCATAGTTGCTACTTCAGCTTTATGTTTCTTTACCTGTACAAAAGTGACCACAAATAACAATTACAAAAGATGGCATCTTGGGAAATATCTATCTTGGATAAAAAGATCTTAGAAGTTGAAAAGTCACTGAATTCCACTAAGATTGAGCCTTCACAGTCTTCTTTTATGACTATCTTCCTGCTCTACGTCTTCTCTAGCAAAACATGTCCAGTTCTTCATTTATAGTGCCCAATGTATTTGAGTGCAGCTTGGGGGAATATCTGGGGTAGAAGGTAAGTGAATAATGGCAAAATAGGGTGTTGGAGCATATAGAGTGCTAAACTTTGAAGTTTGAAGAAAAATCAATTTGAATCCTTTTTAAGACTCTTTTGAGTGACTGTGTCTATTCAATTCTTCTTTGAAATGCCATTTTCAACCATTCATATGCCCATTCAACCAATTTGAGGGATTCCTTTTGAGAATTGTTTAGATTTTTTTTCTTTTAGATTAAATTATAAATGTCTTGGAGACAGGAATTATCTCTGATCTCTTCTTCTATCCCCAACACTTAGAAAAGTATCTGGCATATAGTAGGCACTCAATGAATTATATTGATTAAAACCAAAATAAAGATTCATTTCATGTTGTAGTTGTCATTGCATATGTAGAATGTAATTTCTTGTAATATTGAAACTTTGTTCTATTTCTTTTCAATTTCTCCTTCAGATAAAAGAGGTCACATTCAACTTTTTAAATCTGGTTATTAACTCTCTTTAATTTTCCCTGAACATCAAATATTTTCAAAACTTTACAGATATCCATCACTTCTTGATAGCAAATTTAGGCCCCATACCATCATTTCAGTCTTTTTTATTATTATTCCTTGGATCTAGCTATCAATGAACAAAGTGGTGGTTCTCTTTTACTTAATATATTTATTACTATTGAAATCACATTTGTAGTTGAAAAAATATTTTCTTCCTCTGACTGATCCTTATTAGTGATATTCAGCAGGGCTGTGCTTGAGGTAGTTCAAACTGGAAATCACCATAGTTAATATTTCAAAGGAAGCAATTATACCTTATAAAATCAGCACAATGATATAGATCAGGGCTTGATTTATTGTTCAGTTGATTTTCCAAACTTTATGAAGTATTAATAATTTAGATTTAAAGTATGCCCTGCATATATATATTTTTTAAAGAAAAAATTATTAAACATTAACCATATCCTAAAGTCAGGCTAGGACTAAGGTACTGTAAGCTGCCTTGGTATTAAGATGTCTTTCTACTTTGTACCCACACAGGCAGTGAATGTATTTAATCCTAGTTGGGCCAGACATCTAAAAGAATATCTAGCCTCCATTTCCCATTGTACCTTTCATGACAGTACCTCAAGGTATAGCATATATTTGACCCATGTCTAGTGTCTCTTCGAAGAATAGAAAGGTTTTTAATGTACAGCAATCCCTCATCTGTCGTGGGAGTTATGTTCTAAAGACCCCTATGATAGATAGAAATCCACAAAGTAGTGGTATTATATTTATTTTATTATTCTTTAATGGTAAGCATCTTCTTCTGGTGTTTGGATTCACTGCCAGAATGTTTGGATGGCATAGGGCTTGAAATAAATTCAAACTTTTATGAAACTTCACAAAAGCACAACACCAGAGAGCAGCACTACATGCAGCAATCAGCCACCAATGTGAAGTGGACAAGGAGAGATGCCGAATGTATGGGCACACTGTAGCAGAGCAAACAGACAGATGTTACAGTCACTGAGCCAATCAGCACCCAGGATACAGAATGGAGCACTGTGTTTGGTTGCCTTTTATTCCATGAGACAAATGTGTGCCATGTACAATCTCACATTGTCAAACTATAGCAAGCAGTAGTGGCGTACTGCATTTCCATTCTATACAGTACAGTATTAATATGTAAAATCCCACAATATAGTGAAAATTCCATGATATGGAATTATGTGTGTATATATTTACATATACATATATATATAAATATAATTTTTTAAAATGAGATATGGTGAAGCCACAATAAGTGAACTGCAATATAGTGAGGGATAACTATATAATATAAATCAGGTAAGAGACAATTTGTTATTTCCTCCATTCAAAAGAAACATATCCCAAAGACCTCTAAGCACATAGTGAAAGAAAGCTTAAGGGAGTTAAGATGAAAAACCATCAAAATATAAAGTATTGATAGTACTGCTAAATTGGCATTTTTCATTTGACCTTGTATCTGTGCTATCCAAATGCAACTCTTCCCAGGTTTATTCCTTCTGGAAAGCCTAATTAGGGTATATGGGATCAGCGTACTCTTCTTCCCAAAGTATCACCAACACTAATTAGAAGTCAGGCAATTCAGAAATCTCAAATTCATTTAGAATATTTTTCTATGGTTATCTGATTCATGATCCTCCCCTTTGTCTCCCCCTTCTTGGAGTTGACAAGCAATTCCACTGTGCTATACATGTATATATCATTATTCAAAACCTATTTCCATGATATTCATATTTGCAGCACAGTGATCTTTTAACATAAAAACTCTAATAATATCCATATCAAACTATATGATCAATTATATGTTTTTTTCTGTATTTCTATTTCCACAGTTTTTTTCTCTGGGTGTAGATAGTGTTCCATCTCATAAGTTCCTCTGGAGTGTCCTGGGTCATTGTATTTCTGCTAATAGAAAAGTCTATTACATTTGATTGTGCCACAATATATCAATCTCTGTGTACAATTTTCTACTGGTTCTGTTCCTTTCTCTTTGCATTAATTCTTGGGAGTTTTTTTCAATTCACATGGAATTCTTCCAGTTCATTATTCCTTTCAGCACAATAATATTCCATTATCATCAGATACCACAAATTTTTCAGCCATTCCTTAATCAATGAACACCTCTTCATTTCCCAATTTTTTTTTTGCCACCACAAAGAGCATGCTATGAATATTTCTGTACAAGACTTTTCCCTTATTATCTCTTTGGGGTACAAACCCAACACTGGTGTGGCTGGATCAAAGGGAAGGTATTCATTTAAAGCCCTTTATGCATAGTGCCAAATTGCCCTCTAGAATGGTTAGTACTATTCACAACTCCACTAGCAGTGTATTAGTGTCCCAATTTAGCCACATTCCCTCCAACATTTATTACTTCCCTTTCCTATCATATTGCCCAATCTGCTAGGTGTGAGGTTGTACCTCAGACTTATTTCAATTTGCATTCCTCTAATAAGGAGGGATTTAGAGCACTTTTTCATGTGCTTATTGATAGTTTTTATTTCATCCTGTGAAATCTGCCTATTCATGTCTTTTGACCATTTGTTGATTGGGCAGTGGCTTGATTTTTTTGTAGATTTGCCTTAGTTCTTTACATGTTTGGAAAATTCAACCTTTGTTAGAGAGTTTTGTTATAAAAATGTTCTCCCAGGTTCTTATTCTTCTGATTTTGGTTGCACTGCTTTCATTTGTACAAAACTTTTCTAATTTTATATAATTAAAGTCATTCATTTTACATTTTGAAATGTTCTCTTGCTTGGTGTTAAATCCTTCCTTTCCCACAGATTTGATAGGTTTACTATTCTATGTTCACCTAGTTTATTTATGATTTCACTCTTTATATTTAAATAATTTAGCCATTTCAAATTTATCTTTGTGTAGGGCATAATATGTTGATCTAAACCTAATTTTACCTGTACTATTTTCCAATTTTCCTAGCAGTTTCTGTCAAATAGTGAGGTTTTGTGCCAAAAGCTAGGGTCTTTGGGTTTATTGAACACTAATTGCTGAGGTCATTTACCCTATTCTATTCCACTGATCCACCCTTCTGTCTCTTATCCAGTACCATATTGTTTTGATGACACTGTTTTATAGTATAGTTTAAGATATGGTACTGCTATGCCCCAATCATTCATTTTTTTTTCATTATTTCCCTTGAAATTCTTGATCCTGATCTGGTAGTTTGATAGGTATAGCACTGAATAAATAGATTAATTTGGGTAGGATTATCATTTTTATTATATTAGCTCAACCTACCCAGGAGCAATTAATCTTTTTCCAATTGTTTAGATCTATTTTTAAATATGTGAAAAATGTTTTGTAGTTGTGTTCATATAATTTCTGTGTTTGTCTTGGCAGATAGATTTCCTAAATATTTTATTGTTTAAAGTGATTTTAAATGGAGGTTATCTTTCTAATTCCTGCTGCTGAATTTTGTTGGAAATATATAGAAATGCTGATGATTCATATGGTTTTATCTTGCACATTGTGACTTTGCTATAATTGTTAATTATTTCCACTAATCTTTTAATTGATTTTCTAAGATTCATTAAATATGCCATTGTATTATCTACAAAGAGTGATAGTTTAGTTTCCCTATTGCCTACTTTAATCCCTACATTTTCTTTTTCTCCTCTTTTTCTTTCCTAGCATTTCTAGTACAATATTAAATAAAAGATGTGATAACGAGTATCCTTGATTCACTCCTGATCTTATTGGGAAGGCTTCAAACTGGTCCACATTGCAGATTTTACTTACTGATGGATTTTAAAATATACTGTTTATTATTTTGAGGAGAGGCCCTTCTAGTCCTATACTTTCTAGTATTTTCAGTAGGAATGGGTATTGTGTTTTGTCAAAGGCTTTTCTACATCTATTGAGATAATCATGTGATTTCTTTTGGTTATTGATATGCTCAATTATGTGAGTGGTTTCCCTAATATTAAACCATCCTTGCATTCCTGGTATAAACCCAACCTGGTCACAGTGGATAATACTTATGATAACTTGCTATGGTATTTTCCTAGTATTTTATTTAAGATTTTTGCATCTATGTTCATTAAGGAGATTGGTCTGTAGTTTTCTTTCTCTGTTTTTGGTCTGCCTTGTTTTGGAATCAATTACAGATTCATGTCATAAAAAGAATTTGGTAAGGTTCCTTCTTTGCTTATTTTGTCAAATAGTTTGTATAATATTGAGATTAGTTGTTCTTTAAATTTCTGATTGATTTCACTTGTGAATGTATCTGGCCCTGGGGATTTTTTCTTAGGACATTCCTTAATGGCTTGTTCATTTTCTTTTTCTGATATGGGATGATTTGAGTATTCTAATTTTCTCTTTTGTTAATCTAGACAATTTATATTTTTGTAAATATTCATCCATTTCACCTAGATTGTCATATTTATTGCCATATAATTGGGTAAAATACTTCTTAATATTACCTTAATTTCCTTTTGATTAGAGATGAGATCACCATTTTCATCTTTGATACTGTTAATTTGATTCTCTTCTTTGTTTTTTTTAATTAGATTAACTAGCACTTTATTTTTTCCCAAAGTACCAGCTCCAAGTCTTATTTATTTGTTCAATAGTTTTTTTACTTTCAATTTAGTTGATCTCTCCTTTAATTTTTAGGATTCCAATTTAGTTTTTATCTGGGGATTTTTAATTTGTTTCTTTTCTAATTTTTTAAATTGTAAGCCCAATTAATTGATCTCTGTCCTCTCTATTTTGTTGCTCTAGGCACTCAGAGATGTACATTTTCCCCTGAGTACTGCTTTTGCTGTATCCCATAGGTTTTGATATGATATCTCCTCATTGTCATTCTTTTTAATGAAGTCTGTATTCTTTCTATGATTTGTTTTTTGATCCACCAGTTTTGAAGAATTAGTCTCCAATGAATTTTAAATTTGCCCTTCTGTGGACTCTTGTTAAGCATAATTTTTATCACACTATGATCTAAAAAAGTTGTATTTATTATTTATGCTTTTCTGCATTTGTTTACAATATTTCTATACCCTAGTGCATAGTTTATTTTGTATAAGTACCATGTACTGCTGAGAAGATATATCCCTTTTTATTCCTATTCAGTTTTCTCCAGATATCTATTAACTTTAATTTTTCTAGAATTTAATTCACTTCCATTAATTCTTCTCATTTATTTTTTTGGTTCAATGTATCTAGTTCTGGGATGGTAAATTTGAGATCCACCACTTATATGTTCTTAATATCTATTTCTTCCTTGAACTCCTTGAATTTTTCCTTTGGCAATCTAGATGCTATGCCATTTAGTGCATAAATTTTTAGTAATTATATTACTTCATTGTTTATTGTACCCTTTAAAAGAATATAATTTCCTTTCATATCTCTTTTAAGCAGATCAAATTTTACTTTAGGGGGGCAGCTGGGTAGCTCAGTGGATTAAGAGCCAGGCCTAGAGATGAGAGGTCCTAGGTTCAAATCTGGCCTCAGCCATTTCCTAGCTGTGTGACCCTGAGCAAGTCACTTGACCCCCATTACCTAGCCCTTACCACTCTTTTGCCTTGGAGCCAATACACAGTATTGACTCCAAGATGGAAGGTAAGTGTTTTAAAAAAAATTCTACTTTAGTTTTGTCTGATATCATGATTGCTACTTTTTTTTTTTACTTTAGATGACACATAATAAATTCTGCTCCAGACTTTTACCTTAAATCTCTGTGTGTCACCCTGCCTCAAATATGTTTCTTGTAAACAACATATAGTAGGATTCTGGTTTTTAATCCACTCTGCTATCCCCTTCCATTTAATGGGTGAATTCGTCCCATTCACATTCAGAGTTAGGATTACTAACTGTGTATTGCCCTCCATCATATTATCCCCTTTAAATTCTGCTCTATTCCCTTTCTCTCTGTTCCTCCTCACCAGTGTTTTGCTTTTTGTCACCTCCCCACTTCCCACTCCCTCCAATTACCTCCCTTTTCACTCATCTTATTCCCTTTCTACTTCTCTGTGAGGTAAGATAAAATTCTGTACCCCACTGAGTATACTTGTTTTACACTTTCTGAGCCCTTTATAATGAGAGTAAAGTTTCGGCATTGCTTGTAATCACCCTCTATAATGATTTTCATGCCTCTTTATGTTATATAATTTATCCCATTCTACCTCTCCCTTCCCTTTTCTCTCAGTACAACCCTCTCTTTCAGCCCTTGATTGAATTTTTAAAATGTAATTCATATGCACACATATCATATACATATATATTGTTCCATATCACATTTCCATATATATTGCATCATTATAATAGCTTGCTTCTCCATCTTTCTGCATAAATTCTTCCCATCTTCTCTACTACTAAGAGTAATTTTTGAGAATGACAGAAATTCTCTTTCCATAAAGACATATACAATTTTGACCTTAATGAGTCCCTTAAATATTCTCTTTCTTATTTACTTTTTTGAACTTCTCTTATGTCTCATGTTTAGACTTCAAAATTTTTGTTTAGATCTGGCTTATTCCTCAGGAATGCTTGGAAGTCTTCTATCTTATTGAATTACTATTTCACCCTTAAAGAATATACTCAATTTTGCTGGATAGGTGACTCTGGGTTATAAATCCAAATTTTTGCCTTCCTGAATATCATATTCCATGCCTTTCAGTCTTTTAATGGAGAAGCTTCTAGGTCCTCAGTGATTCTAATTGTAGCTTCATGGTATTTTTTCTGTTTGTTTAAAGCTGTTTGTCTGTTTTATGGCTGTTTGAAGCAGGTAGTCCAATAATTCTCAGATTGTCTCTCCTGGATCTATTTCCTCAGTCACTCATTTTTTCAATAATATATTTCATGTTTTCCTCTATTTTTTCATTTCATTGATTCTGCTTTCATGAAATCATTAGTTTCTAGATGGTCAATTCTGATTTTTAAAGTCTGATTTTTTCAGTGACACAGCAATATATATCCTTGCTCTAGTAATGGGACACATAGAGAACAAATGAACTATTAATGGTTTGCTAAATTATACATTAACAGTATGAGCTTTCAGAACTATTCACACTACATAATAACCAGCTAGAACCAGGTAACATAGTTCTACAGATCTTCCTATTACACCTGTACCAAATTGTTATGAATTCACTAATAATAAAGTCATGCTTACTATTTGGAAGGGTTCAGAAGGTCTCTAGGACTTGATCGTCATCTTCATTTTTGGATGCTCATTCTTTTCAATTCCACTTCTCACACAATGACTGCAAATCTTATTCCAAAGTATTCATCACTCCTATGTCTAACCAGGTCAAAGTTGTAACAGAAGATAATGCTGCTTCTTGGCTTGTACAATAACAGGTTTTACTGTGGAGGATAAAGTGGTTGGTCTTCAATTCCCTTTTTGGATCTCTTCTTTCTAGAAAGTTATGGACCTGAATTTATCCATGCCTAACTAAACTCTTTCCATGTCACTGGATCTAGTGGAGATTTATTCTTTTACCACTGCCCTTTTCTCTTTAACTCTCTCCTCTCTCATATTGAAGACTCACTATTTAATCAAGTATATTCTGCTATAATAATTTGCTTGATTTTGCCTACATAATATGTGTGTGTGTGTGTAAATGGCAACATCATGGTATTGGAGTCTTTATATTCCCTTTATATAAGAATATGTACAATGTCTATATGAAATATGCTTTTCTTAGGTTGAATAAACTTACATGTAGTCTAAGTGGAGTGGTTAATTTCTATTTTATTTCATGGAGTTTGTTTTAGGGGGGAAAGTATTAATAAAATAATAGCTCAAAACCCTTAGAAAAATTTCTAACTTTCAAGTAAAGCAGAACTCTCTCCTTTAATCTGTTTTGTATATTCCCTATTAACCACTGGCTTGCTCCATTCTGTTTTGTCCTTGGCACAGACTACACATACAATACAAGTCTTCCTGACTCAATGACTCTCTATCTCTGTATATATATATATATATATATATATATATATATATATAAATAATCACACACATACACAGATATATACATTACATACATATATTTATATATAAACATACATATATACATATTTGAAGAAAATTCAGGACAAAATAAATAACTATTATAAAGAGTACACTAATATATATCATATACATAGATATCTATAATATATATGTATGTATGTATACATGCATAGAAATATATAGAATATATTTATATGTAAAATATATAAATAGGCAGGTATACACACAATCTACTTTTACTACTACTCAGTTCTTTTCTACCTCTCTGATTATCCATTTCCCCTCCAATTTCTCTCTGCCTCAGCTCATTAAATCATGATCATTTGCTAAGGAAGCTGTCTTTCTCAATATCAATGCTGCTCAAGTCCTACAGAGCCAGTACTTATCTCTTATTTTGCCCTCTTGCCTTAGGTATGTTCCTTTTTCAAGTCTTCCTCTGATTTCAAACAAAATAATAATAATGTAATATCTTTCAGGACTAGAGAGGCTTATTCCTCTGAACTACAAATCTAAGAATTCCCATCAGTATTCAAATCTTCCTTAAGCTTGTATTGACTTCTGGTGATATTACACCAGATCTTAACTTCTATTAAATGTTGGGACTGAACAAATAGGATTTCCATAGGCATTTTCTCTCTCATATCTGTTATGCAAAACACTAACAATGATCATTATGATTAAGGACAATAATGTGCCTATTTCATTGTTTTTATTTGATGCAAATTAATTCACCACTGTATATTTATTACATATAACTGCATATAGTACATGTATCAGGATTGGTTTAGTATAACTGATTTGCTAAATGCATTTTTATGATAGAAAGTTAGAACCAGAGTTGGGAGGACCTAGGTTCATAGCTGGTCTCAGACACTTCTGAGCTATGTGACCACAGGCAAGTAACTTAACTACAATTGTCTAGCCCGTTCCACTCTTCTACCTTAGAATTGATTCTAAGACAGAAGATAAGGTTTTTTTAAATACAATTTTATGTTAAAGTTACTTAAAATATAGAAGCTGACATAGTAAATTTTGTGATTTTCAAAAATTCTATGGTCATAAAAATCCTCAGATTTAGAAAAATATAAGTAGAAATATCTTTAGATATCTATAATATCAACAATATATTGTAAAGGATGGTAAAAAACTGGAAAACTGCAAGGCAGTTCATAGTAAACTCAGGGCTGGGGAAACGTCTTCATATAATGAGTTACCAGATCTACTGGATCATGTCAGAAATATGGGATACGTATACAGTAGAAAATGGAACCTTAGAACTGATTGACATACTACCTTTTGGGGAGGAAGAATTGGCCACAATAACAGAGGTTGTAATGAGAAATAGCATCTTGAGAACAAGGAGCCTAAATTATAATTTTTTAACTTGAGGTTATTGTCATTGTATTGTCATTGTTGTTCACACATATCTGATTCTTCATGACCTCATTTGGTGTTTTCTAGGCAAAGATACTGGAATGGTTTGCCATTTCCTTCTCCAGCTTCTTTTACTGATGACAAACTGAGGCAAGCAAGGTTTTTAAGCTAAAAAAGATTAATTTCCCTATGAGAAGGAACTGCTTCTTCTGCAACACAAAGAGATAACTTACCTCTGAGTCAAGGGGTAGTTTCTCAGAGTTGTAGCAGAAAGTATAATTGAGAGACTAAATGTTGATATATTCTCATTAAAGGAAATTTACAGGTCTAACTCAATAGTTTTCTTAGGAACCAAACAATCTATCCTGTGGGAAGTGTTATGAGAAATGCATGTGATTTCTGTGATGGACTCAATACTTATTTGGCAGGTCTCTGACTTAGAGAAGTGGAATATGTTCATAGAAAGTTTTAGGCAGGGGTGTACTAGTAAATGTTTAACAACCAGGCTCTTTGCAGGGGAGTGATAATTGTACAAACATTTTAATGTTTAATTTGAATTTTTAACATTTTCTTAAGTAAACTTTAAATAAAAAAGAAAATAATGACTCAAGCCCTGATTTCAATAATGACACTTTTCTGTGCTATAAATGCTCATAGTTAAAATTTAACAGTGGATTCTCAGGAGCAGGTTTGCACTATCTCCTTCTTTAAAAAGATCTCCTATTTTTTTCTCATGATTTAAAAGATTGGGAAAGAATTTACCATATTTGGTAAAAATGAATGCAATTCATGAACATGTGACTATCAGGTGTAGGATCAGGAAAGTTTTCATGTAGAAGAGGGATAACCCTTGAGGGACATGGATAGATTTGAGGGGATCTTTGTACTTGGAGATTAAAAAAAGTTATTTGAGACCTCAGACACTTGCTAATTATGTGATCATGGACAAGTCACTTACCTACAGTTGCATAGCTATTACTGGTCATTTACCTTGAAAATAATATTTAGATTCTAAGTTAGAAGGTGAGTTTTCTTTAAAAAATTCAATAAAATTGGTTTCCTTTCTAATTATTTGCATCTTATTGTACACATTTTAAAATATTCTGAGAAGGGGTCCATTCACTTCATCAGACTCTCTAAAAGTATTCATAACACAATAAAGATTAAGAATGCTGAATGTTTATCTGAAAAGGGACAGCTCAGGGACAAGGATTAGAAAAGAATAAATTAAATAAGGACTTATTAAAGACATACCATGTGCTAGAAGCTGTGCTATAGCAAGAATTTTACAAGTATCTCAGTTGATCCTCAGAACAACCTTAGGAGGTAGGTATGAATACTAACAAGAGGTGAATGGGTATGTTGTACTTATGTCTATAAAAAGAAACCTAGATAATTAGGGTGGGCCAAAGAGAGGTCACCATTCATAATCTGCCTGGAAGAATGGGGCTAGGAGTGGTTCAGGGACTGCACCAAACAGAATTCTCCCTGAATGAGTGATGAGGATACTTCAGAGACTTTCAGGGTATGGCTATGGTGTTTCATGAAGACTTTGGCATGTCCTTTGAAGTTCTCAAGATTAAAGACAATGATTGAATAGGAAGGCTATAAGTCATTCACTCATTCACTCAAATCTTTGAGACAGGAAGGGGAAATACTTCAATCTTGGTAGATAACTGCCATCAGGATCCAGATAAGGTTATACCAGAATGGAGCAAACTTCACAGGAGAAGCAATCCCTGCAATGTGGCTTATTTCCTGTGTTGATTTCCAGTTTATCTTATATCAGTGATGGTAGAGATGGGTGCTATGCCCTTCATATCCCTAACCCCACACAGGGGAGATAGAAAATGCTCCCATTAGGCTACTGGATATAGGGTCTGGTGAAGTGAGAAATGTCCTCAGCACAGACAGAAGGCAGGGGGAGTGGCCCAAGCTTGCCACGCCCCTCCAGCACTGCCACCTTGAGCAGCCTACCTTATCCCCTGTGCCCTCCCATTGGGCTGCTGGGCAGAGGGGAGTGTTATGTGAAAAACCTGTCACCAGGCAGAGTGGAGATGGGGAGGGGAGAAGCTCAACCAGAGTCCCACTGCCTTTCTGGTAATGAACTCAAGGGAGAGGGGAAGCCGTGTGCCCATGGCTTCTGTGTGCTCTGTGTGCTATCTTTGACACCCATGCCATAGGTTTGACATAACAGCCCTATATATAGTTTATGTTACGCATAGCCATATGTAGTTCCACAGGCAAATGCATGTTTTATCACCAACTAGAATGTGAGTTTCTTGAGAGTAGCGACTGTCTTTTATTTAGCTTTCTTATTATCCTCAGCACTTATCACAATGCCTGCCAGACAACTAACTAGAAATTATTAAGCACCTACTGACTGTCAGGATGGGGACATGGCATTGAGGGTTAGCGTTGGGGGAAGAGAAGTGATAGAGTGACTAAATATGCAATATCATTTGGTAGGGAGTATATACCTGGTTATTCAGGGAGGAAAATCTCTGGGAATGCAAGAAAATTAGAAAAGCAGGAGAGAAAGAAGTCTCAAAAAATAAGTTTCTGAACACTAAAATATAGTTCCAGATGTCCTTAGTGGAAGGGTAGGTCTGTCAAGGCCTGGTTAGATGGAGATGAGAGACAAAGTAAGGAGAAGATGTGGGGAAAGGAGATTGCACCTAGAAAATGAATTTTGAAATATAAAGATTCATAAAAGAGGAAAAAAAAATTTTCTATCCCTAGAGTGGTGAATTTTCTCATTCCCTCCCTTCTACTGAATCTGCCCTATATCAGAATACCATATAACAATTACAGCTCTGATTTGAGGAAATAGATGATTTCAAAGGACTCACTTTATCTTATAATGCATAATTTCAAAATATTGTTATGTGTATTGATATAAGTCACTTAGAACTGGGATGCCCCTCCTACACAATGATGGTCCTGCAGCTTTTCTCTTATGTGATCAGTATACAAAGCAGGCATTCTCTCCTTTTCAAGTGGGATATTAAAACATGAGGTGAAAGCTGAGCCTACATTGAAATGATAACAACCTACATACATTATGTGAGCAATTATGGGAGTCAGAAGCAATTTAGATCTGAATCAACTTTCAGAGTTCCTGAGATTGTACATAAGTAGAGGAGAAAGAGACAATGCACTCAGGACTCCAACTAATGCAGTCTGAGGAGAAAAAAAAAACAGAAATGATCCCATGTTCATGTCTGGGAAGAGCTTCTAAAACAATTCTCAGACAATCAGTCCATCAATCAATCAACAAAAACTTATTAAGTACTGTGCCAGGCAATGTCAAGGATACAAATACCCCAGATAAAACAATATCTCCTTTCAAAGTTCTCAGAATCTATGTGGGGTGACAAAAAAATCTACACATATATACAGAATAATTGTCAAAGATGAGATCTATGATTTTATTGATATACAGAGTCCCTAAATAAAGAAACTCTCAGGACTAATGTAGGTAGCCACCTTCTCTGAAAACTGTAGTTTTAGTGAGTTGGGTATAGCACTAAGAAATTAGGGGATTTGCACATAGTTATGCAGTTATTGGGTGTCAGAGGAACACTCGAATGGAGATTTTTCTCAATTTAATAGCTAACGCACTATACCATTTTAGCTCTATAGAAAATAAATGCAAAATAAACATAAGCAAATTTAAAAAGGAAGACAGCACTCACTCTCCAAAAAAGGTATTCAAAAGTTCTATTATTGACTTTCTGTTGTTGAAAAGAAAATGACCTGTGAGTCTCTAAGGAAAGCAACCTGGCTAAAAGAATATTTTAAGAGATCTTTATTTTTCCCCCTCATTTTAAATTTATTTAGTCAATTTAGAACATTATTAATTGCTTACAAGAATCATATTCTATCCCTCCATCCCCTACCACAACCCTCCCCTTAGCCCATGCACAATTTCACTGGGTATAACATGTGTTCTTGATCAGAACCTATTTCCATGTTGTTGATGTTTGCACTAGGATGTTCATTTAGAGTCTCTATCCCCAATCATATCCCCCTCAACTCATATAATCAAGCAGTTGTTTTTCTTTGGAGTTTCTACTCCCACAGTTTTTCTTCTGAATATGGATAGTGTTTTTTCTCATTGATCCCTCCAGGTTGTTCAGGATCATGGCATTGCCACTAATGGAGAAGTCCATTACATTCTATTGTACCAAAGTATGAATCTCTGTGTACAAAATTCTTCTGTTCTGCTCCTTTCACTCTGCATCAATTCCCGCAGGTCATTCCAGTTCACATGGAATTCCTCCACTTTATTATTACTTTGAGCACAATACTATTCCATCCCAAAATATACCATAATTTGTTCAGCCATTCCCCAATTGAAGGACATTCCCGCATGTACCAATATTTTTGAAAACAGAAAGACCACAGCTATGAATATTCTTGTAAGTATATTTTTCTTTATTATCTCTTTGGGGGTACTGACCCAGCAGTGCTATGGATGGATCAAAGGGCAAACCGTCTTTTAGTGACCTTTGGGCATAGTTACAAATTGCCCTCCAGAATGGTTGGATTAATTCACAACTCCACCAGTAATGCATTAAGGTCCCAACTATGCCACATCCCCTCTAGCATTCAATACATTCTGTTGCTGTCAGGTTAGCAAATTTGCTAGGTGTGAGGGGATTCATCCAAGTTGTTTTGATTTGCCTCTTTCTGAATATAATGGATTTAGAACACTTTTTCATGTGCTTATTAATAGTTATGACTTCTTTAATTTGAAAATTGCCTATTCATGTCTCTTGCCCATTTATCAATTGGAGCATGGCTTGATTTTTTTGTACGATTGATTTAGTTCTTTATAAATTTGAGTAATTAGACCTTTGTCAGAGGTATTTGTTATGAAGACTGTTTCCCAACTTGTTACTTCCCTTCTAATTTTGGTTGCATTGGTTTTGTTTGTACAAAAAAATTTAGTTTGATATAATCAAAATTATTTATTTTACATTTTGGGATTTTTTCAAATGCTTCCTTGGTATTAAAATCTTTCCTTTCCCAAAGATCTGACATGTAAACTATTCTGTATTTACCTAATTTACTTATAGTTTCCTTCTTTATTTTTTAGTCATTCACCCATTTGTTAAGGTTAAAGATTAGGAATATGGGGAGACTGAGGCAGGTAGAAATTAGTTTCTCTCTGCAAGGAGTATTATATTTTTAGAGGTTTATTAAAGGTTAAAGATGAAAGAAAATACAGAATAAGAAAAAACACATGCCCAGGCCAGAGGCCTAGGCCAGATAACCTCACATCACAGAAGAGATGCATCTGCCCCAAAACAGAAGTCCAAAAAAGAGACCCCAAAAACCTTTGCCACCAGCTTAAATCCTTCCTCGATCTCAGCCCACCTCAGATTTCCCGTGAGTTTACAAAGCATTTTGTGGAAGTGGAGCAAAGGCTTGTGGGGATTGTAGTCCTGTATTCGAGTCTAATTTTTACATTCCTCCGTTTGATCGTTTGCAAAAAAATTATTTTTTTTCCCAAAGGATCATGAAAACATAATCAATTTAAAGATTACAATAATTTGATGATGAAAGAAAAAAACAAATAAACCCAATAATTGCTGAACGCATTGACAAATTAGGGGGCAGTCCCCTTTGGTATAAAAATATACATACAAATAAATGTTCAATCAACCACACCCAAAGATCAATTTTGTGCAACTTGTGGTCTGGAGGCATCTTCATGGTGGCTTCTCCAACAGTTCAGTTCTGGATTCAGAGAGGTAGCATCTTCTTTACCTTCTTCTCAAAAGGAATTTAAACTTTGCAATTTAAATAATAATATTTATTTTTTACATTCCCCCCATTAAGAGGGTGATTTAAAAAAAAAAAGGATCACTTAGGGATGCATGGCTGAGGTATGAGGTATATGAATCAATTGGCAAGAGATATTAAAAAGACATCAGAAAAATCAAAAAGAAAAGAAAAATTTCTGGATGAAAATATAGACTATCAAAGTCTTATGTGTAAAAATTCCAAGTAAAAAGAAAAATAAATCTATAACAGGTCCTTGAATCAGGGCCCAATCAAAATGATCTAATCAATGATGCATTTACCCAGTCATTAGCCAGGACTACAGAAAGGTACCACACTATGGAAGGCAGAAAAGGGGAACAGATTATAGGAGCCAAGGTTTCGGGGATAGTCGTCTGTGAGTATTTTCAGAGTAAGTGTGGATACAAGGAAAGCCTATGTCGAGCAATGATGAACATAGTAACCTTGAGTCTTCACACTAGGTTCAAGACCTTTGTATTGGCCTAGACGTGCATCAATCCATCCTGGATTGGCCTTTCTTTGGCTCTGTGCAATGGCTCTTGTGTGTATATCTTGTCCTGGAATCAGACAGAATCATTAAGCAAAGTCCCATAATTTATTTAAATAATTAGTGGCATCATTTTTATAGTCACAAGCTTTTTAGGGCATGCATTAGCAAATGTATTTCAAACTTGTAGCACTGAAAAGTCAAAAAGTTAAAGAAAATCTTAATGTTGGTGACATGTGCTTCAAATATAAAAAGGAGAGAAAAAATAATAAAAAACTGAAAAAGTATATTGCACATGCAAGAAAATATAATAATAAAAGAGCTTTAAAAATTCAAAAATATAGCTTATAATCATTGACACTCTGTGTCAGCTATGAAAATATAAAATGCAAGACTTTCTCACCAAAAATGAGATCCATTTCCTCTTAATATCTGGCCATGATCACTGTGAGTAGAAGGCAAATGAATTGAACAAGGTTAACAATTTTTTTCATTTTTAAAAATACAGTAGTACAAATATGTAGTTTCAATATCCCCAAAATTCTCAATAGCCTAATTAATTGCAATAGCAAACAAACACACTTTCATATTTCACATAAGTTGCTGTATGACATTTTTAAAACCTATGAATTGATGAATATTTGTCACAATTTTTACAAATGTAGCAATCTTTCAACCTTGGTATTTAAACATATTTTTTTAAACAAAGTAAAACTCATCTTGGGTTAAGAACATAATCAAGAAATCTAGTTATCATTCTGGTGCAAGTAAAGTAGTGAGCTGAAGAGTATAAATAAAGGGTTGCTCCTTTTTCTTGGAGGCTTATAGGGATACAAATGCCCTGAGATTAACTGCCCATCTTCCATTCACATATTTAGAAATGCGGGAAGGTTGGGGGTTATAAAATGTATTTCACTTCAGCTACTGTAATGGGCCTTACCTTGTGGTAGGGGCAGGCAAAAATAACCAGATTGTTAAAAAAAATTCCAAAAATCATATTTAAAAAACCCTTTAAATCAAATCATTTGAGGTATTTAGCACATTAAAATTTCCAAGGTTGTTATTACAATTATAACCAGTTCTGAAGTCCATCTATCCTCAGCAAAATAGAAAAAGGCTGTTTTTTCATATATGGGCTTATTCACAATAATATTTGTTCAATAGTTATAGGGGAAAAACAACAGAATTTTTAAAACTAAGTACATTCAAAATAAATTCAATCAACCTTCAGTTCAAGCAGAATAATATTGAATCCAGTAATATATGAACTTAAAATCACAAAGTTAAACCATAACAAAAAATGCAATAGAATAGAGATTTTTTATAAACCATTGGAGTCTGAAATGCCTTAGAATATAGCCTTTAGTCTCTTCAAAGTTCCTTGGGTTCTTATCCATTTAAATGTCTATTGTCCAAAGGCAGAGTAGTAAGGGCTAGGCAATGGGGTTCAAAGGACCCGTCCAGGGCCCCACAGCTGGGAAGTATCTGAGGCCACATTTTAACCCAGGACCTAATGTCTTTAGGCCTGGCCATCAGTTCACTGGGCCAACCAGCTGCCCCTTCAAAGTTAAAGTTGAATCTTTGGGCTGAGTCTGTTCCCTGACAGGCAGGTGAAGTCAATGAATTTACCAGAACAGTCAAAAGGTATCCTTTTAAACAGCCCATTGCTTAAAATCTGTTTGAAAAGTCTGTTTCTTCTCCTCTCCCTTTCCTCTCTCCCCTGCTCTGATACCTCCTGTGGTCAATACCCCCATCCACGTGGAGGCTTAGCCTAAGGGAAAATTACCCGTTCTCCTTTCCCTCTCGACTCTCCCCTCCGCCCACGTGGCCAATACTGTTACCAGCTGGTCGAAATGAGTCCTGAGTGATCTGCTCCAAGGATCTGGGTGATGAGCTGTCTGGGTCAGAGGCCAGATGGGTGAGAGACAGACCGCCGGGGTGGGCAGGGCAGGGGCCAGAGCCGGAGCAGATCTAGTTTTAATTGTGTGGAAAATGTTTTGTACTTGTGTTCATATAGTTCCTGTGTTTGTCTGGATAGCTAGATTCCTAAGTATTTTATATTGTCTATGGTGATTTTAAATGGAATTTCTCTTTCTAATTCTTTCTGCTGAGATGTGTTGGAGATATATAGAAATGCTGATGACTTATGGTGATTTATTTTGTATCCTGTTAAGTTGCTAAAGAGTTGTTGATTATTTCCACTACTTTTTTTGTTGATCCTCTAGGATTCTTTAAGTAGACCATCATATCATCCGCAAAGAGTGATAGCTTAGTCTCCTCATTGCCAATTTTAATACCTTCAATTTCTTTTTCTTCTCTAATTGCTACTGCTAGTGTTTCTAGTACAAATTTAAATAATAGAGGTGATAACCGGCATCCTTGTTTCACTCCTGACCTTATTTTGAATGCATCTAATTTATCCCCATTGCAGATGATATTTGCTGATGGTTTTAGATAAATTTTATTTATTATTTTTAGGAAAGGACCTTCTATTCCTATACTTTCTAGTATTTTCAATAGGAATCAGTGTTGTATTTTGTCAAAGACCTTTTCTACATATATATTGAGATAATCATGTGATTTGTATTGGTTTTCTTGTTGATATAGTGAATTATGTGGATGGTTTTCCTAATATTGAACTATCCTTTCATTCCTGGTATAGATCCCACCTGATCATAATGAATAACCCTCATGATGACTTGCTGGAGTCTTCTTGCTAGTTTTCTGGTTCAGATTTTTGAATCTCTGTTCATTAAGAAGATTGGTCTATTGTTTACTTTCTCTGTTTTTGACCTCCTTGGCTTTGGAATTATTTCAATATTTGTGTCATAAAAGGAATTTGTTAGAACTCCCTCTTTGCTTATTATGTCAAATAATTTGAATAGTATATGTTTGATAGAATTCACTTGTGAATCCATAAGGCCCTTGGGATTCTTTTCATAGGGAGTTCTTTGATGGCTTGTGCAATTTCTTTTTCTGATATGGGATTATTTAAGAATTCTATTTCTCCTTCTGTTAATCTATGCAATTTTTTTTAGTTTTTAGTTTTTAGTACTGTTTAGTTTTAGTACCTGTTTTTAGTACTATGTCTATTTCACTTATAAGTCCATATTAAACTCTTTTTATTAAAGTTCTAGTGTGATGGTCCCATTTTATTTTGTGGTAGACAGTTTTAAAAGTAATTTTATATATTCTTTTCTATTTTATACTATTTCTTGACATGTAATTTTCATACCTAAATTATCTTTGGGTGACTTTGCTTAGTTAAATATCTTACTGAATATCTTTAAAGTGATTTTATTCTTCAATGATTCTCTTTATTTTAGGAAAATAATTCTCCAAAACCTTCTATCTAAAAATTTCCAATTGACTTCATTCTGACCCAATGTTGCCTTTGACAACTAAATCTCTATCAAGTCAGGAGTTTGCTTACTAAGACATTCTTTCAATTATTTTCATCTCCTTGTTGTGAACATTACATTGATTAAACTTCTATATAAAATTATGTTAATTAGAGAAGATTTTAGTTGAAGATTTTTCTCTATTAGTGCCAGGGAAAGGTACTAGATCTTTTATTCATTACATATTATGATATGGAATTATAATGTTTAATATTATGGGTAAAATGCCTCTGATATATGTTAAGTGCACTTTCATATAAATTTTCATTTCTAAATATGATTTAAAATTTTTTTTTTAGCAATAGCTACCTTTCTTAATTTAAGAGAGACTATTTTCACTTGTTTCTGTATGGACTATGAGCCAGGCACAAAATTGAACATGGCTTAAGAAGTAGGATCATGGAATAATCCTTTCAATAACCCCGTGTTTCTGCCCATAACATAACATCCTTTTAACCTAATATTCTTCCAGTGATGTGTGGAAATGAAAGATATATGCTGAGAGTAAGCACACTGAAATGCACATACATTTCATGTCATTTGTGAACCAGGGGTTGTCTTAGTATCATCAAGGCATCTAAGTTTTGGGATCATGAGGACCAATTTGTATCTTGAGGGAAATAATCTTTTTCTCTCTCTGGCTTATTATATGTGCCTGCTCCATCTTAGATCTCTGGGGAGAATTTCTTCAATGGTAAGTTTGACTTGAATTTAAGAGCTCTTGGAAAAGGACTAATACACATTCATTTTGGAAAATTTACACAATATGCAAAGTGGCAGCTACTGATATAAACAGCTATTTATTTCCTCTATCACAAAAGATATTTAAAATACAAAAGAATCAATAGAGAACACAGAGATATATTATGAGAAAATGGCAGAGTATGGCATGAAGCTTTCTTACTCTCCTAATAACCCCCATAAACAAACTAAAACAACTCCACAAACTCAAATCTAAAAGTGGCAAAAACAGACAAGAGTTGAAAGTGAAGCTGAACTGCCTGGGAAAACTAGGGAGAAAGATTTCTGACTTCCCTGCCCTTGATCAAAAGGGTATCAATCAAATCATCATCACTATCAATCAATCAATCAAATTATCAATCAAAATGAATCAAAAAGGGTAATACCTAGGGGCAGGATTAGCAACCTCACCTTGTTTTCTGAGCTCCATAAGCTACATTCTCAAGGATACCACTGGAATCCTCATGCCGAGGGCCCACAGATCATCATTGTCTATTGAGGCCTTGGCTCTAAAGACCCTCCACTGGGCTAGAGATATGGAACAAATGAGTGGACAAACAGAGTCTGAAGTCACCCAGGCCTGATGGCCAGAGCTCAATCCTCGCTGCCAACAAAAGAAGGATTTTTAAGAAGCAAATAACACATATTGGACACCTGCTCTATCTGGGGATACAGCAATAGGAGATAAGGAGTGGAGAAGGAGCATATATTGTTGAGAGTGGTTTTTGATGACCTAGGATTCTCTCAGCTGTGATCACTTCCAAGTGATTGGAGACTTTGCTTACTCCAAGCAGAGGGAGGTGGAGTGGCTGCTTTCAGAAGCAATGGCAGAACTCCCCAAAGGCTGGTCAGAACACCTGAGGTCAGTCACAGACTGTGGCTTGAGCAAGGAACAAGACTCTAAAAGCAGGAAAAAATAAATAGGACTCAAGTAAAAAAAAACACCACAAAAAAGACTGAAAGCTGAGATAACATAACCCAGCACAATATGAACCCTAGAAGTCCAGCAAAATGGTCAATAAATTTATGGCCTAACAACTACAATTTAATGAATAAATAAAAATTACTAAGCAAAGGAAAAAAGTCCTCAGGAGGAATATTCTATGTATATAATGTGTATATAAGGTTCTTGCTTTTTTTATTTTACAGAGGAACTATAAGGCAAATTCGGATTAATATCTCTAGAGTCTTATTTATGTAGAGTATAATAAGAATAGGCTCTTATTTCTGTATAGTAAGAATTATGTGATTCTGTAACTGTAAATATTTGTAATTGTATATAATTTTAGACTTGCATGTTACAAGATTTGCTTTGCTTTCTTTTTTTCTCTCTTAATTTATGCTTGTTTCTAATATAGACAAAAGATAGTTTTCTTTGAAAGATCTTTTCGGGATCTTTACAGATCTTGAGGGGGGGAGGTTATGTTAGAAGAATTTTCTTAATCTCCCCCTCTGTCTCTTTAAGAGGCAAGGGAGTAGAAAGATTTCTCAGTAACTGCCCCCTGATGAGTGGGAATAAGTTGAAGGCTGTCAGTTGATGACAGTTAGGAGAGTGAGTGCCTAACAGTTGGTTAGTGAGTTGGGTGCAGTTTGAAAGAGACTTTTGTCTCTGTATTCCTGAGAGATCATGAGTCTGTCTCTGTTTCTCTGAGACTGACAGTGTTAATCAACTGATAGTTGGGGATAGAGAAAACATATTTTAAGGCCTTAACAGCCTGTAAGGAGGGTGTAGTGATTAATGATTATTAATTAGCTTCATAGGTAATTAGATAGTGATTAAAGTCATAGATACTCAGAGTAGGTATAAAGGCCAGACCTTGCCCTGGCAGAAGAAACTGCCCTAGAAGGCAGATAGATTATGGTTTTTTCTTAGAATTCTTAGTTAGGATTAAGATTTTAGATAAAGCTATAAGATTACTCTCATTTTACTACTTTCTATTTCCTATATAAACTTTCCTCAAAATAAAATAAGTGTTTTGTGTTTACCAAACTGCTCTCCTGACCTTTGTTCAAACTCCTACTAAAATCTTATCTCTTCATAGCCCTTCACAGCCCTACTAGTAATAATTTTTATGGGGACAAAGAAGACCTTGGCTGAAAATCAGAGGTCAATGAAGTAAAAACATCTACTTCAAAAACAGAAATAAAACAGAATAAATGGTCACAAGCTCTAAAAGAGCTCTGGGACGGATTTTAAAAAGATCTCACAAACCAAGTAAGAAATGTGGAGGAATAATCAGAAAAAAAGAGCAATGGAAGAAAATTAAGAAAATTAATGAAAGAAAGATCACCCAAATGGAAAAAGAGATCCATAGATTCACAGAAGAAAATAATCTAAGAACTAGAATTGAACAAAGAGAAGCAAATTATTTCTTAATATAACAAGAAATAACAAAACAAAATCAAAGAATAACATAGTAGAAGAGAATACGAAACATCTTATCACAAAAACAACTGATTTGGAAAACAGATCATGGTGAGACAATATAAGGATATTTGGACTCCTGGAAAATTATGATTAAAAAAGGATTTATACACCATACTCTAAGAAATCAAGGAAAGCTGTTCAGAAATTCTAGAATCAGGGCATAAAAAATTGAAATTAGAGATGCAATGATGAAAATGCACAGGAATTTTATTGCTAAGTTCTGTAGCTCTCAGGTTAAGGAGAAAATATTACAAGTAAGAACAATAACCACAAACCCAAACAATTTAAATACTGTGGACATATATTCAAGATTTAATAGTCATAATATTAAAAGTACACAGGACATGAAAGACAGCAATTAGTAGATCAAAAGACCTAGGCTTACAACCAAAAATAATGTATCCAGAAAAGACTAGTATAATTATAAAAAAAGTTTTTAAAATGGATATTTAACAAATTAAAGGAGTTTCAACTCTTCCAGGGCAAAAACTGAGAACTCAGCAGAAAATTTAATCTATAAGAAATATGCAAAGGTGATGAAATACTAATCATAAGCAACCCAAAAAATCAACTTATTTTTTCTCTGTATGTGAAAATATTATCTATGAACCTTGGGAATGGGATCATTGTATTGGAATTTTGAAGGGGGACTTATGGAGAGGATTTGAGGTTCAGGTGAATGTAATGGAATGAACTGTACTGATAGTGAAATAGACAAGGAAAAGAAAGGGTGGAATTATGAACTTGGGATTAACTCTCCCCTCACCCATTTTTAGATTTAGTCATCAGAAGTGTATAAATCCCACTTATCCTTAAGTATGGGGAGGTTTGTGATCCACTTGTGCTATAGTGAATGATGAATTAGAATTGACAGACTGCCTCCTTGGCAGTCATAAGAAAATTTATAGACTATAATTGGTCCACATCAAGTGGAAGGAAGATACAGGAAGGGACCAATGGAAGAGTCTTTAAAAGTGTCAAGAACTTCCTGTGACAGTCTTTCACCTTCAACTTGGCCCTGGAGGAGCTCCAGCTTGAGACCTTGGGCTGCCCTTCAATTTTCTTTTAGGACTACCAGGTGGGTGAATTAAAAGGCTGACTCCCTTTCCTGGCTTTTCTGGAGGCACTTCCCTCTATAGAGAACACTCATCTTGGAGGAAGCCTCACAGCTAAAACCATTGCATAATTTACCTCTGGGCCCCCTTTGCTGTGGTCTCTAATGTCCTGCCTGGTTTGGACCTGATCAGAATAATTATCTACTCTCTCTCTGATTTCCTTTCTTTCATTCTTTCTCTTTTTTGTAGATAAACTACCATAAAAGTCATTCTGATTTGTGTAATAATTTCTGATGACCACATTTCTTATATATTTAGTCAAACCCATTTAATTTTAACCCTTACATTCTGGCTGACCACAAAAGTTGTGATGAGTATCCTCAATCTCCCTCAATTTTCTTAACTTTTCCTTCACTTTTGTTACTATTCCCAAGTCAACTTTTTAGTAGCTGCTTTTAAGTAACAACCTACAGTTGCAGGAAAGGTAAGGTTTTTTGTTTGTTTGTTTGTTTGTTTCTCCTTAAAATAAATTTTTAAAAAATTTGCAAATTACCTTACTGGCATTAAACTGTCTGTTTTTCTTTACTGACAGCAAGAGGACTGCTTTGTTCCTTAGAAAAAAAACTATCAGGAAGGGCTACACCTGAGGAAAAGCTCCTCCACCAAGGGCCCAAGAGAATTCTATCCCACAGCCCCAAAAAACCCTCTGGAATACTGGAGAGAGTTAGGCAACTGTTTGTTATTAGAGAGAGTAATTGTTAAGCTGAAATTAGCAAAGTTTTATCATTGTTTTGCTCCTTAAAGTCTACTTTCTCTTTTTCCAAGCCCCATGGTTTCTATAATTAACTTAAGTGAGAAGTAAAACCTGCAGATATCTTTCAGGAGGAGTAGTGTTAAAATAACCCAAAAAAACAGTTACTTTTTACTTTTAGGAGACTTTTAGAGCCCAAATAAGGGAATAAAGAATAATTACTAAAAACTCTTATTGTACCAGGTCAACTCAGAAACGCATTTTTGCCCAAAGAAGAAAGCACATGATCATAAGCACATGGTTCTAGTATTTTAGCCTGAGGGGGAAGGAGAGGAAAAAAAAAACCTCTCTGATCTGCTACCTTCTGTTGCCCATCCTAACCTTAGCCTCTTCTAAACTCAGCCTTGGGCTAAAGGCTTTGTTTTTACACCTGCCCTCCACCCAGAAAGTTAATTGGATTAAGGTCTTCCATACCCTAACCCTAAGCCCTTAGATAGTAGCACCATCTACTGAAAAAAAAAGCAGAATAGCAAGTAATTTAATCATTAAATTTTAAAATATGGTTACAGCAATTAAACAGCATGGTTTTCAACAACATAACCCAATTTGGACAAACATTATTTCTTGTCTATTCAAAATGGCTCATAATCCCAGAGAATATTTCACAACAGATCTATTTAGCATTGCTCCTGGGCATACTTATAATGACAGAATACATGGCATTTCATCTGTCTCTCTTTAAGAATAACTTGGCAAATATCCTTAATATTCCAGAAATGCAAATAAGAGATTCATCTCAGCCTCAATGCTTTTCATTTCATGACCTATACCTAGAAGGCAAGGTATATATAAAGAACTTCCAGCATACTGGAGCAACTCAGCCTTCCTGGGAAGGTCCATTACAAATACTCTTAACCACTCCAACAGCTATAAAAATGGGAGAAAAGTACTCTTCGATTCATTGTTCATATGTAAAGAGAACAGTTTCTATTTAAACTGATTGACTATGCCCCAAAACTCAACCATGTATCCCAAGTAGATTCTAATGTTTTTAACACCATATTCAGGGGCCACCTAAGGGGGAGTTGTATCATTTCCATAGGGATTGTATAATTGCCATAAAACTAAAAAAAAATCTTTTGAGAAAGAAAGATTTCAGGAAAGAGAGCCTG
This sequence comes from Monodelphis domestica, assembly GCF_027887165.1. Lineage (NCBI taxonomy): Eukaryota > Metazoa > Chordata > Mammalia > Didelphimorphia > Didelphidae > Monodelphis > Monodelphis domestica. The sequence continues at coordinate 306,280,999 of NC_077232.1, read as the reverse complement.
ATAACTCTTTGAAACTAGAAGATGAATTATTTGAAGAAGGTACCATGAAGATGCCCAAAGAAAACCTTCACAGCATCAGAAGATCCAGCATGAACTTTGGAGTATAACTGATTGAACTTTGGGGGGTTGAACACAAGTATCTTTAATGTAAACTGGGATGCAAAAGGGGGTTGGCCCCCTAATTGACTTATTGTCAATGCAGCTGGGAAACACTGATTTGCTTTCTCTATATCTCTTTTATTTCCTTCTAATCTCTATTGAATATTGAATGTGCCTTTAGCTAGAAGATCTTTAGAGATACAAGATAGTTATATAAAATGATTGATTGGGGAGACTAGTCTCCCAAAAAATCACAGGGGGATTGTGAAAGGAAATTCTTGGTTCTCTTTATCTATTCTGAGTTTACACTTGTGAAAAGGGAATTCTTTATTCTCTTTGCCTAGTTGGTCTTAAAACTTTGGTTAACAATAACTTAAGTACCTCACTAGATTGTGAGGACAGAATTACCTCTCCTTTGTCTACCTTTTGATTTAAACAACACAATATTGAACTAGGTGAAGGAGCTCCCAAACCACTTAGTGAATTCATACCCTACTTAGTGCTAGGTGAGAAGCCAGTAAGGTACTTGGAGAGCTCCACTCTTTTTTCTAACTCAAACAGTCAGAAACTTTTGAATTCTTCTAAGAGTTCACACACTCAGAAACATGTAAACCCAAACGTGACAACTCAGAATCCTTGGAGGAGAGACAACACTTTTAGAGGACAGAAGTAATCCCACAGATACTGCCTTTGGGCAGAGCTAGACAATTTGGAAACTGTGATTGGCCCCTGTGAAAAGGAACAGGAATAGAAAACCAACATAAAAACCATGAAGTGCCTAGGCTGGAGCAGTCTGTTGAAGTTGAGTCTTTTGGAGAGTATCTTCTGGAGATAGTCTTCAATGGAACTTCATTGGAGATTGCAGGGTGGATCATGACTTCAACTTAGACTCTGACTCCTGGACTACTTTGATGGGTAATTGAAAAGGTTGACTCCCTTCCTAGTTTTTTAAGAGACTAGCTTCCATCTTGGAGGAGGCAACATGGTTATTATTATTAGTTACCTGCCCTCCTGGCTGAGGACTAGTATAGGTATGTTCTCTAACCTCTTTCACATTTCTATACTTTATTGATTCCCCTCTATTTTAGTAAATAAACTTCTGATTTGAGATATAATAATTTCAGTGACCATATTATTTCATATAATTTAAGTCCAATCATTAAATTTAAACCTTAAAAGCCAAACTGAGTATAATCTTTCAGGGGGGAAATGGTCATTTAAAGCACAGAAGATTTCCAAGTATTTCTGAGGAATTAGCCAGACCTAAACAAAACTTTGAAGGCCAAATATGAGAGAGAAGCCCAGAAAGGTAAATAAGAAAGAGAACATTTAAGGAACTCATTAAGGTAAAAATGTTTATTTGTCTATATGGAAAAAGGATTTCTATAATTCTCAAAAATTACACTCATTAGTACACAAGATAGAAGGAATTTACTCAGAAAGAGGGTAGAAAAGAAAGCTAATTATGATAATATGATGTATATGTAAATGTGATGATATGGAACAACATATATGTATGATATGATATGTATGCACATGAATGGCACATAAAAAATCAATCAAGAGCTGAAATGGAGGGTTGCACTGAGAGAAAAGGGAAGGGAGAGATAGAATGGGGGTAAATTATACAACATAAAGAGGTGAGAAAAATCAATAATTAGAAGGGGAAGGAAGACAAGTGTGGTGATGCCCAATGTTTAAACTTTGCTGTCATTGTAACTGGCTCCAAGAGGGGAACAAAAGAGAATACTGAGTGGAGTATAGAATTCTATCACCCTACAGAGAAGAAGGGGAATAAGACAAGGGACCGGGGGGGGGGTTTAATTGAATGGAGAGGGAACTGGAGAGATGACAAAAAGCAAAATACTAGTGAAGAGGAACATAGTGAAAGGAAATAGAGGAGGATCTAGAAAGGATAACACTATGGAGGGCAATACACAATTAATAATCATGAGAGTAAATGCGAATGAGATGAACTCATCCATTAAATGGAAACTGATACCAGAATGGATTAAAAACCAGAATCATACTATATGTTGTATACAAGAAACACATTTAAAGTAGATGACACACAGAGTTTCAAGGTAAAAGTCTGGAGCAGAACTCATTATGTGTCATCTAGTTTGTATCCTGCAACTTTGCTAAAATTAGTGATTGTTTTGACTAGCTTTTAGGTTGATTCTCTAGGATTCTTTAAATAAACCATCATATCAACACAAAGAGTGATAGCTTGGTATCCTCATTGCCAATTTTAATACCTTCAATTTCTTTTTCTTCTCTAATTGCTACTGCTAGTGTTTCTAGTACAATGTTAAATAATAGAGGTGATAATGCACATCTTTGTTTCACTCCTGATCTTATTGGGAAGGCTTCTAGTTTATCTCCATTGCAGACGATATTTGCTAATGGTTTTAGATATATACTGTTCATTATTTTTAGGAAAGGCCCTTCTGTATTTGTCAAAGGCTTTTTCTGTATCTATTGAGATAATCATGTTTGCTTGTTAATATGGTGAATTATGCATACGGTTTTCCTAATATTGAACCATCCTTGCATTCCTGGTATGAATACTACCTGGTCATAGTGAATAACCCTTGTGATGACTTGCTGGAGTCTTTTTGCTAGTATCCTATTTAAGATTTTTGCATCTATATTCATTAAGGAGATTGGTCTATAGTTTTCTTTCTCTGTTTTTGACCTGCTTGGCTTTGCATCAGTACCATATTTCTGTCACAAAATGAATTTGGTAGAACTCCTTCTTTGCTTATTCTGTCAAATACTATGTATAATATTGGGATTAGTTGTTCTTTGAATGTTTGATAGAATTCATTTGTGAATCTATCTGGACCTGGGGATTATTTCTTAGGGAGTTCTTTGATGGCTTGTTCAATTTCTTTTTCTGATATAGGGCTGTTTACGTAATTTATTTCTTCCTCTGTTGGACTAGGCAAATCATATTTTTGTAATCATTCATCAATATCATCTAGATTGCCATATTTGTCACCATATAATTGGGCATGATCGTTTTTTTAAACCCTTATAAATACTGTGTCAATACTGTGTATTGGCTCCAAGGCAGAAGAGTGGTAAGGGCTAGGCAATGGGGGTCAAGTGACTTGCCCAGGGTCACACAGCTAGGAAGTGGCTGAGGTCAGATTTGAACCTAGGGCCTCCCATCTCTAGGCCTGGTTCTCAATCCACTGAGCTACCCAGCTGCCCCCTGGGGCATGATCGTTTTTAATGATTGACTTAATTTCCTCTTCATTAGAGATGAGGTCTACCTTTTCATCTATGATACTGTCAATTTTGTTTTCTTCTTTCCTTTTTTTAATTAGACTGACCTGTACTTTGTCTATTTTATTTGTTTTTTCAAAGTACCAGCTTCTAGTCTTATTTATTAAATCAAAAGTTTTTTGACTTTCAATTTTATTAATTTCTCCTTTGATTTTAGGATCTCTATTTTAGTCTTCATCTGAGAATTTCTAATTTGTTTGCTTTCTATTTTTTTTTAATTTACATGACAAATTCATTGACCTCTGCCCTTCTTAATTTGTATATATATGAACTCAAGGATATAAATTTCCCCTTCAGTACTGCTCTGACTTCATCCCATAGGTTTTGAAAGGATGTCTCATCATTGTAATTTTCTTCAATGAAGTTATTAATTGTTTCTACAATTTGTTCTTTAACCGGTTTTGGAGAATTGTATTATTTAATTCCAATTAATTTTTGATTTACCTCTCCATGTACCCTTACTAATTATTATTTACATTGCATTTTGGTCTGAGAAGGTTGCATTTATTATTTCTGCTCTTTTGCAGTTCTTTGCAATGTTTTTATGCCCTACTACATGGTCAATTTTTGTGAATGTGCCATGTGCTGCTGAAAAGAAGGTGTATTCCTCTTTGTCCCTATTGATTTTTCTCCACATGTCTACTAACTCTATTTTTTCTAAGATTTCATTCACTTTTCTTACCTCTTTATTATTTATTTTTTTGGTTTGATTTATCCAGTTCTGATAGAGGAAGGTTCAGGTCTCCCTCTAGTATAGTTTTTCTATCTATTTCATCCTTGAGCTCCAGTACTTTCTCCTTTAGAGATTTGGATGCTATGCCATTTGGTGCATATATGTTGAGTACTAATATTTCCTCATTGTTTATACTGCCTTTTATCAGGATGTAATTACCTTCCCTATCTCTTTTAACTAGATTTATTTTTACTTTTGCTTTGTTAGGTATCATGATTGTGACTCCTGCCTTCTTTTTATCAGTTGATGCCCAATAGATTTGACTCCATCCTCTTTCTTTCACCCTATGCATATCTACCTTCCTCATGTGTATTTCTTGTAGACTCATTATGTGTCATCTAAATTCAAAAAAGCAGGAGTACTAGCCATGATACCAGACAAAATCAAAGTAGAAATTATTCTGATTTATAGAATTAGAAAAAATATATAACAAACTTAACCTGGAAGAACAAAAGATCAAGAATATTGAAGGAAATAATAAAAAAATATGAGGGATGGGGACCCAGCAGTACCAGATCTTAAAGTGTACTATAAAGCAGTGATCATCAAAAAAATGTGGTATTGGCTAAGAGAGAGAAAAGGGTGGATCAGTGGAATAGACTAGGGGTAAATGGCCTCAGTAAGACAGTGTTCAATGAACCCAAAGACCACAGCTTTGGGCAAAAGAAACTCACTATTTCACAAAAAATGTGGGAAAATTAGAAAACAATATGGAAAAAAATATGTTTAGAGCAACATATTAAACCCTATGCCAAGATAAATTAAGAACGGGAATATGACTTAAATATAATGAGTAAAATCATAAATAAATTAGGTGAACATAGAATAGTATACCTGTCAGATCTTTGGGAAAGGAACGAATTTAAGACCAAACAAGAGATAGAGAATATTGCAAAATGTAAAATGAATGACTTCTATTATATCAAATTAAAAAGTTTTGTACAAACAAAACCAATGCAACCAAAAATAGAAGGAAGTTAACAAGATGGAAGAATATTGTGTATAACAAAACTCTCTGACAAAGGTTAAATTTCCCAAATATATAAGGAACGAAGTCAAATCTTAAAAAAAAAAAAAACACCACAAAAAAAACCCAAAACAAGCCATTCCCCTATTGACAAATGGTCAAGGGACATGAATAGTGTAAGGTTTAAATTTAGGTTTTATACTAAATAAGAAAGTTGTAAAGTAATATTGTGGTCACTGATTTTTAAATATTGTAGCTTAAGTCAAAATGACTTTTAGTAGCTTTTATTTACAAAGAGGTGGAAAGAGTGAAAGTGGAAATGCAGAAAAAGGACAGAACCTTAACAAGCCTAGCAAGCACTTCTCCAGTGAGGTCTGGCTCAGGACCCAGCAGCGGCTTTCCCAAGTCTGATCTCCACTTGGAGCCTTCAGCCAGAAGTCCACCAGCTCAGCCTCTTCCAAAACCAAGGCAGGAATCTTATCCACTCACCCAGGAAGCCAACTCAGGCCCCAGGGAAAATGTCTCTTCCAAATGCCAGAAAAGGAATGATGTTCCAGATCATGTTGGTCTCTTTTTATACCCCTTTTTCCGTGTCACTTCTTGTCTCTCCTTCTCTTCACAGAAACCAATCATAGCCTCCCAATTTGCTTAGCACTGTCCAGGGGAAAGCAATGGCCTTTGGAGGTGTAAGCTTTCTCCAGTAAGAGACTTGCAAACTCTCTTACTTAGTGTTAAATAGGTGTACTTTAAGTTCTTGATTTGATTATGTAAAAATTGACAAGGAGAGAGTTAATCCTATCTTCACAATCCCCCTAATGATTTTTTGTGAGACTAGTTTCCCCAGTGAATAATTTAACATAACTAACTTATACCTCTAAAGATCTTCTAGTTAAAGGTGCATACAGTATTGCACTTTCTAAGAGGAAATTACAGTAATTGGAGATAAGAGGAAAATAGAAGAGAGAGAGAGAGTGCAAAGCAATTGCTTTGTTGGTGCACTGACAAAAAACCAATTAGGGAGTAGTCCCCTTTGGTAAAAGAGTTTACATTCAGAATATATATGTTCAACCCCCTTCAATTCAATCAATTACATCCCAAAGTTCATTCTGGATCTTCTGATGCAATGTGGGTTTCTTTATGTAACTTTCTCCAAAGAGTTCATTTTCTCGATTTGAGGAGTTAGCAAGCTTCTTTTCCTGAAATTTCTCTCAAATTTTTTTTAAATCTTGTATTTTATGAAAATTACACACATTGAAATCAAAACTTTCAATAAGCACATGAAAAAGTGTTCTAAATCCCTCCTTATTAGAGAAATGCAAATTCAAGCAACTATGAGGTACCACCTTATACCTAGCAGACTGACCAATATGGCAACAAAATAAAGTAATAAATATTGGAGAGGATATGGCAAAATTGGGACACTAATACACTGCTGGTGGATTTGTGAATTGGTCCAAGCATTCTGGAGGGCAATTTGGAACTTTGCAAAAGGGCTTGAAAAGAATGCCAACCCTTTGACCCAGCCATACCACAGCTGGGTTTGTACCCAGAGATAATAAGGAAAAAAACATGTACAAAAATATTTATAACCACACTCTTTGTGGTAGCAAAAAATTGGAAAATGAGAGGGTATCCATCTATTAGGGAATGGCTGAACAAATTGTGGTATCTTTTGGTGATGGAATACTATTGGTCTAAAAGGAATGATGAACTGGAGGAATTCCATGTGAACTAGAAGAACCTCCAGGAAATGATGCAGAGTGGAAGGATCAGAACCAGGAGAATATTATACATAGAGACTGATACACTGTGGTGCAATCAAATGTAACAGACTTTTCTATTAGTAGCAATGCAATGATCCAGTACAATTCAGAGGAACTTGGTAGAAAGAGTGCTGTCCACATCCAGAGAAAGAACTGTGGAAATGAAAATGCGTTAGAAAAATGTGATCAATCACATAATGAGATATGGATATGATTGGAGTTTTGATGCTAAAGGATCATGCTACTGCATATATGAATAACAGGGAAATAGGTTTTGAACAATGATACATATATAACCCAGGGGAACGTCTTGATGAATTCAGGAGGGGGGAGGAAAGATCAGAGTATGGAGGATCATGAATCATGTAACCATTAAAATATTCTAAATTTAAAAATTAAAAATTAAAAAAGAAAAAAGAAAAAATATTCTAAATAAATAAATGTGATACAATATAAAATAAAATCCAAAAGTCAGAACTGTGTGTATTCGAGAAATATTACACCTTTCTCAATAAAGCTAAGAGGGATACAAGGATAATCTTTTTACCCCTGTTATTTAACAGAGCTTTAGAAAAGATATCAGTAGTAAGAAGACAAGAGAAAGGAATTAAGTGCAGAAAAAAAGGTGAAAAAGAGACTAAAATATCCTTATTTACTGATGTGGTGTTAGCATACTTAGAAAATTCTGACAAATCAGCAAAGAAATGGAGCAAATTAGTAGCATAATTAAAGTAGGAGGACATGAAATAAATGCAAAATGTTTAATAAAAATAAAAATCTAATGCAAAATAAAGTAAGAGGAAGTCCCATTCAAAATAACTACAAATTCTAGAAAATATTTGGCAAACTACTTAGATACACACTCAAGACACACAAGTTCCACTGTAAAAATCTAACTTAAATAACTTAAGTGTACATTCATTGCTCCTTAACAACATAATAAAAATTAAAATATTGTTGAAATTTAATATATTGTATCCAAAACATAGTCAAATAACAAAAAATAGATGAGATTAAAAGGCATTCCTCCAGTAATGAGGTCAAAGTATGTAAACAAACCTTTTTCAGTAGTAAGACTTGCAAACCATTAACAACCATATGAAATACTGATAAAAATTACTAATAGTAAGAGAAATAAAAATCCAAACAGGAAAACTGGAAATTCTCTGTTTTGAAGGGGTTAAAAATGTTAGACTAAAACACTGTTCATGGAGATGTGAATTGGTACACACTCTAGAAATCAATTTGTAATTTTTCAAAGAAAGTGACCAAAATATTTACATAGTTTGACTAAGATATCCACCTACTGGGCATATATCCTAAACTGTTCAATGAATATATGTAATTATATCTATGTCCATATCTATATCTGTATCTATGGATGGATGGATGGATGAATAAATAGGTAGATAGTAACATTTTTAGCAGCAAAGAGATGTTACCCATCATTTGGTTAGTGACAAATTAAATTATGATACATAAATGTATTTGAAAACTTTTGTTTAATAAGGAAAAATGCATATAGAGCGGCATTTGAAGGCTTGTATGAAATGATGCAAAGTGAAATATAGAAAATCAATAAAACAAAATACACAATGACTACAAAATATATATAAAAAGAACAATAATAATACAATTTAAAATGCTGTGAAATAGTAATAATGTTTGACCCCATAGAGCTCTCTCCCTTCTTAGTAGAGGTGAAGGATTTTGAAGATTAAATATCATTTGCAATATCAGTCTTTTCTAATCTTCTGATTAAGTTACATATGTATATGCATACATATAATATATAAAATAATGGTGTCGATATTTGTGATATATAAACTATTTCTATAAACAAAATGTTTAAAAATAGATTCTGAAAATACCAAAATCTGTTTTACAAGAATAATGTCAACACATCCATTCTAATTATTTTGTAAATATCTTTTCTGTTAGTACAGAAAAGTTCAGTAGAGAGACTTCATGAATATCTGAATATAAATGCTTATATTTTCTGATTATTAAATTATGTATTTGTGCCTATGCATGTGTGTACAACCAAGGTGTACAAGGCCTTAAATAGAAAGGTGCTCCAGGCATTCCACATAGTGCTGACCAGCATATGGGAAGAGGAAGACATGCCCCCAGAACTCAGAGATGCCTCCGTTGTATAAAGAACAAAGGCTCACGAGCAGCCTGTGACAACTACAGAGGCATCTCACTACTCTCCACTGCCGGGAAAAATCCTTGCCTGTGTTATACTCAACAGACTCCTGTCATCTGTTTCAGAGCAGAACCTGCCTGAATCACAATGTGGCTTCCAACCAGATCGCAGCACCATTGACATGGTCTTCACGGTGAGGCAAATGCAGGAAATATGCCTTGAGCAGAACCTGAGTCTCTACATTGTCTTCATAGACCTGACAAAGGCGTTCGACACAGTGAACAGGGACACATTGTGGGTGATCCTCAGCAAGTTCGGTTGCCCAGCAAAATTCGTCAAACTGATCCAGCTCTTTCATGCCGACATGACAGGGGAAATCCTATCTGGTGGGGAGACTCCCGATCGCTTCAACATCTCCAATGGCGTGAAACAAGGCTGTGTCCTCGTTCCGGTACTATTCAACCTATACTTCACCCAAGTATTACGACATGCTGTGATGGATCTAGACCTGAGCGTCTGCTGTGATGGATCTAGACCTGGGCGTCTACATCAAATACCCACTGGATGGCTCACTATTCGACCTTCGCCGCCTGACCGCAAAAACAAAGACAACAGAGAGACTCATCCTGGAAGCTCTCTTTGCAGATGACTGTGCTCTCATGGCCCACCAAGAAAATCATCTCCAAACCATTGTGGACAGGTTCTCTACCTCAACAAAACTGTTTGGCCTGACGATCAGCCTTAGCAAAACAGAGGTGCTGTTCCAGCTGCACCAGGGAGGCCAACGAACCAGCCGTGCATTACAATCAACAGCACGCAGCTTTCTAAAGTCAACACTTTCAAGTACCTGGGCAGCACCATCGCCAACGATGGGTCCCTGGACCGTGAGATCAATGCCAGGATCCAAAAGGCCAGCCAGGCACTCGGGCGGCTGCGCTCCAAAGTCCTCCAACACAGAGGTGTAAGTACTGCGACGAAGCTCAAAGTGTACAACGCAGTGGTCCTCAGCTCGCTCCTGTACGGCTGTGAGACATGGACACTGTACCGGAAGTACATGAAACAGCTGGAGCAATTCCACCAACGCTCCCTCCGGTCCATCATGAGGATCCGATGGCAGGACCGAATCACCAACCAGGAAGTCCTCGACAGAGCCAACTCCACCAGCATCGAAGTCCTGGTCCTCCAAACCCAACTACGATGGTCTGGACACGTCATCCGCATGGACCCACAGCGAACACCAAGACAGGTATTCTATGGGGAACTGTCGGCTGGACTCAGGAAACAAGGTCGACCAAAGAAAAGATTCAAGGATCAGGTAAAGTCCAACTTGAAGTGGGCTGGCATGACACCAAAGCAACTAGAACTCGCTGCCTCTGACAGAAGCAGCTGGCAAACCCACATTCACCATGCCGCCGCCACCTTTGAAGATGAGCGACGTCGACATCTTGCCGCTGTGCGTGAACGCCGACACCAGGCCACAGCCGCACCTCCTGTAACAACTGGCGTCCCATGCCCCGTGTGCCACAAACTCTGCGCCCCAGCCTTTGGACTCCAAAGCCACATGAGGGTACACCGTAGATGAAACTGCACAAAGACAATCGTCATTGTCGGTCACTGAGAGACTATCACTATGTGTGTTTCTGCTTTTGTCCCAGAATAGAATGTTGATGCTTTCAGGTCAATGAATTTTTTTTCTCCTTCCTTTTCATTTACTAAAAAGAAATTTGATGGCAAAGAACTATAATAATTGTTGCACAAAGAGCAGAGAGCAAGCCATTGTCAATTTCAGGATATAATAACCCTGCCATGTATACCTATAATGTTATTTAGTTCCCTGGAAGGGTCAATGATTTTGCTCAAATAAGCCTAAAAAGACACTGCCTTTGTTCAGATGGCAACACTTATCATTCACATCTCTTCCAGGACCAAAACAGTTTCATCTTGTATAGAGGGGGTTGGAAGATGTGTTGCTAGGCAACATTATAATCCAGCCATCCTGAAACCACTTGATCCCACTACAATTTACACAGCTAAAGCTTTTCAATCAGTGCTCTTGAACACTAGTCATAAAGGGCTTTTGGATGAGCATTGAGGAGGGAAGGAGACAAGGATTACTGAAAGCAAAGATAATGAAGGAAATAAGATAAGAAAATCTGAGAAAAAAGAAAATTAATGCAGCAGTGTGAGAAATTGTTAGAATAATAGATAGAGAATAATAGATGTTAGAATAATAGGAAAGCTAACTACTCCCTCTTAGCTGTTCCCTACCTTTATGTGATAGTCCCTATTTCCTAGCTCCTCTTTCCAGTTACTGTGGGAGCTTGAGTTTCTCTTAGTCAAAATCTTCACCCTACTCCTCATCAGGATCTTGTGGTACCTATGCACCTAATAACAATGTGGTGGTAGTGGTAATAAACTTCCATAAGGCATCTGTTCTTTTCTAATCTAGCCTCCTCTACTACTTAAATTCCATATAAACTCAGAAAATCAGTCAGCAATCCCTAAATTCTTTCAATTATCAAAGCAAAATTTATTCTACACATTTCCTAAAATCACCAAACTCAATGAAGTCAAATACTCCTCTAATTCCTGACTAGAACTCAGAGATAACATTAGATTAGTAAAGGCAATATCAGTGGAACTCAGTGTTCAGTGAGTCTTATGAAACTAGAAGGGCATTAATTACTCCTCTAGCTTCAAACAAAATATCTTCTGTTGAAGAGTCAGTCCAAATGTGTTTGGGGAAGTATATCAGCATGAACTTGAAAAAAAAAAACTAGCCTCTGTTAGATACTATTTGAAACTAAAATCAGTAAACTAAGGTATTAGCTACAGTGGGTATGAGACATCCCATGACCATTACAAATCTCTGAATGCCTGTCAAAATGCTAAAGACTTGTGGGCACATTCAGTTGGATACTTACTCTACCAGGTGGATCACAACTTGCCAATAACTTGCATCTTAACAAGTAGACTGAAATTCAGAGAGTTTAAATTACTTGTACATGCTAAGTGTCAAAGGCAGGCTTTAAATTTGAATTTTCCTGACTCCAGGTTCAACTATTTATACGTTGTTTCTTCTTATATGCCATGAATCTCATTTGTACAAAGCAGTATATAATACTTCAATTTCACTACAACTCAATTTTTCCTCCTAACATCTGAAAACAAGCATTGAAAATAAGAAGCAATCATTTCATGAAAAACAAAGCAATTTATTGGGGGGGTGATTCAGTTTTCGATAATATTGTACATTCTGAATTAAAATTTAGGAGCATAACAAATTAGAATATTACTGGATCAAATACAACTCCCATTTTAATACAAGTTTAGAAAGATGGAAAATATTTTTAGTGCCCAGTCTTCATAAATCTTCAAGGAAACAAACATAGACACATTTTAGAAAGGAAAGAGCAATTTAAATGAAACCTACATCATTTCCAAGAGCTGGAGAGTACATTATATGAGAAGTCATGCCCGCAGACATTATCTTCCTCATACATGTTTTCAAATGGAATGCAATTATTTCTCCCTCACTTTACATTTACATTTCTTGTCATTAATTTCTATAATAGGGAAAGAGGTCCATGAAATACAGAGGAGGGCAATTTCATTTTCCAGTCATCTGTTCCCCCCCCCCCCGTCTCTCTCCCACAATACACATACACACACAAACACATGCACACACTCTTACACACATTCACATGCATGCATATGTACACCTATTCCCCTCCCCAACAAAATCATTAGTAATTGAAGAGTAATAACTACAAACATCCCATAGAATGACAACTTCATGGGATCAGGCTAGCTCTACTGCTAGAAAACATTTGTCTTGATTTAAGTGACAACAAGACTTCTTCAGAGGCATCAAAGGTCTTTCTTTATGAGAAATAGTTTATACAGGGGGAGAATGTCACATTAGAACTACTCATGGCAATTATAAATTCCATTATTGTACTATCCTCCACTGTGGTGAATAGGAATAATACTGGATTTGAAGTGAAGAGATTTTAATCTAGACCTTGCCTCTGCTCCCGCTTACTATGTGACCACGATTTAACCTCCTTGGACCCAGTTTCCTCATCCATATAATGACAAGTTTGGATTAGATGGTCTCAGAGGAGGAGCTCCCATGTATATATGATCTATATATATGTGCATGTGTTTGTGTGTGTGTATACACACATGCAAATATAACCGAGACCCTTACCTCAAAAGAATGGGAAGATAACATACGTAGGGAACTCAAATTAGAGAGGGAAAAATATTGGAGGATATATGTAGCAATCTGATATAGCCATAGCAGTGTAATTAAGCTGAAAGTTTACCATTTCGAACCCAGAGTAGGATATCAAGTTCTGTGGATGACGGGATTACAGTCAGTATGCCATTGGGAAGATCAGGAAGTGACTCTGAACAAGTTTTGATCTTCGCTGTTAGATTATTGAATTCTCACGTTCTTCAATATGTTTTTTCTAAATGATACAATTGCTGAGATATATATTTTTAAAAATGCACATTAGACATATAGCATGCAGATATTTCAACTTATATATATATATGAGAAGTTACAATTAGCTGGGGTTGGACTCAATAATGTCTTCTCTTCCTTCCAACTTCAAATTGTGGTCCTTTTTTATCTCATTTATTCACATTTGATATGCAAAATATGACCACATACGGGCAGATAAGGAAAACTGGAAGCATGCTAGAATCAAGTAAACTTAGCACTTTTTCTCAGTTTGGGGCCAAACTGGCGATTGAAATCATTTACAAGATGCCGAGTTGCTTTCCTGAGTTCAAAAGAAAGGAAAATATTTAGTCCTCACTAATGCCATATTGAGAAAAAATTTTCATTAAATATTGTGTATGACAAAGTCAATAAATGAAACTTAGAGAAATATTGTGTGACACTTATGACTATGCCAGCTTGGAATGTATTTCAATTCGTAGGACTATAGACTCTTAGATTTAGAGCTAGATGGAAATTATAGACTCCCTTGAGTCCAACCACTTCCTTTTATAAAGGTTTTTATTCTTGTGTGTGTGAGAGAGGGAGACAGATGGACACAGAGAAACAGAGACATAGACACTAAGACAGAGGCAGAGACATATATAGAGAGATGGAGATAGAGAAAGAAAGAGGTAAGGAACAGAAACATAGAGAGAAACAGAGACAGAGAGAGACATGAGATAGAGGGAAAGATCAAGACAAGAATAAAGGACAGAAGAGAAGAAACGAAGGCAGAGATTCACCAAAGGCTCATATATTTCTTTGTGTCATTTTCCAATGCGTTTTGTGGTGTACTTCTTGATAATTAACACTCATATCAGCTTATCCTTATCTGGAGACCAAACTTATTATAAAAGTACAGACAATGTATAAGGAGGAAATGCCTAAGGGCAAGCAAAGCTAGTTAGCCAGGTAGAAATAAGTTCAGAGAATGGGAGAAAGTGCAGAAGGGAAAAATTCACCAGATCCCAGCAGCAACAACAATCAGGAAAAGCACAAAATTCCATCCAATCAATAAACTATATAATTGAACCAGGGAAACAGACAAGGCTCATGGTTATGTCCAGTCTAGGATATCAGTTCCCTTCACTTTTAATTAGCTGACTCCCAATGCTACAATATGTCTATACCACTGAATTACTCTTTATGCAATTCAAAGTTCCTGGATGTCAGCTTTTGCCAGCCACAATCTTCAATCTCTCTTTCTAGCCATGAAAAAACAAAACAAAACAAAAACCATACTTTCCTATTAATTCTCCTTGTCAATAAGGGACTATATTTGGATTTGTTGTGTCTGTGTCTGATGCTGAACTCAAGTCCATTCTCCCTGGGAACCAACTTACTCTAAGTTAGAAATACCTCGTACTCAATTTTAATGCTTTATAAGAATTCTATTCCCTCTTTCCCTTTCTACTGTCTTGTATTCTGCTAAAGAAATTCAACTGTTCTTTTACCACCAAGATTCCATTAGGATTGACTTAAAATTAAATCACGCTCATGAGTTAAGCAATGACAATAAGGTCATTGTCAGGACAGTTAGATGGTCCAGTGGATAGTGCTGCCAGGCCTGGAGTTAGGAAGATGAGTTCAAATATGACATAAAACATTTATTAAGCTATATGACTCCAGGCAAATCATTTAACATTGTTTGCCTCAGTTTCTTCATGTATAAAATGAGCTGGTGAGGGTAATAACAAACCATTCCAGAGTCTTTGACAAGAAACCCCAAATGAGGTTACAAAGAGATTCTCAGAAGAGAGAATTTCTAAGGACACACATAGACAGACAGACATTGTCTTCTACTCTAGTTTTACCCCACGCCACCCCTCACAACTACCCAACCAACCCACATTCCTACCTTCTTAATACAAATGTGGCTCACCACATAGCTCACAGGTTTTGAATCTACACCTGAAGATAACTGTTTCTCTTTCATATCTCCACTATCCCCATTGTGATTTCAATATGTCAAAGAACAGCATAAGAAATTAGATGGGAATTTGAGAATGGTTTTTCAGAAGTCACAGATATCATAGAAAAAGTTTAGAAACACAGAAATGCATAAAATACATGTATGGTATTCTATAATAGCAATGTATTTTACATTTTAATACCTTATGCATATATACAATTTCTTTTTAAAAGTTAAAATAAGTAAAAAGTTAAAGTTTTTGAAAAGAATACAAACAGAAGCAGATGACACACAAAGGCTAGAAATGTTAATATTTGTAATAATCTATATATATATCTTATAACCAGATACTTAACCCAATTTTACAATAAGGTATTGTAAACACCCCATAAAAGAAGAAAAAAAAAATTTCTCCAGTTCAAAAGGAGGGCCAAAAATTTTTAATGGATATTCCAGATCACAAGGGTACTATAGATTGATGCCTATAGTATAATTATTAGAGAATCATCAGTGTCATTTGGCAAAGAGAAATAATTTTAAAAGGCATACAATAGTGATTACTCTGACCTAAAGGCATGGTAGGCTACAACTCATCACTCCCTCAGTATTCATTTGTCAATGTTCCAAGCCTTCAAATGATTGAATATCCCTCAGATTTAGGGAACTTACATACTGGTTTCAAATAATCAATAAACAGTCATATAGATTTTACAAAGATATACTTACTTTAAAGGTATGAAAAAGTATAGCAAGAAGACACATTCTCTTGTCCAGAAACTAGTGGGATGGGGAATTATCCTACCTACATATATTCAGTCTCTGGGAGGAAAACAGATTAGTTTTCTAGTTTAATTCAGTCCCTATTTACTCCCTCCTACATCCTTGGACCTTTGATTTTTGGGTTTGTCTACCAGTTGGTTGTGACCTCTGGCCAGGAATCCCTGCTCCAAGATAGCCATGACAAGGGCTCTAGGTGAGGGATGTCATCTTCTGAAGCTACAACTGAAAAACCAAGAAATACCTTCAAACTCTTTCCAAATTACTTCATGATATCACTTAATGAGTGAATGATACCTTTAATACTGGATTCTATCTAATGGCAGAGGTCAATGAATTGGACATACAAATAAAAAAACTTGAAAGCAAACAAATAAAAAATCCCCAGATGGAAACTAAATTAGGTATCCTAAAAATTAAGGGAGAAATTAAATCTTAAATAGGATACTAGCAAAAAGACCCCAGCTAGTGATCATGAGTGATATTCATTATGATCAGGTGGGATTTATACCAGGAATGCAAGGATGGTTCAATATGAGGAAAACCATCCACTTAATTGACCATATCAACAAGCAAACCAACAAAAATCACATAATTATATGTGAAGATTGGATTTAGCTATCTCCTGATTGTAACAATGAAGGTACTTAGCTCTTCCTTTATAGTGAAGCTAGATTGTAATCCACAATCTATTTTTAGATTTTTAATCTACAAAAAGGTGATATCTCCATATTTTAAGTACATCTACCCATTTTTAACCACAAAAAGGTGTTCAGTAACTACAAAAGATGAATTTACCAAAAAAAGGTGCTAAGTAACCCAAAAAGATATAATCTAACCAAAGAGGAGAATTAAAGAGTGGGCAGACCTGGAGAAAAGTGTCTGCTGTGATTGGTAGACATGAAATTTAAGGGAGGTGACACAAGAGAAAAAGATTCTTAAAAAAGAGGAGGAAAGGCAAGAAATATATTAAATTTGAGTTGCAAGTTGGATGAAGGATCTCTGACTCAGAGTTGGACTCGGGAGATTTGCTATTCACTATTTATAATAGTCTTCCATTTTATGAAAAAAGAAAATTGAGCCCCATAGAGGTTTTTGTCACTTTCACTAAGTCATACATCTTGTAAAGAAGTATCAGAAGAAAATTCCAACCCCAGGTTTCTCATGAATATTGGACCAACACTCTTTGCACTGCAATAAACTCTGCATCAAGATGTAGTCTACTTGTACCTTTTCTATAAGAGTGGAAGGGTGGGGTAATAGTTAAAGAATTTATATAAATTATGCCCTGAGGGTCTCCTAATAGGCTGAGGGAAGAAATTGGGCATGTTTAGCCTGAAAAAAAAAAGAAGATTCAGTGGGGAAGGGGTGAAGCAAGATAGATATCTCCATGTTTCTAAAAATCTATCATTTAAAGGAGCAATTAAATTTGTGAATCTTTACCCCAAAGGAAAAAAAAATGAGTAGCACAGGACAGTATAGATAGTGCATAGGGAAATTGATTTCAAGTCAAGAAGATATGTGAGTTCAAATTTTCCCTCACTCACTTGCTATATGTATGACCTGAGCAAGTTACTTCTTTTTTGCCTCATTTCCCCATTTGTAGAATGAGATAATTGCATTTAATGGGCTCTAATTTTGGAGAGGATGTGGAAAAAATTGGGGCACTAATACACTATTGGTGGAGCTGTGAATTGAAATAACCATTCTGGAGATCAATCTGGGACCATGTTCAAAGGATCATAACACTGTGTATGGTTATAGTCATCCCTCTCTATATCATCGTTTACTTATCAGGACTTCATTGTGTCACAGGTTTTAAATATATATATACATATACATATATATATATATATATAATTCTATATCAGGAGATTTCCTTATATCATCGGATTTTCCTCATGAATACCATACTTTTGCTTATTTGTTAATGTGAGGTTGCACACAGCTGAGTGTCCAGCCGGTGTTTCTGTATTGGCTGATGGAATGAAAGGTGTCCAACCACAGTGCTATGTTCTGTATCCTGGGCACTGATTGACTCAGTGTTTATAAGAGCATGGGAAAGGTTTAATAGGAGACTAGGAAGGGTTTATAAAACCTAAAAGAATATATAGATAGAAATAATAAAATAAATATAACTGCTGTTTTGCAGATTTTCACCTTTGGGGAGTCTCTGGAACCTAACTCCTAGAATAAGTGAAGGATCACTGTATATATTTGCTCCAGCAATACCGCTACTATGTCTGCATCCTGAAGAGATTAACAATAGAGGAAAAGAACCTACATGTATGAAAATATTTATATCAGCTCTTATTTGGTGTTAAAGAGCTGGAAATGGAAGGGATATTCATTAATTGGGGAATAGCTGAAAATGTTATAGAATATGCTTATAATGTAATACTAATGTGCCATAAGCAATGGCAAAAAAGATGACCACACACACACACACACACACAAACACCCTGGAAAGACTTGTATGAAGTGATGCAAAGCAAAGTGAGAAGAACCAGGAGAATATTGTACACTGTAATGTGATGATAAACTGTGAATGACAACTATTATCAACAAGGTAATAACTCAGGCAACACCAAGGAAATCATAATGAAAAAAGATATGCACCACCATAGAAGGACAGACAAACTCTGGATTCATATTGAAACATACCATTCTTCACTTTATTTCCTCCATGAATTATTCTGTATTGAAAGCAATATTTGTCTTTCTTCATAACATGATGAACATGGAAATGTATGTTATATGATAACATATGTACAACTATATCATATTGCCTGCCTTCTTGGAAATGGGAGCAGCATGGAAGGGTGAGAGAGAAAATAGATTGGAAAACATCAGAAAATAAATATTAAAAATTCTGTTGATGTGTTTTCTGGAAAAAATAAAAATAAAAATATAAATATATACAAAGCTATGTCTTACTTATTTCTCTTTATTAGTTCTTTCTCTAGATGTGGACATATACAACTCATCTTTCAAATAATATTTCTGTTTCTTTATATAATGTCCTCTTGGTCCTGCTTGCTTCATTCTTTATAATGTCATGTCTTTTCATGTTGCTATTATTGTCATTGTTTTAGTTAACCTGCTTATGCCTGGGTTTTATGAAAAATCTAACTCATGCTGGAAGTTTAGGTTTGATTTTGGGACTGATAGCCAACAAAAGGAGATTTACTTAGGCATAGCAGGAGAAGGATATGCAATGAATATATTTAACGAAGACATTGTGTTGATTCAACTGATACATACAGTAGTGAAAAGATTCATAATCTGAATGAGTATTACACCATAATGATCCATGTCCATCTAGGTGAGAAAGCAGACATTATTTTAAAATGCTGAATGTCTATGGGAAATCCAGTTTCATTCTGTCACTTGTGATAGAGACATGAGAGAGAGAGAGGTTTTGCAGGATTTGTGGATCAAGATGCAAGAGCCAGGGTTCCAACAGAATGTCCCTGATTGGTGGCAGTTTAAGCTGACAGGGGGAGGGGCTTTTGGTCTCTGTATCTCTGACTAGAAGCCACTCTTTCTCCTTGGAGGTTTGAAGCTGGCTGAAAGACTTTTGTGAGGCTGATTTGGTTTTTTTGGGATTTCTCTGGCTCTGAGAAGTTGAAGTTGACACTGAGAAGAAAAATTTGGCTTTTTGGACTTGGTTTTTGTTTTTCTGTCTCTGAACAGTTGAAGCTGAACAGGGGAGATGTTTTGAGTTGGTGGTCTATAAGAGAGTTGAGCTGATCAGGAGAAACTTAGAGACTTTGAACTTTGTTTCTTTCTGAGGTTAAGCTGAAAGACTTGGCTGATTTGTGAAAAAGAAGAAAGAAGATTTTGAAAGGGCTGCTGTCCTCCATCTTCATAACTGTCTATGAGTCACACATGTGACTCCCCAAACACTCAATTTTATCTCATTTAGATTAGGGAAATTCCTCATCCCTCTTACCTCAGGCTCCCATCCTGTTATCCCAATAAACCCCTTGACTGAGAAAGCAACTGGAGTATCTTTATAGTTCAACTCAGGAGGGAGGGAAGAAGCAAAGACTTCAAGAAGATTTGGGAGGTGAGAGAGGCAAAAGGGAGAGGTTGGTTAAGGGAGGGAGTGAAGGAGGAAGGGGGTTAGGAAATAGTTTAAAGTGAATCGCTTTATTGAAAATGATGATACAGTCCATAAATTGAATTTACTTCAGCAAATGGTTAACTGCTCTTTTACAATTCCCACTGTGTGATTCCTTTTACGGAGTTGCATTTTGCCAATGTTTCTTTCAATGTTGAATTGTGTTTCAAAAGCCTGTTAAAAAAAAGACCCTGTTAAATATTGAACTTCTTAAAGCAAAATAAAATTTACTAGATCACCAGTAAAATGTTTCTGGATTGGGCTATTGGCAGAAATCCACATGCCACCAAACTAAAAGTATTGGATAATAAAAGACAGATGGTAGAAGAACTGTGAGGAACAGATTTGGATCTAATATCTTTTAGATTCAAATACAGCCCCCACCATATAATCTTATGATTGGAAAGAATTCCAGAGTTCATCTAGGCCAATTTACCTAAAAAAGTAACCTTAGCCACAATATCCACAACAATAAGTTCCTAGTGATAGGATTGGGGAACTTTCTAAGGAAATCTATTCCATTTTTGGACAGCTATAGTTAGATTTTTTTTCTTTAATGTCAAATTAAATCTACTTCTCTGCAACTTTCACACATTGCTCCTAGTTTTTTTTTTCTCTCTGAGATCAAATAGGGAAAGTCTAATCCCTCCTGTGATTATCCATCAAACACCCAATGACAGCTGTCATGTCCCCTTCTGTCTTCTCTCCTTCAAGCTCTACATCCTCAGACTCTTCAGCTTCAGACTCAAACTATCATTTTATTCTTTCTTTCCCTCACTGCTGGTGACCAGTTATTTCCACTGATACTTGTATGACATGGTCATTAGTCCAGAGAAAAATCAAAACATAAATAAGCACCACTTTACTTTGAATAAATGCTAAAAATGAGGAGAAAGCAAGAGGCAAGAAGTGAATAGAAATAATTACCCTCCCTCCCCACCCCTGGTCCAGAATAGCTTTTCAGATGTCTGAGGACAGTTACAATTGGCATTAGGACACTGTAATATCAAAAATGCTGGGCAATTAATTTCATATAAGAGGGAATAAAATGAATATTTAACTTATGAACTTATGATTTCATTGATAAAGGGAAATTCCAGTGAGGAAATACTTTCTCCCAGTGCACATCTGCTCTTGTTTTGCAACTTATAATTTAGGACACTGAAAGGGTAAATGGTTTGGTCATATAGTTGGATTACATAACTATAACAGAGAGAGGACTTGAACCCAGATCTCTGAACTATAACATATTCCTTTTTCTATACAATAGCAACAGATCAAACTTTCTAAAGCACCACACAATACATCTGTAGTTCCTTTGCTCAAAATCTTTAAATGCCTCCTTATTGCTTTCAAAGAAAAGGACCTTTTTAGTTGTCTTTTAAGCATTCCAGACCCTCCATCTTGAGACACAAATCTATTTTTAAATAAACATTTATTAAATAGCAGGTGCTAAATAGGAGATGAATGATAGAAGATGAAAGAAGATAGCCTTTCATTTCAAGAAATGTATAACCTAGAAGAGTCAGCTTTTTACATTAGACACTTTACATGCTTTACCTTAGAGGAAGGATATTTTCCATTCCCTAAATACACTTATGCTTATTGATACCTGCCCCTTTGATGGCACTGTTCCTTTTGGTCAGAAATGTTATACCATACTGCAAATTCTACTTATGCCTCAAGGCTCATCTCAAATTTGATATCCTTCACACATCATCCCATTATTTTTTCTTAGTTTTAGTTCAATCATTTCTTCAGTCATATCTGATTCTTCATGACCTCCATTTGGGGTTTTCTAGGAAAAGATACTGGAGTGATTTGCCATTTCTTTATCTAGCTCATTTTATAGATAAGGAAAGTGAGGCAAATGTCAATGAGTATCTCCCAGAATTATACAGTTAGTGTGTCTGAAGCTAAATTTTAATTCAGAATGGTAAGTATTCCTGACTCCAGATCTGGAACTTTATCTACTGTGTTTTCTAGCTGTCTTATTATTTCTCCTACTTCTCATCAAGTAGTGATTCCTTCCTTTTTGTGAATTAATTTAAACATACATTTCTTAAGTTTGATATTTTAGAATTGAAGAATACTTCCAAAGATCTAGCTGAATCAAGGGATGTAGTGCATTTTTATTTTACAAGATAAAGAAATTCAAATAGTACAAAGGAAACTTTCATTTCAAAGTAAAACTATAATAACAAATTTTGCATTGATGGATATATTTTGTCTTCCTAGTGTTGCTATGGGCAAAACACTATGCTTCATGTCAAGGATATAAGAATGAAGTGAATCATTGCTGTCCTCAAGGGAGAAGAAAGATATAACGTATAAATATATGCATATTGGGAGAAAAGTAGAATTCAAAGGATTAAATCTTTGTTCTAGTGTAAACAGGATTACAACAAAATGACACATTTTCCTTCATTTTTTCTGCCCCCACAAATGACCCTTGAAATGAAAATGGTTATTAGGGAGTATATAGCCAATATAAAAAGAGAGATATAAAGAACTCATAACCCTTGAGATGCCTTTGAGAAATTCAAGGGATTCACTTCAGATGATCTGCCTTTTGGGATATTAAAGCAACTAGCAGATGTGACGGTTGGGTTACTGATAATACTGTGTGAAAGAACATGGGAAAATAAGGAAATAACTATAAAACTGGTGGAGAGTAAACTCTGAAAGAAAAAAAAAAGTGGCAGAGAATTGAGTTTGCAAATTAGAGACCAGTGAACTTGGACTTTTATTTTTGGGGAACATTCTAGAAGTGATCTGATAAGAGAAAATATATAACGGAAGCCAGGCATAGCATAGAGCCTCATGACTTGATCAAGAGAAGGCCCTAACAAACAAACTTCATTTTGTCTCTTGACAACTTTACTAAACTAAAATGATACATGAGGAGAATTTTGTGAATATAGTTGGGAAAGATTTTGATAAAATATTTGCTAAAATCTATCTTGCTGTTGTTTCTTGGGAAGATGGAGAAATGTAGGCTACCAGGTGCTTATGCTTGTCCCTGTGCTGTATAACAATGATATTCACGAGTCAAAAGAAGGTATAGGAGATAAGTTCATCAAATTCACAGAAGATAGAAGCTAGGAAGAATATTAAGTGAAAATACATTTACTAAATACTTTCTGTGTGCCAAATACTAAGCTAAATAATGGTAATACAAAATCAAGTGAAAAGAAAAACTACCTCTTCCCCTCAAAGATCTTACATTCTTTTTAAATTAATTAATAACTTAAATTTTTATTTTTTAATTTAAATTAATTTATATATTCAATTTAAAACATTATTCCTTGGTTACATGAATTATATTATTTCCCTTTTTCCTGGGGCCCCACCCTTCCTGCAGCAGACACCCAATTTCATTGGGTATTATATGTGTCCTTGATCAAAACCTATTTCCATATTGTTGGTGTTTGCAGTAGGATGTGCATTTAGAGTCTACATCCCCAACTATGTGCCCTCGACCCATGTATTAAAACAGTTGTTATTTCTTCTATGTTTCTACTCCCACAGTTTTTCCTCTGAATGTGGATAGTGTTTTCTCATAGATGCCTCCAAGTTGTTCTGGATCACTGCATTGCCACTAATGGAGAAGTCCATTACATTCGATTGTACCACAGTGTATCAATCTCTGTGTACAAAGTTCTCCTGGTTCTGCTTCTCTCACTCTGCAACAATTCCTGGAGGTCATTCCAATTCACATGGAATTCTTCCACTGTATTATTCCTTTAATCACAATAGTATTCCATCACCAAAATGTACCACAATGTGTTGAGCCATTCCCCAATTGAAGGGCATACCCTCATTTTCCAATTTTTTGCCGCCAAAAAGAGAGTAGCTATAAATATTCTGGTACATGTATTTTTCCTCATTATCTCTTTGTGATACAAACCCAGCAGTGCTTTGGCTGGATCAAAAAACAGTGAGTCATTTAGCGCCCTTTGGGCATAGTTTCAAATTACCCTCCAAAATACTTGGGTTAATTTACAACTCCACTAGCAATGCATTTATGTCCCAACTTTGCCACATCTTTTCCAGCATTCTCAACTTTCCTTTGCTGTCATGTTAGCCAATCTGCTATGTGTGAGGTGATACTGCAGAGTTATTTTGATTTGAATTTCTCTTTAATTATTATGAGGGATTTAGAAGACTTTTTCATGTGCTTATTAATAGTTTTAATTTCATTAACTCAAAATTGCCTATTCATGTCCCTTGCCCATTTACCAATTGGAGAATGGCTTGATTTTTTGTACAACTAGTTTAGCTCTTTATAAATTTGAGTAATTAGATGTTTGTCAGAGTTTTTTGTTATGAAGATTATTTTCCAATTGGTCATTTCCCTTCTAATTTTGGTTGCATTGCTTTTGTTTGTACAAAAACTTTTTAACTTGGTGTAAACAAAAGTATTGATTTTACATTTTATGATTTTTTCCTACCTCTTGTTTGGTTTACAAATCTTTCCTTTCCCAAAGATCTGAAATGTATACTATTCTGTGTTCACCTAATTTGCTTATAGTTTCCTTCTTTATATTCAGGTTATTCACCCATTTTGAGTTTATCTTGGTGACATGTTGATCCAGACTTAATCTCTCCCATACTGTCTTCTAATTTTCCCAGCAGTTTTTTTAATCAAATAGTGGGTTTTGGTCCCAAAAGCTGGGATCTTTAGGCATATCATAGACTGTCTTGCTGAGGTCACATACCCTAAGCCTATTGTACTGGTCTTTCTCTCTGTCTCTTACCCAGTACCAATGTTTTTTTGATGACCATTGCTTTATACTATAGTTCTAGATCTGGGACTGCAAGGCCTCCTTACTTGTCATTATTTTACATGATATCTCTGGATATCCTTGATCTTTTGTTCTTCCAAATGAACTTTGTTACATTTTTTTTCTAATTCAGTAGAAAAGTTTTTTTGTAGGTCAATGGGTACAGCACTGAATAAGTAAATTAATTTAGGTAGGATTGTCATTTTTATTGTTAGCTTGTCCTACCCACGAGCAATTTATATTTTTCAATTGTTTAGAATTAGCTTTAATTGTGTGGAGAGTGTTTTGTTGCTGTGTTCATATAATTCCTGTGTTTGTCTTGGCAGATAGATTCATAAGTATTTTATATTGTCTAGTGTGATTTTAAATGGAATTTCTTTTTCTAATTCTTGCTGCTGAGATGTGTTTGTGATATATAGAAATGCTGATGACTTTTGTGGGTTTATTTTGTATCCTGAAACTTCGCTAAAGTTGTTGATTATTTTGACTAACTTTTTGGTTGATCCTCTACGACTCTTTAAGTATACCATCATATCATCTCCAGAGTGATAGCTTGGTGTTCTCATTCCCTATTTTAATACCTTCAATTTCTTGTAATTTTCTAATTGCTACAGCTAGTGTTTCTAGTATGATGTTAAATAATAGAGGTGATAATGGGAATCCTCGTTTCACTCCTGATCTCATTGGGAAGGCTTCTAGTTTATCCCCATTGCAGATAATGTTCGCTGATGGTTTTAGATATATACTGTTTATTATTGTGAGGAAAGGCCCTACTATTGCTATATTTTCCAGTGGTTTCAACAGAAATGACTGTTGTATTTTGTCAAAGGCTTTTTCTGAATCTATTGAGATAATCATGTGATTTTTGTCAGTTTGCTTTTTGATATGGTCAATCATGTGGATTGTTTTCCTAAAATTCAACCATCCTTGCATTCCTCATATGAATCCTACATGGTCATAGTGAAAAACCCTCATGATCAGTTGTTGGAGTCTTTTTCTAGTATCCTATTTAAGATTTTTGCATCTATATTCATTAAGGAGTTTGGTCTATACTTTTCTTTCTCTGTTTTTGACCTGCCTGACTTAGGGATCAGTACCATGTTTGTGTCGTAAAATGAATTTGGTAGAACTCCTTCTTTGTTTATTCTTTCAAATAGTTTGTATAATATTAGGATTAGTTGTTTTTTGAATGTTTTATAGAATTCATTTTTGAATTCATCAGGCCCTGGGGATTATTTCTTAGGGAGTTCTTTGATGGCTTGTTCAATTTTTTCTTCTGATATAAGGTTGTTTAGATAATTTATTTCTTCCTCTGTTAGTCTAGGCAATTTATATTTTTGTAAGTATTCATTCATATTACCAAGATTGCCATATTTGTTGCCATATAATTGGGCATAATAGTTTTTAATGATTGCCTTAATTTCCTCTTTGTTGGAGGGGAGATCCCCCTTTTCATCTTGGATACTGTCAATTTGGTTTTTTTCTTTCATTTTTTAAATTAGTCTGACAAAAATTAGTCTGACTAGTACTTTGTCTATTTTATTTGTTTTATTAAAGTACCGGCTTCTAGTCTTAATTATTAAATCAAGAGTTCTTTGACTTTCAATTTTATTAATTTCTCCATTGATCTTTTGGATGTCTACTTTAGTCTTCATCTGAGGATTTTGAATTTGTTCACTTTCTAACTTTTTAAATTTGCATGTCCAATTCATTAACCTCTGCCCTTCTTGATTTGTTAATATATGAACTCAAGGATATAAATTTCCACCTCAGTACTGCGTTGGCTACAAGCCATAGGTTTTGAAAGATGTCTCTCATCTTTGTCATTTTCTTCAATGAAGTTATTAATTGTTTCTGTTATTTGTTCTTTAACTAACCGGTTTTGCAGAATCATATTGTTTAATTTCCAATTAATTTTTGATTTATCTCTCCATGTACCCTTACAAATTTTATTTTCATTGCATTGTGATCTGAGATTTCTGCTCTTTTGCACTTGTTTGCAATGTTTTTATGCCCTAATACATGGTGAATTTTTGTGAATGTACCATGTGCTGCTGAAAAGAAGGTATATTCTTTTTTGTCCCTATTTATTTTTCTCCACATGTCTACTAACTCTAATTTTTCTAAGATTTCATTCACTTCTCTTACCTCTTGTTTATTTTTTTTGGTTTGATTAATCTAGTTCAGATAGAGGAAGGTTCAGGTCTCCCACTAGTATGGTTTTTCTATCGATTTCATCCTTGAGCTCCACTAGTTTCTCCTTTAGAAATTTGGGTGCTATGCCATTTGGTGCATGCATGTTGAGTACTGATATTTCCTCATTGTCTATACTGCCTTTTATCAGGTTGTAATTACCTTTCCTATCTCTTTTAACTAGATTTATTTTTACTTTGGTTTTGTCAGATATCATGATTGTGACTCCTACCTTCTTTTTATCAGTTGATGCCCAAGAGATTTGACTCTATTCTCTTACTTCACCCTATGTGTGTTTACCTTACTAATGTGTGTTTCTTGTAGACAGGATATGGTAGTGTTTTGGATTCTAATCCACTCTGGTATTCACTTGTGTTTTATGGGTGAGTTCATTCCATTCACATTCAGATTTATGATTACCAGCTGTTTATTTCCAGGCATTTTGATTTCTACTCCTGGTCCTGCCTTTTCTTCTTTTACTATTTCCTTCTACACCAATGTTTGCTTTTAATCAGTCCCCCTAGTTCCCACCCATATTTTACTTCCCTTTCTACTGCCTCCCTTCTTTCCCCCCCCCTTATTTTCCCTGTAGTCTTTCTAAAATTAACCCCCCACTCTCTCCTTACCTTGTATTGCTTCCCTCCCCACCAGTCCATTTATGACCCTTCTATTTTGCTATAGGGTGAAAATCTATTCTCTGCCCCAATGGATTGGATTGTTCTTCCCTCTTTTGATCAATTTCAAAGCACCTAAGAGTTGAGTATTTCCTAACTCTAACCTCTTTACCATTCCAGTGTATTGATATTCTCCCCCCCTCCCACCATGAGCTTCTTTGTGACATACAAGTTACCACTATTTGTTTCTTTTTCCATTTCTTTTAGTATTAACATCTTTTTTAGCTCTTGTTACATATATATATATATACACATGTATATGTATTTATGCATACATATATCTATCTATGGGGGACTATGAACCTCCATCAGGTTTTGTTATCTTCTAGAAAAATAGTATCATTCCACACACACGTTAATATCTTCAGTTTTGTATAAACTCCACTCATAACCAAACAAGATCATACCTAGCCAATAAGAAAAAATGTATGTATAATAATACACATGAAATCATATTACATATAATACACACATAATAATATTATATATGTAACACATGTATATAATCATATTACACATATAATAATTATTGGAAAAGATAAACTATTTTTTAGTTCTGTGTAATTATTTGTATATATTTCCTTTGTTGAAGATAACTATAACTATAGGATAGTGTGATATAATAAAGCTAAGAAGACCTGAATTCAAATCTTGTCTCATATATTTACTCTATTGGCTGTGGTGTGAACTTTTTAGCCTAGATTTATCATCTGATAAATAGGGATAAGAACAGTGCCTATCTTATAAGATATTACATGTCATGAATTTCAAACAAAGTAAGGTATGGGAAGTCTCTTGCATCCCTTAAAGGGTTATAGATATATAAACAATTTTCTTCAGTCTGTGAATTAGAGTTAATTGGTGAAGTTGAGATAAAACTAAAGCCTTTTTCTGTGAATTCTAAATAGCATAGTTCATTTTTCAATTACCAAGAAATTCAAGGAATGCTTCTCTGAAATACCAAGTTTAGATCTGGAGATCAAAACACTCTACCAACATAATTTCCCAAAATGTGACTTGTAAACAGCTCAGATTCTTCTTTGAAACTTTTGTTTTAAATACTAATACAAAATACTTAGACTAAAAAAAAATTAATAAAAAATCCAGAAAATTGTAGAGGAAAGAATTAATGCTTCAGTACTTTGAAATATTCATCACAATATAAATTATATGAAGTAGAGATGATTTCATCCTTTCCTCACAATCTGGAACTTTGTTACTTTTTTATTTTAAAATCTATTATTAGGGATAATTAAAATATAGTACAGTAAAAGATTAAGTGGTGCTATGAGAACTAAGGAATAATTTATGTGGTATCCTGCCCATTCTCCTCCCTCAATTTCAGGGATATGGTGGGTGGGGACTGTGGAATATTCAATAGTAGGATGCAGTTTTCTACTCTCTCCAGCATCTTTGAAAACAATGCATGTATTGTTTGGAATCAATTGGAATAATTGTTGGACATTTGGGAAAAGCAATTTAAGAGAAATGGTGAATAACTAAAATGAGCAATCATGGAGGCTTTATATTTTATTCTGAATCAAGAAACATTTATTAATTGCCTAATATTTGCCTGGCACTGTGGAAAATATAGGCATAGGAAGAAAAAAACCCTGCCATCAATGAGTTTAAATTCCATTAGTAGGGGAAGAATGGAGTGGACACAACTTTTTTAATGCTGAGCCTAACCTTCCTGAAATCATGACAATTGATACTGGGTGGTCCACAGACATTATAAAAAATTGTTCAAGTTCTAATATTTGTGGGTGACTTTGTAGAGACTTAAAAATTTAAAAAGGCTGGGGAGAGTGGTTGTGGTGAAAGAACACCACATTTTGCCTAATAAGAAGCAGACATAGTGATAACCAAAAAGGGAGAAACATTAGAAACTGAAAGGGTTCAGAGGGAAGTTTAGGACTACTTCTTCACAGTTTGGGGGAAAAAAGACTAAGGGGTTGATGAATGTAGTGAGAAAACTGATCATTTCCAGGCTATAGGCATCAGGTTATTGACAACTGCCATACTCTATCTCCTCACATTTGCCCCTTGGCTTTGCTAACTTCAAGAACCATCTAAACTCTTTTACATGAAGTCTTTCCAAATATTTACTAACTCTAGTGCCTTCACGTTGATTATTTCCAGTTTATTCTCTCTCTCTCTCTCTCTCTCTATATATATATATATATATATATAGTATGTTTTTTATATAATTGTTTGGATCACTGTTTTCTTCATTATACTGTGAGCTTCTCAAGGACAAGGATGGTTGTTGTTGTTTTTTTCCTTTTGTATTCACAGCACTTAGCCCAGTGTCTGCCAAATAGCATATGCTTAATAAATGTTTGCCAACTGAATCACTGACATTTTGGGACATATCTATAGTCATTTCTCACAATCTCCTTGCTTAGGCATTTTTATTTGTTAATCATTCATTCTCTGCTTACCTATAAGCCTTACCTTAAATCTATGGGAAAGGTTTGGGAGGGAGGAAAGTATATTCTTGTCCTGCCTAATTATACCACAAAATAACCAGTATTTTAGTGAACTACTTTCCTATTTGCCCCATTTTGATCTTTACTCAAAGCTATTATAATTGTTGAAGCAAAAACATGAATTTTTTTTCTTTAGCAAATGCAGGAGAGAGAATGTACTAGGCAACTCAAACTACCATTAATAACTTGATCACTACCTTTGTTTAATTATAGATGAAGATAGCTCAGGACCTAGGCTACTGATAGTCCTTACAGGCACTTCCCCACTATCCAGGGGAGCAACCCCTACAGAGAAAGGGCTAGCTTTTCTTAATTATTCAACCCAACTACTAGTCCTAGGGCAGGTACCATAACCTAGTTGGAAGTAGAATAACCCTGAGGGAAATACAGAAAGTGGCATGTATCAAGTGAGTCAAACCATTATAATTACCTTAATTTCCACCTACTCTCAGAATCAGATGAAGATATTTTAGAACTCTAAGTCCAATGGAATAATCAATGTCTAGTTTAAATCTTGCCCTTCAGCTATCATTGAGGGATGCAAAAAATATGGTGAATGGATCCAACACTCTTGCCACCATTAATGCCAATTGTGAAGCAACTTCCATCAGTGAGCAACTAATCCCAATAGTTTTGAGAATCACAGTGCTCCATCACCCAAAATGATTGATGTTGCTTATAGGCTCAAGAAAGAAAGAAGAAAGGAGAAAAATATATGAGATAAAGAAAGAAGAAAAAGTGGGATATAAACAGAACTTGGGGGAAATCATAAACTTAGTGGGTAGGAGGAATATGAGAAGGAATAATTAGATTGATAGGAAGATATCCAAAAGTAGGAAATGTCATGGAAACTAAAGGAGGAAAGAATATTGAAAAAGAGGATATTGTTGACTATTAAATGCTACAAAGAAGTGAAACCAAACAAAAACTGAGAAAATGTCATAGGATATAGAAGTGAAATGATTATTGGAAGCTTTAAAGAAAATAGTTTGAGGAGAATGGGGAAAATCTGGGGGGAAATTGGATTGTAAGGGAATGAGAAATGAGTGAATTTGAGGAAATGGAGCTAATGAGGGCAAGTGACTTTTTTTGGTATCTAAACCATTACAAGGAATCTGATGCTCAACAAAATATGAAATCAATTGAAATATGAAATGTCTCCATCATTCTCTGTATTCCCCATTTCCTCCCTCTAAAATTAAAAAAGAAAAAGAAAATTCTCTTTAAAAAAACAAAAAACCCTTTTATTTTCTTTAGAATGAAAGTAAGAGAAAATTTTTCTCTCTTTAGAAATAAAGTAATGTAAGGGTTAAAAATTAAGATTGGACTAAATATATGAGAATGTGTTCCCCAAAATTAATATGTCTCAAGTCAAATAACTATTAGCAGTATTTATTTATAAAATAGAGGGAAAGAGTGAAAGTAGAGAAATGAGAAAGAAGGTAGAGAAGGACTCTAGCTTAATACACTAAATATCTGCTCCTGCCAATGGCTTTGCTCCAGCAGGGTTCCAGAAGCCTAACCAGAGGGCCCAGGCATAGATTAGATATCACCCACATGGCCTCTGAGAGAGAGAGAAGCCTATCTGGTGTTAATCTCTCCAGAAGTTAGGAAAGGAAAATTAGGTTTTCTACTTACCCACATGGTAGTTCAAAGGGAAAATCCAAGAGCAGTCTTACCAGAAATACTCTGAGGTCCAAAACTCGAGCTCCTCCAAGGCCAAGTTTGAAGGAGAAAGAGCTCAAACAACCCCCTCACAGGAAGTTGCAGCCACTTTTAAAGACCCTTCTTTTCATCACTTCTTGTGCCTTCCTTCCACTTTATAGGAACCAGTCCCAGTTTTAGAATTTTCTTAGGACTTCCCAGGTGGCAGTCAGTAGTTTCTGAGTTGTCACCCACTTTAGCATGTGGGTTGTGGACCTCCCCCTCACTTAAGGAAATGTGGTGGGGGGTATACCCTTCTGGTGATTAAATATAAAAGTGAGCAGGGTAGCGTTAATCCCATCTTCACAGTAAAATGGCTTCCTAAAGCATTGTTGATGGGCTAAAAAGTCAACATATATATCTTTGAAATTCATATTTGCAAAATGCTTCATCTATTTATTTACTATTTGGTATTATCTCTGACAGATATATTTGAGTATTGATTTAGGATTGGTTAGAAGGTTGGAAACATTTAGGGATCACCAAAGTGGGGGAAATAATGTTTTTTATGGAATAGAAAAATTCTTATTATGATATTACTTTATCTTAAAGTCATAGAGAACTTAAATTTCTTTTAATGGATTGAATTCAGCATCAAGTGAAATATGAAAATTGTATTACCAAAAAAACTCATACTAAAGTTTTCATTGAAAAATATCAGCATCATTAATGTAGTGACATAATTCTGTTTAACACATAATATTTTTTTCCCCATGCTTTAGGAAACAGCAATGTATCTTTGTTTTGTTGGCTAATAAATATAATTTCTTTTAAAGGTGCATGAATTTAGAATTCCCTAAATATTTTCCCATCTCAGGTTATCTGTTAAAGCTATGATAAATATGTGATTGTTTTGTAAAATGCCTTAATGACAATGGATTTTCTTATCTTTGTTATTTTCCTCCCTTCTTGTTTCCATTTAGCTGTTTTTGTTGTAGTCTTCTTCTATTAGAATGTAAACTACTTGGAGATAGGAGCTATCTTTAGGTTAATTTTATATTGGGTAAATAAAATAAAAGCTCTACTTTAACCTGTTTTTCCATATTAATAATATGGTTTTCATAAGGCAATTATGAAATAAATATAAGCATTTATTAAATTATTGCTATGTCAGGCAGAGCCCTAAGCATTGGAGAAGCAAAATAATTCCTGCCTCAAAAACCTTAGATTCAAATGGAGTTAGATGTGTGTATATACACCCATATAAATATATATAATCTTTATGAAGTTGATATGAATCATCAAATGAAGGATTATTAAAACAAAAGATGATCTAAGAAAAAATTCTCAGGGCCTTACATAGCCAGATTAACCAGATTTAACTTCTATTCTCTTATTCTCAATTTTTCTTTAGAACTCCTCATTACCATTTCTTCATCATATTTAATTTTTCTTCTGATTATTCACATTTTAGTTTTATCTTCCAAATTGGGACTTCATCCCAGGCTCTGGTTTTGGATTTGGTAGACAAGTCCTCTTTGGTCTCATTGAGGTTCCATTGATACTACCATTTGGAATGGTGTGCCAGGTACTAGCCTCCACCTTTAGGCTCAATTTTTCACTTTTGTTTCATCACTTAGTGATACCACTATTCAAGGGTGTTCTCCTGGCCTTGGGCCTGGTCCTTACTATACCGCTGTAGTTGGGATTGCCTATCCCTTGCAACCCCTCATCTGGAGGAACAGAGACAGCACCACCATTATTTCTGGACTCACAAAGAGCAGCCCGTAGCAATCTGACAAGAAGGTGCTGCCTGTCCAGAACCTACATAGGATTGAGTTGGTATCATTACATGGTTCTCCACATGCCTTTAGTTCACATATTTGACAGCTTCTGGGGACATTGGTGGGGATCTCCTGGAGGAGCCAATGCTCCAGATTGCTAAGGATTTAGAAATTCAGCCCCCTTGCCTGTAACCTATGCACAGCCTGGTGCTATGGCTCTGCAGCTAATTAAAAAAAATTCACTAATCACTAAACAGATAGAAAATAGTCAAAATATATATGTGTATCTCCTCAATTAGGATCAGCATTACATATTATCATTACATGATAACATATATTTCTAGAAGCAGGTTCACCTATTCTGCTTCTCCCCACCAACCCATTCCCAAGGGTGGTCAGCAAGTAGATCCAAGCACACAGTCTGAGGACTGGCCAATATTGTCCAGCAACTCATTCTACTTATGTTTGTAAAATATAATCTGGTCAATGATATGTTCTTGATTCCAAACAAATAACATTTGGAACGTTATCTATTTGTAAGTTGGAGCCACTCAATTGGATATAGCATCTTAGATGTAGTATCTTACAAGCAAAGACCTTAAGAAATCATCCGATCCAAACTACTCATTTTATTGAGGAAAAGGAATCACAGGGAAATAAATGAATTGACAAGGTTGAATAGGAAGTGAATGCATCGGAATATTATTTTAAGTTTACAGGAGCAAGGTTTTCTTTTCCTTTTTTCATTCTGATTATTTTTTAAAAATCAGGTAGCTTCCAAAATTAAAAAGTACAAAATGATATTGAATTAATTTGAAATTCAGTGAGATCAGTTGAATTGAAATACAATGAATTCTATTTGTATTTAATATAATCACATTTATTAAGTGCCTTCTAATTTCTAGGCACTAGCGGTACAAATTGAAAAAACTTTTGTCTGAAACTAGCTCATTTATATTCAATACAATTACTATTAAGTAAGAAAACACATCTTAACCTATTTGTTGAAATAGAAAGAGAGCTTCTGGTTGTACATTTCAAAGACATGGAGTCCAAAAGCCCATTCAACCACTAAATGATGGACTTTATACTATTGAATATGCTTTCCCTTCCTATCCTGACTCTCCTTCATTTCCCTCCTCTTCTAATGCATTGTGAAGTAATGTACAGAGTGGTAAACATGGAGTTTGGCAGACAAGACTCAGATCCCTGCTAGCTTGTTATGTGACACTGGACATGTCACTCAAACTTTCAGTGCTTCAGTTCCTTCATTTGTAAAAATGAGGAAAAATATTAGCTGTCATCAAAAAAAGGTTTCTGGGAGAATCAAATGAAATAATGAATGCAAATATGCTTTGCAAAGCTAAAAATCACAAGTAAATATCAATTATTCAAATTTGCTCTCTCCTTATCTTAGTAAAGCCATTCTCTCCATAACTTTGACATTAACTCTTTTGTTTACACTTCAGAAGTTTTAGGATATGCTCTATCTCTCTCTCTTTCCTTTCTTCTCCTCCTATCCCTCTTTCTCACCTCTCTCTCTTTCATACTCCATTCCTATTCCTTCTCCTCCTCTTTTCCCATTTCTCTGTCTTTCTATTTCTGTTTCTTTCTGTCTCTATCTTTGTTTCTCTGTCTATCTCTTACTCTCTCCCTAGCCATCTCTGTCTCTGTATGTCTTTCTTTTTCTGTCTCTCCCTCTCTCTCTCTCTGTCTCTCTCTGCCTCTCTGTCTGTCCATCTCTGTCTCTGTCTATCTCTATCTCTCAGTCTTAATCACACACTCTCTCTCTCACACACACAGACAGAGACAGAGAGACAAACAGAGAGAGAGAGAGAGACAGAGAGACAGAGAGAGAGAGAGAGACAGACAGAGACAGAGACAGAGACAGAGACAGAGACAGAGAGAGAGAGAGAGAAACCCTTCTCAGTAATGTGCCTTTTTTTTATAGAGTGCCAGCCTTTAGCAATAAACTCATGATTGGTGCTGTGGCTCTGTCTTACTAAGCTGTCAAGGCCATTTGATTCAGGGAAGGCAGTCTGTGATGAAAATGCAACAAAATGATTATTTGAGCTATAAAAATGTTAAAAAGAAAAAGAATGATTTCATAACTGTGACAATAACATTGTTCTAATGTCATAAACACATTCAGGTCCATTATTGTGTTTTAGTTACCATCTGTCACTAACTTTCTTTGGGATTATATTAAAACATCTTCCTAGTTTTCATATTGAATTGGCTGACTGAAAAATAATGCTTAAAGGAAGAAGAGCCCATTTACCTTTTGGAATCCTTATCTGAACTCACCCAATTTTGGCAAATCAGATTCCCAGAAAGCAATTGCATCTCCCCATCAGTGTTCTAGGGGAACTGTTGAACTTTGAGCATTATTTTTATGTTATTGAGTCAACTCCCATATTAATATATTTCACCCTCTATCCCTTTACCACTTAATCACCTACTATCCTC
Organism: Monodelphis domestica; assembly: GCF_027887165.1. NCBI lineage: Eukaryota > Metazoa > Chordata > Mammalia > Didelphimorphia > Didelphidae > Monodelphis > Monodelphis domestica. The sequence goes on along the minus strand of NC_077232.1, from coordinate 306,244,620 downwards.
TCAATATCAATTAAGCAATTGATACCAAATAAAAGGGATTTTTATTGGTAAGATATAGCCAGAACAGAACCAAAAAGAAATCTCCTTCAGTTTCTAGAGAGAGAACCCTCACAAAAAGTGGATGATAAAACAAATTCACACCACTAAAGTTTACTTTGAAAAGCAGCATTACATATCGATAGAGTTGTTCCCTTCCTTGCAGGATAGAACATTTTGACTGCAGGACTACATTGTATAGGTCTCTCCCAGGTCCTACACTGACTTCTCCCATTGTTCAGTTGTGGTAGCAGCTATAGGTATACCTTGGTTCAATCTGGCTAGTCATTTCCCCATTGGGGTTTTCTCATCAAAGACACTGAAGTGGATAGACATTTCCTTCTTTTTAAAAATTTCATAATAGAATTCTCCATTAGTGTCAATGCAATGTCCCTGAACAACCTGCAAGGATCTAGGAGAAAAAACACTATCCACAAGCAGAGGACAAACTGTGGGAGTAAAAATACTGATGAAAAGTAACTGCTTGACTACAGGGGTGGAGGGGAGATGACTGAGGAGAGACTCTAAATGAACACTCTAATGCAAATACCAACAACAGGGAAATGGGCTCGAATCAAGAACACATGTGATACCCGGTGGAATCACATGTTGGCTATGGGAGAGGTGGTGGGAGGGGGGGAGGAAAAGAAAATGATCCCTGTCTCCAATGAATAATGTTTGGAAATGACCACATAAAATAATGTTAAAAAAAGAAAGATGTAAAAAAATAATTTCCCCACAGATTATTTATCAATACAACTTTCAACAATTGTTTTTCTGACATCTTGAGATCCATATTCATTCCCTCCTTTTCACCACTCCTCCATCCTCTTGGTGTTATGATATAGGTTGTTCATGGCTTACCATACAATGCAAATTTCATGTTCATCATGTTGTGAAAGAAGACACATATCACTTACACTAGAGAAAACATTCTTGAAGAAAATAAACAATATTATGTTTCAATCTGTACTCAGACTTAAACAGATAACAGTGGATAGCCCTTTTCATCATGAGCCCCTTAAAGTTGTCTATCATCTTTGCATTGCTGATAACACTTCTGATATTCACACTTAATCATCATATACTGTTGCTGTTACTGTGTATAACGTTCTTCTGGTTTTGCTCTTTTCACTTTGAATCACTGCATATAATTCTTTCAATATATGTTCTAATTATCTTGGTAAACATTTCTCTATTGTTTTGGAGTTTATTATCTTCCCTTGGTTACAAAAATTATATTATTTCCCTCCCCTCTTCCCATATTTCCCACAGCCAACGAGCAATTTCTTTGGATATTACATGAGTCCTAGATCAAAAACTATTTCCATATTGTTGGTGTTTGCATTAGGATGTTCATTTAGAGTCTACACCCCCAGTCATATTCCCTTGACCCATGTATTGAAGCAGTTGTTTTTTTCCTTCTGTGTTTCTACTCCCACAGTTTTTCCTCTGAATGTAGATAGTGATTTTTCTTATAGATCACTCCAAGTTGTTCAGATCACTGCATTGCCATTGTCAATATCTCTCCTCAGCAAATCCCAACCAACCAACTCCCAACTGCCCACACCTAACTTCCATCAACTCACTATGGCCCTTTTTATAACCTTTTTTTCACATCTTGTTTCTCTGGTTTCTAATTCCTGTCACGGGGTTCCTGACCACTAGGTCCCCTATTAAATTAAAATAGGAAAATTAATTCCCTTTTACAATAGGAAAGGGGAAGATAGGGGAAAATAGGGAAAATAGGGGGATGGAAGGAGAGGCAAAGATGTTAAAAGGGAGGGGAAGAGAAGAACAACAGAGGGAAAAAGAAAGTGAAAAGAAGGGAAGAAAGGAAGTGAAAATTAGGGAAAGATAGGTGAGGGGAGTGGAAGGGGAGGGAAAATAGGGAAAAGATAAGGGGAGGGGATGAAAGGAGAATGAAGAGAAAAGGAAGTGGAGGAGAGCACAAAGAAATATAGAGAAGAGCAGATGAAAAGAGGAGAGATGAATATGGGAGGACAGGAGAAGTTGATTATAGGGCAAGGGGAGAGAATGATAGGGGAAGATAGGGGATCACTTCTCTCAACTTCTCTCTCAAATTCTCCATTTCTTCTCATTCAACATCTCCCTCCTCCTTCTCCCTTCTCTCCTCTCTCCCTCCTCCCCTCTATCTTTCCATCTCTGTCCATTCTCTCTCTTTCTCTTTCTCTCTCACTCTCTCCTTCCTCCCTCTTCCTCCCTCTCTCTCACTCTCCTCCTCCTTGCCTACAACCTCAGCACCCTAGAGAAAATCTCTACCCTGCAGAGTCAAGATTTAATTCTAAGTATCCTGACTCCAAATTCAACTTGTAAAAGAGTGAATAAATTATAGTGAGAGGAAAACAGTATGAATTTCTGAATCAGTTTACTTAAGTGATTTTTGACAGCAATCAAGTCATTAATTAATGAGTATTTATTTTTGTTATTGAGACATTTTAGGCCTGTCTGACTTTTTATAACCTTAGTTCTTGTTGTTATTTTTTTGTTGTTGTTTTTTATCACAAGGACAATGTAGTGGTTTGCCATTTTCTTCTCCGACTTTTTTAAAAAAAGAGGAATTAAAGAAAACAGGGGTAAGAATGGAAAAGAAGGACTTCTGGGTAAACATGGCTGCAATATAGATGCAAATCGCTTCCTCTCCCCGGCACCAAGCAAAATAGACTACCTCAAAAGAGCATAAAAATCACCTTTGGAAGAACAGAGGGACTCTCCAGTACCCCCACAGAAATGAAGGTACGTGGGGTTTGAACATTTCCACACTATAAGGAGGAAAAGCTTGCACAAAAACGTGAACTGAGCCACCCTTCCCCCCCCACCTCCCCCACCAAACCAGAGTATGGTATCAGATTGCTCTCTGGGACAGCGAGTGAGTGAGGAACATCTCTATCTAGGGGAGAACACCAGGGTCCTTTGCATCTAAAGACTGCTAGGAAACAACCTCTCAGGGCCGTTTCACAAGAGAACCCTGGGAATGGAAGAGCACACAGATGGCGGGTCCCCTACAAACTGGGAACAGTGAGGAGTCTTGAGAGTGTGCAAAAACTGCCTAAGGCCAAAGCTTTGCTCCTTGCTGTAGTGAAGGGGGGGGGGGCAAGCCAGGGTAAAATTTGCCTAAAGTAAATCACTGGTTCAAAAGGTTATAGCTAAAGAGGAAAGGTCAGAACTAGGAGAAGATATCAAAATACCAGGGAATCCACAAGTGACAATCATAACTTTGAACGTAAATGGGATGAACTCACCCATAAAACGTACACAAATAGCAGATTGGATTAGAACCGCAAACCCTACCATATGTTGCCTTCAAGAAACACATCTGAGGCAGGTTGATATTCACAAGGTTAGAATTAAAGGATGGAATAAGACCTTTTGGGCCTCAACTGATAGAAAGAAGGCAGGAGTTGTAATCATGATATCTGACAAAGCCAAAGCAAAAATAGACCTGATCAAAAAGGATAGGGAAGGTAAATATATTCTGTTAAAAGGGAGTATAGACTCCCTTTTATCACTAATATCACTAATCAACATGTATGCACCAAATAGTATAGCATCCAAATTTCTAATGAAGAAACCAGGAGTATTGAGGAGGAAATAGACAGTAAAACCATATTAGTGGGAGATTTGAACCAACCACTATCAAATTGAGATAAATTTTCAAATCATAAGGCAATAAAAATAGTGATCAGTAAGAGTACATGGAGAGCCAAATCAAAAATTAATTGGAAATTAAATAATATGATACACCAAAATCGGTAAGTTAGAGAACAAATCATAGATACAATTCATAATTTCATTGAGGAAAATGACAATGGTGAGACATCCTTTCAAACCTTATGGGATGCAGCCAAAGCAGTACTTAGAGGAAAATTCATATCCTTGAGTACATATATTAACAAATTAGGGAGGGCAGAGGTCAATGAATTGGAAATACAAATAAAAAAACTTGAGAGCTAACAAATTAAAACCCCCCCAAAGAAAACCAAACTACAGCTCCTAAGAATTAAGGGAGAAATTAATAAAATCAATAGTGAAAGAACTATTGAACTAATAAATAAGACTAGAAGCTGGTACTTTGAAAAAACAAACAAAACAGACAAAGTACTGGTCAATCTAATTAAAAAAAAGGAAAGAAGAAAAGCAAATTAACAGCATCAAAGATGAAAAGGGGGACATCACCTCCAATGAGAAGGAAATTAAGAAAATCATTAAAAATTACTTTGCCCAAATATATGGTAATAAATATACCAATCTAGGTGATATGGATGAATATTTACAAAAATATAAATTGCCTAGACTAACAGAAGAAGTAATAGAATATCAGAAATGAAATCCAACAGGCCATTAAAGAACTTCATGAGAAAAAATCCCCAGGGCCTGATGGATTCACCAGTGAATTCTATCAAACATTCAAAGAACAGCTAACGCCAATACTATACTAACTATTTGACATAATAAGCAAAGAGGGAGTTCTACCAAATTCCTTTTATGACACAAACATGGTACTGATTCCAAAGCCAGGAAGTCCAAAAACAAAGAAAGAAAATTATAGGCCAATCTCCCTAATGAATATAGATGCAAAAATCTTAAATAGAATACTTGCAAAAAGACTCCAGCAAGTGATCAGAAGAGTCATTCACCATGATCAAGGAGGATTTATACCAGGGATACAGTGCTGGTTCAATATTAGGAAAACCATCCACATAACTGACCACATCAACAAACAAACCAACAAAAATCACATGATTATTTCAATAGATGCAAAAAAGCCTTTGATAAAATACAACACCCATTCCTATTAAAAACACTGGAAAGCATAGGAATAGAAAGGTCATTCCTAAAAATAATAAACAGTATATATCTGAAACTATCAACTACTATCATCTGCAATGGGGATAAACTAAATGCATTCCCAATAAGATCAGGAGTGAAACAAGGATGCCCATTATCACCTCTACTATTTGACATTGTACTAGAAACACTAGCAGTAGCAATTAGAGAAGAAAAGAAATTGAATGCATTAAAATAGACAAGGAGGAGACCAAGTTATCAGTCTTTGTGGATGACATGATGGTCTACTTAAAGAATCCTAGAGATTCAACCAAAAAGCTAATCAAAATATTCAACAACTTTAGCAAAGTTGCAGGATACAAAATAAACCCACATAAGTCATCAGCATTTCTATATATTTCCAACACAGCTCAGCAGCAAGAACTAGAAAGAGAAATCCCATTCAAAATCATCTTAGACAAAATAAAATACTTAGGAATCTATCTCCTGAGACAAACACAGGAACTATATGAACACAACTACAAAACACTCTCCACACAACTAAAACTGGACTTGAACAATTGGAAAAACATTAACTGCTCATGGGTAGGATGAGCCAATATAATAAAAATGACCATCCTACCCAAACCCATTTATCTATTTAGTGCCTTACCCATTGAACTTCCAAAATTTTTTTTTTTACTGATTTAGAAAAAAAACTATGACAAAGTTCATTTGGAAGAACAAATTATCAAGGATATCCAGGGAAATAATGAAAAAAATACAAAGGAAGGGGGCCTTACAGTCCCAGATCTCAGACTGTATTATAAAGCAATGGTCATCAAAACAATTTGGCACTGGATAAGAGACAGAAAGGAGGATCAGTGGAATAGACTCGGGGTAAGTGACCTCAGCAAGACAATATATGACAAACCCAAAGATCCCAGCATTTGGGACAAAAATCCACTATTCGATAAAAACTTCTGTAAAACTTGGAGTACAGTGTGGAAATATTAGGTTTGGATCAACACCTCACATCCTACACCAAGATAAATTCAAAATGGGTGAATGACTTGTACATAAAGAAGGAAACTATAAGAAAATTAGGCAAACACAGAATAGTATACATGTCAGACCTTTGGGAAGGGAAAGATTTTAAAACCAACAATACTTAGAAAGAGTTACAAAATGCAAAATAAATACTTTGGAATACATCAAGTTAACAAGTTTTTGTACAAACAAAACCAATGTAACTAAAATCCGAAGGGAAGCAACAAATTGGGAAACAATCTTCATAAAAACCTCTGACAAAGGTTTAATTACTCAAATTTATAGAGCTAAATCAATTGTACAAAAAAATCAAGCCTTTCTCCAATTGATAAATGGGCAAGGGACATGAACAGGCAGTTCTCAGCCAAAGAAATTAAAACTGTTAATAAGCACATGAAAAAGTGTTCTTCATCTCTTATAATCAGAGAGATGCAAATCAAAACAACTCTGAGGTATCACCTCACACCTAGCAGATTGGGTAACATGACAGCAAATGAAAGCAATGAATGCTGGAGGGGATGTGGCAAAGTTGGGACAGTAATTCATTGCTGGTGGAATTGTGAATTGATCCCACCATTCTGGAGGGCAATTTGGAACTATGCCCAAAGGGCAACAAAAGAATATCTACCCTTTGATCCAGCCATCACACTGCTGGGTTTGTAACCCCTAAGAGACAATAAGGAAAAAGACATGTACAAGAATATTCATAGCTGCACTCTTTGTGGTGGCCAAAAATTGGAAAATGAGGGGATGCCCTTGGACAATGTCTGAACAAATTATGGTATATGTTGGTGATGGAATACTATTGTACTAAAAGGAATAATAAAGTGGAGGAATTCCATGGAGACTGGAACAACCTCCAGGAAGTGATGCAGAGCTAAAGGAGCAGAACCAGGAAAACACTGTACACAGAGACTGATACACTGTGGTACAATCGAAGGTAATGGACTTCTCCATTAGTGGTGATGCAATGTCCCTGAACAACTTACAGGGATCTAAAAAACACTATCCACAAGCAGAGGATAAACTGTGGGAGTAAAAATACCGATGAAAAGCAACTGCTTGACTACAGGGGTTGAGGGGATATGACTGAGGAGAGACTCTAAATGAACACTCTAGTGCAAATGCCAACAACATGGAAATGGGTTCGAATCAAGAACACATGTGGTACCCAGTGGAATCATGCGTTGGCTATGGAGGAGGTGGGTGTGGGGGAGGAAAAGAAAATGATCTTTGTTTAAAATGAATAATGTTTGGAAATGACCAAATAAAATAATGTTAAAAAAAAAAGAATGGAAAAGAAACATAGAAAGCTGCTCATGAAGGTTGTCTAGTGTTGGGCTTAGGCAGAGCAGTTCCTCTTCTTTATCTCTTTACTTCTTTTATTCTTTCTTCAGACCACCTAAGGATGGAAGATCTCTTGCCCAGTTTTTGATCTGTTTTCTCTCCTTTTAGCTTTTCCTTTTTCCTTGTATTCTACTAAGGAAGGAAAAAAGACATTGGTAAGTATGTATTTTTAATTCCTATTTTTTTCTAGTGTCCAGCTGAACCCTCTATGTAAAGAAAAGAATGCATAGAAAAAAATGGATTTGTCCTCCTTGTTGTACACTTCATATTAATTCTGAATAATTTATCTGCGTTGTGTGTGAAATGGCCTTCTGAATGGCTACACAATTCTTTGCTAAATCGCAGGTTCAGGCTAAATAATTTCCTTGTGCTTAATGGGTAATTGGAGAAGCCTCCACAGGGAAAGATGCAAGTTATTTGTTTGGGAAATTAGAGCATTAGATTACAGAGAGTAATTATGTCCATCTGCATCAAGTATGATCTTCTAAGAAATTAAATGTAAAAGGAAAAAATATCCTTTTAAAATGTATAATTGAAGTCTACAATGATTTTGGATTAAAGGAATTCTCAAATTGATCCATATTGTAATTCTCATTCCCCTACACATCATAAATGAGTTTTATTACATATATTTTCATTTTATTTTTTCTAATGAATTTATATTGATAAATGGAGAGTTTCTATAAATACATCTTGAAAATTCAATGTTTTTCAGTGGTTTCACTCATGTCCAACTCCTCATAACCATATATGGGGTTTTCTTGGCAAAGATACTAGAGTGCTTTTTTCCTCTCCTCCAGCTCATTTGACAGATGTGGAAATTGAGGTCAACAGGGTTAAATGACTTGCTCAGGATCACTTAGACATTAAGTGTCTGAAGCTAGATTTGAATTGAGTTCCTCCTGGCTCCAAGCCCTGTATTCCATTTATTATACCACATTGCTTTCCTTCTGGGAATTTAATAGGGAACATTAAAATTCAAAATTGCTCAGTTACCTATCATGCATTGTCAGGATGTATTATACATTTGCCCAATTAGTTTTCTTTTTAGGACTTTGGAATTTCCTTAACCAAAGGTTTCTTGAAAAAACATAAAACCAAAGTTTGTGTTTTTATTTAAATCTTGCCTCCTATTTTTTGTGTCCATTTTCCCAAATATATTCTGTATTGATACAATTAGTTGCTTACATATGGAAATTGGGTTGAGGGGCTGAGAACTTTAACATGAATACAAACTCCTTCACTTACTACATATTTGATACTGTTGAAGTTACTTTAGCTTTTTAGTTACCTCAGCTTCCTCATCAGTGAAATGAAGGAATTTGAGATGACCAGGAAGATTTGGGTTCAAATGTACGTCAGACTTACTATCTAGATGATTAAAGTGTCTGGATTTCAACTTCCTCATAAGTAAAATGGACAGAGGAGGATGGGTAGACTTAATTACATCTAATGTCTCTTCTACCTCTAAATCTACGTTATATGATCTTTTCAAAATTTATTTCTATGAAGCTATATAAAGGTGGAAGGGACCTTATCAACTGATTAATCGAATCCCCAATTCTTCACATGAGGAAAATGAGGTCTCCTGAGCATGAATAAACTTTTCCAAGACCACATAATTGACTGTTGGGAAAACTAAGTCTTAAAAATAACTCTCTTGGTGCCTAGTTCATTGATCTTTCCACTACATTTCTATTTATTTCTTTTAGGTTCCATAGTCAGTTGTCCCTGATTTCTGCCACATGTTGTCCATGGATTATTGCATTTCATATCTTCAGCAGGTCAGATTTAGGAAATAAATTTTACAGAATCATAGACTTAGAAGTGACCTCAAACTCTATATTGTCCAATTCACAAGGTCCATTTGATCTTTACATGAAGACCTCTGATGGAAAGAGGTGTCTGCCACCTCAAGAAACATTCCATTTTACTTTGGTTCGCTCTAATTGTAAGATTTTTTCCCATTCCTTGAAGACTCAGTTTACCACTTTATAACTTTTCCACAACAACTTTCATTGCTCCTAATTCTGTGTTTTGGAATCAAGAAAAACAATTTGAATCTCTCTTTCACATTAAAGTCCTTTAAATATTTGAAGACAACTTCCATATCTTTTATAAAGTAGAAACTCAAGAGAGGAATGGTTAAGCTTGTTCTAAACCAGTCAGGATGAAAAAAATATGTGTCCTCTCCCATTTACTCCTCATGTAGATAGATTTAGGATATTTAGAGAGTTTTTGTTTCAGTTCCCTAAAAACTCTGGTATTGACTCTGATTCCTAGATCTCTTGCTGGCTCTATCAATCTTTTTAAGCCTATATGGTGATGCTATTTTTTTTCCTTTCATAGAAGAAAAAAGATCCAACAGTGATAGAAGCAACAATAGTGCCATATGTCCATAGGTCACATGAACCAGTGCCCTGTTGTTTGCTGAGATCACACTCCCAGGTGTCCTTGAGCTAATTTATGTTTTCTAAAGTCCAATAGTCATGTAGCTGCTCCTTTAGTAGACTGATGGATATCTATCCTCTAAGTCCACCAAAGTGATGGTGTAGGTTTTTCATCATACTTGCCCTAAAGAAGCAAAAAAAAAATCTAAACACTTAATTACTTCCTAAAGTATCTTAACATTTTTATGTTTCTATTGTCTATTTCTTATGTTCAGCAGTCTCCCTAAAGGAGCTTCAGAGACTCCACTGTTTCAGCCCTTTACTTTTACCAGTGTCCATAGGCAATATGTGTCAAAGACAAGACTAAAATTCAGCCATCCTTGTAAGATATATGGTGCCGTGCAAAGAATAGTGGATGGGGAGTTAGATCTGAATTGAAATCCCAACTCTATTATTTAGTATCTGTTTTACCTTGGGCCTGTCTTTTAGTTCCATAGGGACTCAGTTTCCTCATCTGTACAATAAAAAAAACTGAAAAAATGATCTTTAAAGTCTCTTCAAACTCTAAATGAATGGTTTATAACATTCTTTTTTTCCACTAGACTACATTGCTTTTCAAAATCTTACCCAGAGTCCCATACATTGACCCTATTCTCTATTTCCAACCCCACTAAAAACTTGGATTTCATACTTGGCTTCTCAATTCCTCCACTCCAAGATAGGGCAGTTGTTTTTGTTTTGTTTTGTTGTTTTTTTGCCTTGTGTTACAAGAGTTCAGACCTCTATGCTACTCTACTGTTTCCTTGCCATCCCCATCACTTTAATACATCAATCACTCTTTGACAAAATAAACCAAATTTTACCATAAAGTATTATAAACACCCCAAAAAAGAACAAGAGAAAAATCAGATTTTTCTTTTATACAAAGGACAGGGTGGGGGCACAAAAAAACTAAATTATACAGATTCTATCTATATATCAGCCCTCTAACTATATCATTGATCCACCAAATACATTTTTAATACATGAACTATCACCATCATCTATCTCTCCAGCTAATCTATGTACATAAATATGTACACATAAAAATAATTTCCTATCAATCTGTCAGTTTGTCTATATGTTAAGAGTTTTAAAAGTTGCTTATTACTAGAGCAATTTGAGGAAATATCCCTAAGGGTTTAATATGTTCTGAAACTAATCTTTATATCAAATAATCTATGAATTGTATTGGGGAAGAAGAAGGCTTTTCCTGTAAATCTAAATAATAAGAGACTGAATTACACTTTGGAAATATATCAAAGTTTTTTAGATTTGTTTTTATTTGTTGTATTGTCAGGTGATATTGAATATGGACCACTGCTTTTTTTACAATGTGCAACCTTTTTGTTCTCTAGTACCATTATGATGTTTGCTCTTTCCTTCTATGTTTCCATGGTGACTGAAAATGGAGCCCTTTCTTCAGGCCACTGGTCTTTGTAGCACTGATGTTCTCAGCCACAGAAGTGTACTTAGAGGTACCCTCCCTTTACACTTCATACAGAGACTCAAAGAAGAGACTAAGCTATCAGTCTCATCCAGGATTTCACTGCTGAGCTGAATACAAATCATCAGTTAAGTGAAGCAATGGTGACAAGAATTTGCTTAGGTATCTTTGTATTTGTATGTAATCATTGTATTTTATTGTTATTGCTGTGTACAACTTCTCCTAGTTCTGATCACTTCACTTTGTACCACTTCATATAAGTCTAACCAGGTTTGTTTGTTTGCTTGTTTGCTTGTTTTTGTGATCATCTTGTTTGTAATTTCTTATGGCTCAAGAGTATTCCATTATAGTCATGTACCACAACTTGCCCATTTGTCTCTTGGTGAATGGTTTGCATTCTTATAAATTTGTCTCAGTTTTCTATATGCTTGAGGAATAAGACTGTTGCCAAAGATTTGCTATAAATATGTTTTCCCCAGGTTGTTGTTTCCCTTATGATTTTGATTGTATTTGCTTTGTTTGTTCAAGAATTTTTTTTATTTAATGCAGTTAAAATTATCTATTTTACATCTAATAATGTTCTTTCTGTCTCATTTGGAAATAATCCTTCCCTTCTCCGTAAATCTGATAGATAAACTATTCTATGTTCCACTAATTTGTTTATGGTATTCCCCCTTATTTCTAAATGAGGCTTCTATTTTGACTTTATCTTAGTATGTTGTGTGAGGTATTAGTCTGTGCCTAATTTCTGTTTTCCAGTTTTCCCTGCCCTGAATTTTTTGTGGAATAGTGAGTTCTTTCAAAAGTTTGCATCTTTCAGTTTCTCAAATATCAGGTTATTATGGTCATTTACTACTGTATGCTGAATGCCATTTGATTGTGTTATTAACTGATTTAGTAGTCTGGTGGACTCCTTCCCCAAATAATATTTTCTGCTTGTATTTTTTGTCCTTCATTCTCAGAGGACCAATTACATCACAAATGATGTCTAATGCATGAATTGGACTTAAGTGAGGAAGGATTATACAAAATCATCAACCTTATTTCCTCTTTCAGGGTTATCAAAGACCAGTGGCCAAACAAAAGTCAAGAAAACTGGCAATGACCTGGAATGCATGGATTACCTTGTTTTTGTTTTTTGTTTTTTAATTTCTGATCAAGTTCTGAGTACTCTCCATGTCTGTTTCAGATGCCACCTTAGCTAATGTAGCAAATTGTTCTCATCCTTCCCTTGAAGTGGGAAATGTCTTTACATGCTTAAGGTAGACACCTTCCTAATTCACTGATGGGTTTGTGACTCATAGGTTTACCCTCAACTTGGTTTAGTCCCTCTACTGAAATTGTTTACTAAGGTATGACTGCTGGGCATGCTTTTCAGTGATGGCAAACCTTTTAGAGACCAAGTGCCCAAATTGCAACCCTCATGTGGCATGTGAGCACCCTGTTTTACCTCAGAAAGGGGAGGGAGGAAGCATTCTGATTGGGCTGATAGACAGAGGGGAAGATGATGTGAGAAATGTTCTCAGGTGCACATGGGGAGGAGGAATGGAGCAGCCCCCTCCAGCACTCTCTGGCTTAGGTGCCATAGTTTTACCAACATTGCTGTAGATTTCGGGGGCCATAGGTTAGAAAGTTGAATGACTGGTATACACAAAAGGCAAATAAGCAGCCCCCAAAAGAGCTGGGCAAGCCCTCATATCAGAGGTGCTAGTCCTCCTTGAATATTTCATGCAACCCAGATTACTTTAAAGCATGAATCAACATATACTATATATTAGACAGTATCCTAAATGCTGGAAATACAAATGCAAGACATTCTTATCCCTCAAGTAGTTCACCTTCTTAAAAGGAGAAGGTAACACATAAAAGGGAGCTTAAAAAGTGGTGGTATGCGGGTAGAAGGAAAGAAGATCCCAAAGCCAAGTAGAAAGTGAGCATGGCTAGTGAGGGCATTCCTCAAATGGAGATTCTGAAGAGGAACTCAGTTATCTAGTTTTCAAAATATTTTGAGAAACAACAACTTGCTGGAGCTTAGATTAAGAACCTTCACTCTAATTCCCCCCATAATTGCTGCTAAATAAATATCCAGTCTTTTTTAAAATATTCATATGGACTAATTCTATCTCTGGTATCATTTCATTTGAATGTGGAATTCATTCCAATTTATTGAACAGCTCAAGTTCTTCACCAATAACACATGATTAGCTTCCTGTTCATGTTTCTCTTAGATTAGAACCTATATCTGCAGCTCAGCAAGTTTTACTCCTAGTTCTTCCCAATAGGGTCATGCTGAGAAAGTCTGCTGATTCTTCCATATGACAGCTTCTGAAATACCTGGAAACAGTTGAAAAAGGCCAATATACTCTGTCCCTCCTAAGTTCGCAGGGTCCTTCTCAGGTCAAGGAGGAAAGGTACATAGAAGGCTGGACAAAGTATTAAGACAAAGTTCTTTTTCTCTCTCTCAGATCTCTGTGATGTGTTTTTTTTTCTCCTGTATATTCAGGTTTATAGGAGACCCACAGGGGTGTAAAAAGAGGTCCATTAGTTTAATGTCTTTGATGGAATAGTTGATTCATTCATTATTAGTGATATCAAGTGATTGACTTATTCAGTCAATCCACGTCTGCCTTCAGTTTTGTTATGTTCTCTAGGACCCTCAGTATCCTGTTTTCCTTGCTCTGAAAGTGGGGTGGTAGATAATGAGATTTTAATGGATAACTCCATATTTTTTTCTTGACTGATCCATTTCTATCTATCTGCAAATTTTACTATTTATGTTGAACTTTTTTCTTGGAATAGTTTTTAGTATGTAGCTAGGTGGCACAGTGAATAGATCCTTGGGCCTGGAGTCAAGAAAACCTGAGTTCAAATACACCCTTATTTTATTAGGATAAAGAGAGGAGGAAAGGAACAAGCATGTATTAATTGATTACTATGTGTTAGGTACTTGAAATACTTTCTTAGGTTGACATATTTAATTATTAAAACAATCCTGCAGAGTAGGTGCTATTATTATCCTCATTTTAGAGATGAAGAAACACAGATTCCTAGCTTCAAAGTAATAAAATGAAGATTTTTTTCACAGTAATTTCTTTTTATATATTTCCCAATGGTATGTAGGTGAAACAATTTTTGTAAAATCCTCTGCAAGCATTGAAATGTACCATCAATATTAGCACTCCTAATCATCATTGATATTTCCCGGAGACATGGAGATGGCATTGTGATTACAACACAGGACATGGACCCCCAAAGACAAGCGTTTTGTTGCTGTCTTAAACACTTACTGTGACCCTGAGAAAACCACTCAATTTCATCTGGCCTCAGTTTCCTTTTCTACGCAATGGAGTGTTTGTGAAGATCAAATTACTTAACGCATGTGAAGTGCTCTGCTACAAATGCTAGCTCTTCTTTTTATTGTATGGAATGAAGCTAGCTACTAGTTTCCAACAAACAAGCAAACCAACTCAAACCTCTTCAGTGCCTCTCTATTTGCTAACCTGGGACATTAGTTCAGGGAGGGAATTCACGGAATTTACTAGATACCTTCTTGAATCATCAATTGTTTTTCCCTGTAGAATGAAAGGCCAGGAATATTGAGTATAATTAAAAATGAAAATGTTTGTGGCCTCTTAGGACCTTGAAAAACAGATGGCTTAAGGAATCTAATTTGTAGTCTCTGTTACAACTACCACATTAAAACAAATGAAAAAAGAAAAAAAGAACCTTGGGACGAAGCCTTGAAATAGGAGTGGAGCTCAAAGGCCAATCATATCCCACCCCCACCTTGCTCAAAGGCAGGAAGGAGGAAAGGGGGGAGGAGAGCAATAAAAATCAATTCACAGGCCGGTGGCTCATTGATTCGAAGAGCCAAGAAGCTGCTTGGAAAACAATGACAGAATTGTGCTGGAGAGAACATGACATGAATAATATCTGGAGATTTCGACTTATAATTGTATTTTAGCAAGTACGCAGTCCATGTGCAGATGTGTGTGTGTGTGTGTATGTGTGTGTGTGTGTGTGTGTGTGTGTGTGTGTGTATTATGTTACCAGGACATCCCCAATGCATTCCCCTTCTCTCTTAATGGTAAGAATTCAATGTTACAACAACTACCTAATGTTCATTTAAGCCTTGTGCTTTTAATAGCATTTTTAGAGAATTTTTTCCATTCCCTTCAAAATCCCATACGTAACAATTTACAAAAGGAAATGGTGACATTTGTAAGAGGAAACAGGGTAATAGCTCCTTTGGGGACCGGAGAAGGGATATCTTTAGTATAGTCTGATGTGGATCAGTTTCCAATAAATTACTATGCAATCAGGGGAATATTCATCCAAAACCTATTAAGTGAATCAGTCACCAAGCATTTGTTTACTTTTTTGTTTCATGCTAAGCCCTAGAGAGACAAGTTAAAAAAATGTGGTCTCTTTCCTTGAACTACACTTGGAGGTCCTTTACAGTCTGATGGAGGAAACAATATCAAATAATGATTACATTCAAGATACATACAGAGTAAAAGGAAAATAGTCTTAAGGAAAAGTCACTAGGTAGGTTGGTAGAGAGAAGGGAGACTAGGAAAGGCCTCTTACAGGAGCAGGATTTATGCTTATCTTAAAAGAAACCAGGGAAGGTAGGAGGTCTCCTATTCTAAGGAAAGGATCATAGATTCAGAGCCAGCCAAAGTCCTTAGAGATCATTAAGTCCAAAACCCTCATCAGCTAAAAGGGGAAAATGAAACAGTAGTTAAGTGACTTGCCAGGGTCATTCAGCTACTAAGTTGTCCAAATCTGGACACTGGAAGAAGCCATGGCCATAAATAAAGCTTAGCTGATAGGGGATCACATCAATTCTTGCCTTTTTTGATCCCATGTTTGAACTTAGGAAGAAGTATGCAGAGCTCAAGTCCTCTCATACCTGTACGTATAGCACACTGATGCTGGTGACCCTTATCTCACTAGGAGGTGCATCTTTAATGACATCTTTTTTTTCTAACCACCTCTTAGTCAAATCTCAGTAAAAATGCATTTATTGGCCAGAGTACAACAGTAAACTTCCAAAGGCATAATTTGTGAGAGCAAGTGAACTGCCCGCTTTTTTTTAGATAGCTATTTTTGAAGTTATTTTTACAGTGTTGATGTTTTCTATTTGTGGAATTTTGAATTTTATTATGCTTTTCTTTAGACTGACTATTAAAAATAGAAACAGACTTGGTCAATGTTATGCCCTGGAAATGTCATCAACAGAGAGAGTGGGCAGTGGGAAGACAGGGAGAGTTTCCATTAGGTGTTTCCCTTTCCAGGTAGAGTGAACAGATGAGATAGGAGTCAGAGAACCTGGGTTCAACAAGTCACCTAACCACCTGTATTATCTAGATAAGTCATCTAATCTCTCTAGGTCTTCATTTCCTCTTATGTAAAATGAAAAAGAGTTGGGCTATGATCAATACCCTTTCTAGCCCTAAAACTCTGAACCAATTAATGTGATTTTTAATTCTGAATCATCAAAATCAGCAACCTATCCCTTGAATCCTTGTATTCCTATATTGATGTTGTATAGCTCTAAGTCATTGAATGCAAAGGTCTCTGAAAAAGTGAAATTAAAGTTCATCCAAAGGAGAGGGTGGAGGTGCAGGATGAAAGTGTTCTTGTGCATCTGCCTTTGCAACCTCATTGGGGTTTTCTTCGCAAAGATACTGAAGTGGTTTACCATTTCCTTCTCCAGAAAAATTTACAGATGAGGAAATTGAGGCAGAGTTAAGTGACTTGTCCAGGATCACAGGTAGTGTCTAAGACTGGATTTGAAATCAGGAAGATACTTTCCTGACTCAAAGTCAGGTATTCTATCCTCTGTACTACCCAGCTACCTCGTGGTGAAAGTGGGTAGCTTGTAATACATTCAAAAAAGTGAAAATACCCTAGAAAGAGTTTCAAAAACATGTATAAAGAAATGTGAAATTAGAAAAAAGAATATGCACTGGCCATACGGTGAGAATGAGGAATAATAAATGGGCAATCTAATATAAAATTCATTGTCAAACTCAAAAAAGAAGGGGAATGCAAGGAAGGCTTCCCTTCATGAAGGTGGGTGGTAAGTTTCCAGAAGGACCTGTACAGAAATTGCCACTCAAGACATATCATATAACAGTGGAAGAAAAATTTACAATGATACAGTCATAACATTGCAAACTCATTTGAGTTTTGAGAGGTGTTGATGAATAGACTTCTACAAACTGTAAATAGCAAATTTCCCCAAATTACCCATGTTTAATAGCAACGGAAAAAGCTAATCTTAGATAGTGGTTGAAACGTAATAAGCATGTTAAGAATCAAAGGACTTAAAGCTACTAGTAAGAGATTTACAATGGTATAATATTAAGGCAGATATTACATCATTGACAAATCTTCAAAAACCTGCCTTTAATATCTCTTTTTGACCAAATGCCCTCAGGTTTCTCCTTGTTCTTACTCTCCAGACTACCATGAATGTTGGAGAAAAGTACAGCTTGGAACAGAAAAGAACCAAGGGGAAATCATCCTTTGCACAGCAGAGCTGTTACCTTTTTATAACTATCATTACTTTTTCAGACAATGTGAATAATGGGGATGTTATTACTGGTTTATTATAAGGATAAAAGAAATCTCTTGAAATTTCTCTCTAGAAAGCTTGCAAATCAAGTTCAGAAATGGCAATATGATTTTTGTATTTCATAATGTTTATCAATTAATATTCACCTAATTTGATCAACTCAGTTTGTTTGTTTTTTCCTTTTAGTCATAGAATTTAGAGTTAGAAGGAATCTTAAAGATTATTGTATAATAAGACTATAGATTTCAAATAGGACAGGTTTCAGAGCCAGATAAGTCACTCAGGAGATAGAATGTTGGACTTAGAATCATGAAGACCTGAATTCAAATCTTGCTCAGATGTTTAATATTGATGTGACCTTAGCCAAGTCATTTGACTGCTCTCAACCTCAGTTTATCCATCTGTAAAATGAGGATAATAATAGCACCTATATCTCTGACATGAGATAAAATATATATAGTACTTTATAGGTCAAAAATTTATGTAAATATTATAATCTAATCTAAATATCTAATTTTTTCAGAGAAGGAAATTGAGATGCAGAGAAGTCCCTTGACAAATGCTATATAGCTGATAGGGAAGGGAATATTCATTTGTATAGCCTCTACTATGTGTTAGGTCCTCTTTAATCCTAAAAAAATCTCATTTTCAATCCCTATAATAATATAGGTGCTGTTATTATCCCCATTTTACAGTTGAATAAACTGAGGCAAAAAAAGTTGAAGCAACTTCCCCAAAGTCACATCCCTAAGGTCAGATTTAAATTCATGTTTTCTTAACTTCAGGCTCAGAGATCCAACCATGAACTACCCAGCTTCCTCCAATAAGTAGCAAATTTGAACTCATGATATACATACATACATATATATATATATCTTTATATATCAAAATCTTTAAATGCTCTCTTAAAAGGGGAGAAACAAAAACTGAAGTAGAGATAGTTTTATACTCTTTATAGGAAGGGAAAGTAGGAAGATTTTTTTAAGTAGATGCTTAAACAATACTTATTTGTTATGGTAATTTAGGGAGAAAGAATTTTGGAATGTTTGGAATTACTTCATTACCTGGATGACTCTAGTAAGCATCTTTCTCACACAGGGAGAAAAGGTTTTGCCAGTGAGGCACAAATTTTGAAGAGTAAGAGCTTAGAGATAGACAGACTCATTGTCTGTCAATTAAGTACTGATCTAGACAATTTGCGAGGGATTCTCCTACAACGGGCAAGTCTCAGGTTAGTGATTTGCTTTGAACATAGCAACTCTCAAAGATATTGGGTTGTGAATCAGCTGTAATCTAAGAAGATACAGGGAATCCCCACATCTGGACACTCAGATAATAATAAAAATAAGAATAATATAATTTGCAATGTTCTATTTGGTTACATTATATTATATATTACATTATTATATGTTATATAATGTTATGTTGTTATAGCATATTGTGTTATGTTCTTATATTGTATTATATTGTATGATGTGCTATTATGTTTGTTGTATTTACTTAGTTGTGTTGTGCTACACTGTGTTATGTTTGCTATGTCAAATTGCATTGTGTTGTGCTACCCTTTACTATATTATATTATTAAACTATCTTAAAATCAATACTATTCATTCCAAGGCAGAAGAGCAGTAAGAGCTAGGACATACCCATGGTTACACATTTAAGACTTGTCTAAGGTGAGATTTGAACCCATGACCTCCCTTCTTTAGGCCTGCCTCTATCCACTGAGCTACCTATCTACCCCTTGTATTATGTTATCTTACAATAAGAAGTCTATTCCCCAAAATGCTTTTCAATATTATTTCATTTGATTCTCACAACAAACTTCGTAGGTGGATGCTAACATTATGATCAACATTTTGTAGTGGAGGAAACCAATGAAGACTTCTATTAGTCTTCAGTAACTTAAGAAGTCACACAGTGAGAAAGATCTGGTTTGAACTTACACTCCTAGCTTGAGCCAAATTCCGGCACTCCAGTTCACTTCAGATCTTCTAAAAGCTGAAATGCAATTTCTGGAGAAAGTGGGATCTCTCTCTTTTCTGAATAGACCTCATTAGCCTCCATCCTGCCACTTTGTTAGTGGGGATGATGACTGGAGCCTTTGAAAATTTATTCTGTCTTATTTCCCTCTAGTACTTCAATGATGTCAAGATGGCTTCTTTCCATTATTTTTTCCTTCTAATTACCCTTTTATTTGTGTTTCCAGTGTGAGTTCTACTCTGGCCTCAGATACTGCTTTTCTTTCCTATTTAAATATTTCTATCTATACATGGCTTGCTTCCAACACTTCTTTTAGTGATGTTTGTTGAACTCCTTTCCTACGACTCAGTTCCAATTTTATCTTTTCATGTGTTACCCTATATTTCCTTTTGTGATAGCTCATTTGGATTATTATTAATGTGCTCAAATATTACCATGGAGTGCCATTAGGAATGGGTTACCTATTTAAAATGCTTTCTTTTCTGTTCCATGGGGCAGAAACATGGAATCATATACGGGAATTAAATTATCTGAAATTCAAAGATAAGAGAAAAGAGGAAATAATCTGAATACTTTGATACAGTCTTTCACTATGGATACTAGAAAGATTATTGAACTCTGTATCTGGTTAGGTTTAATAATAAATAACATTTACATTTGTCTGTAAAGTACTTATACTCATTTTAAAAATTTCCTCCTCATATCTGGATTGTTGTTGTTCAATCGTGTCTGACCATTAGTGACTCCATTTGGGGGTTAACTTGGCAAAGATATTGGGAGTGGTTTGCCATTTACTTCACCTCATTTTATAAATAAGGTAAGTATGGCAAGTAGGGTAAAGTGACTTGCCTAGGATCATATAGCTAGCAAGTGTCTGAGGCTGGATTTGAACTCAGGAAGATGAGTTTTCCTCACTCCAAGCCTGGGGCTCTATACACTGTACCACCTAGCTGCCCCTACTGTGAGGCAGGTTTTATTATCTTACAGATGAGGAAACAGAACCTGATTTTTTTGAGTTTATATGGCTAGTAAGTGTCTGCGACAAGATTTGAACTCAGATTTTCCTGATTACAAGTCGAACATTCTATTGCTTTGTGCCATCTATCTGTATTCAAGCCCACACTTTGCCACTTACTAGTCATTGGATGTTTTGACAGGCACTCCCACTCAGCGAATTTCAGTTTGCTCTATTGTAAAATAAGGGAGTTGGATCTGATATCTCAAAAGGACCCTTTGAACTCTAACATCTAAATTTCAACACGAGTAGTTAGCCTTGCCAGAATCCTGCAAGTCTAGAATATAGGAATCTTTGAAGGAGTATTCTAAAAAGATATGAGCTTATCTCGCTACAAAAAGTTGGAACCCTTCATCTCTTTTTCTTCTGTTTAACTTAAAGCCACATCAATTCTTCAGAATGCTAATTGCATAAGACATCTTTGAGAGATACATAGATGTAGTCATAGTCTCATAACTAGAAGAGATTTTAGAGATTCTCAAATCATAGAATCACAATATCTAGATTTTTAAGAGTCTAAGAATTTAGAAAAGATTTTAAAAGAGTCACTTATCTACCCTTTGTGTCTGCATCAGGTTCATGGAGCTGAAAGTCATCAAGTCAGCAAGCCTTTATTAAATATCTACTATGTTCAGGAAAGGAAAGGTAGGGGGCACAGTAATGTGCCAGACCTGGAGTCAGGAAGTCTCATCTTCCTGTGTTCAAATCCAGCCTCACTCTTTGTGACTCTGGGGGAGTCACTTAATCCAGTTTGCCATGCTTATTTATCTGTAAATGATCTGGAGAAGAAAATGGCAAAACACCCCATGATTCTTGCCAAAAATAAAACCCCAAGTGGGCCATGGAGAGTCCAATATGTTTGAAAAATAACCAAACAACAGGAAACTGTACTTAGTTCTGAGGATACCAAGAAAGGCAAAAACTTGGATCTTTCCCCACAGGAGCTCACAATCTAATGGGGTATATATACAACATGCAAACAACCATATACAGAATAAGTGGGAGATTACTCATAAAGGCATTAGCACTAAGATGGAGTGGGAAAGGCTTCTTGAGGAAGATGGGATTTAGCAATTTACAGTTTGCTATTTTTAATCTTCATTTTAAAGAAGAAAAAACTGATGTTCAGAGAAGTTAAATATCTTGCTCAGAGTGGAATAAGGAGTAAATGCAAAATTTTAACTCAGACCAATCCAGCATTCTGTTAACTATACCAACAAGTCAGATAGCTTCAGGAGCAACCAGCCTATTACTTTTAGCGCTGGCTCTAATTTTTAGGTATTTCAATTTTTTCTTATGTCTCAATTTGCCTTTTTGCCACTCACATCATTTACTTCTAACCCTGCATTGATGTTTCATCTCTCTTCTTCTTTTTGGATACTCGAAGTCAACTATTATGTTGACATGCCCACTAAGCTTTGTTTGTTAAAAGCTAAATGTCTTCAGTCCTTTCATCTATTCCTTATATAGTGTGAACTGTACCAAGACTCTTCTGGTAGCTTTCTTTAAGATGCATTCTAGCTTATCACTGTTCTCCCAAATTGTGGTGTCCAGAACCTAATGACTAGCCAGAACCTAACACAGTAGTCTAGCTATGGTTTGATTCTTGTAAGGAATAACATAATCATCTCCATAATCCTGAACTGTCACCTTCTCCTAAAATAGTTTAATGTCATATTTCCTTTTTGGGGGTACCATATCACCCAACCAAAACTTCTCAATTACAAATGAAGAAAATGTGACCCAGAGAGGGGAAGAAAGTCTCACACATTTAAGTAACAAAGCCAGAATTCAAAGACAAATGGTCAGATTCCAAATCTGGTATTCCAACCCTTACATTATGATCTTCAAGAAAATTATGACTTCTTTCCCAATATAGCTTACGTACCTTTTTTGATTCTCCATGTGAAAACTGCTTCTTTTTTTAAGCCCTTACTTTTTATTTAAGTAACAATTTCAAGACAGAAGGGCAAGGGCTAGACAAATGGGGCCAAATGATTACCCCTGCCCACACAGGTAGGAAGTTTCTTAGGCTGAATCTGAATACAGACCTCCCAACTCCAGGCTGGATACTCTAATGCCACCTAGTTGCCCTGAACATTGGTATCAACCAATGAAAGAAAGAAAAAAGACAGCCTTCTTCCCTGTGCAGTTCCATTCTGACCTCTAGTGATAGGCACAGGGATACGAGAAAGTATACAAAGTATTTCCAGGTTAAGATGGTGGCATTGTAGAAGCAAGGCTCTTCTTCTCCTCATGACCGACCAATTCATAAAGAGCTTCAAAAGGACAGAAAAAAAATCAGATGAGTGAAGGAGCTCCACTTTAGGACACAGCCATAAAGGTAGGTGGGATATGGGCATTTTCATGCTACCAGAAGAGTTAAATAACTCCCACCAAAATACAAGCTGATCAACCATCCCCACCTGTGGATCCAGAATCAGAGCCAGTGCACCAGAATCAGGGTGAGCATGGGGCAATCTCTAGGTTCTCCAGAGCTGGCTGAGAACACTAGACTTACCCCTGAGAGCAGAAAGATTTGGGACCCCAGAAGGCTGAGGGACATGAACCTTGGGCTCAGAGATAGAGCAGAGAGGGGTGGCACATAGCAGAAGCCACAGGGACTCAAAAAATAGCCTCAGGAGAAAAACCACTCCATAGCTTAATAAACAAAGAGTCTTCTCTCCTCACTAAGACATCTGCCTGGGAATGAAAAGAAAAATCAATAAAATAATAGTCAGAAACACCCAAGAAATATAATTTCAACCAACAAAAAGAACAAGAGAAAGGCATAAACCCTGAATAATTTGTATGGAGGAACAAATCCAGAATACAGAGGAGAAAGCAGAGGATGACAAACAAGTAAACATATCCAAACCTTCCCAAAAAAATGAAAATAGGCCACAAGCTCTTGAGAAGCTTAAATTTGAAATGATGAAACACATGAGAAAAAATAGAAGAAACTTGGCAAGTGGGAAATAGTTCAAAAAGAAAATAAAAGTTTAACAGATAGAAACTCCTACTTAGAAAAAGAAGCCCAGAAATGAAATGATAAGAAAATGGAATACCAGAAATGACATGCTAGAAGACATGAAAAGCTGGATAGACCAAAATGAAAAGGAAAGGCAAATGATCATAGCTGAAAACCAGTATTTATAAACTAGAATTGGGCATGTAGAAGTAATGATCTCACAAGACAGCAAGAATTAATAAAACAAAGTCAATGAATGCCAAAATAGAAGGAAACATGAAATATTTCATTGAGAAGATGGTTGACTGGGAAAATAGGTCGAGGAGAGAGAATTTGAGAATCATAGGACTCCCTGAAAACCTAGAAATGAACAAAAGCCTTGATATCATATTAAAATAAATTATCCAAGAAAACTGCCCTGATGTTCTTCAACAAGAGGGAAAAAAGACCTTGAAAGAGTCCATAGATCACCCTCTACATTAAATCCTCAAACTACATCCCCCAGGAATGCAATTGCCAAATTCAAAAGCTTCCAAGCTAAGGAGAAAACACAAGAAGCCATAAAGAGACAATTCAGATATCAAGGAGCACCAATCAGGATTACATAGGATCTGGAAGCTGTCACACTAAAGAACCACAAAGCTTGGAATATGATATTCAGAAAGTCAAGAAAATTGTGTCTATAATCAAGAATCACCTACCCATCAAAAATGACTATATACTTCCAGGGGAAAATATGGACATTGTAAAAAATAAAATTAAACATCAATACTTTCACATATATTTTAAGATATTTATTAATAATCATTAGAAATAAAGTAATAAAATATAACAAAATAAAACCATGTGCCCATGGCTAATCTACCTGTTCAAAAACCCCACTTCACCACACTCACAACAGGAAGCAAAAAAGCAAGATCAGGAGAGATATGAATAAAATATCAAAAAAATTAGAGTCATTAGATATGTAAAGAAAAGAAAAATAAATAGCGACCAAAAGAATACACCTTCTTTTCAGCAGTACATAATACATTCACAAAGATTGACCATATACTGGGGGTTAAAAACATGGCAAACACATGCAAAAGCATGCAACCATTTCAGATCATAATGCAATAAAATAATAATTACTAAGAGTTCATTGAAATTCAAATCAAAGACTTAATTAGAAATTAGTTAATGTCATTCTCCAAAATTGGTTAAAGAAAAAATCATAGAAACAATTAATAATTTCATTGAAGAGAATGACAGTGATGAGACATCATACCAAAATCTATGGGATTCAGCCAAAGAAGTACTCAGAGATAAATTTATAACCTTGAGTTCAAATATTAACAAATTACGAAGGGCAGAAGTCAATGAATTGGACATTCAAATAAAAAAACTTGAAAGTGTGAATCTTAAAAACTCCTCAGACTGTACCTTAGAAGATATGGTTTAGCTATTGCCTTATTGTAACAATGGAGATACTTGGTCTAACAAGAATCAGGGATGTATTGGGAACTCTTAAAATTACTCCACCCTACTTAGACATACTTTAGGGGAAGATAAAGTTGTAAACTCCTGATTGAACAATGAAGGTACTTAACTCATACCTTATAGTGAAGCTAGAACCTTAAACTAAGTCTATTTTTAGATATAATACAAAAAGGTGTTAAGTACCTCTAAAAGTTAAATTAATCACAAAAAGGTCAAGTAATTTACAAAAGGCAAGCTTAACAAAGAGGTGTGAAGTACTCAGAAGATATAATCTAACCAGAGAATGTGAGAAACAAAGAAGGTGAAAACTAAGAATGGGCAGTCCTGGGAAAAAAGCATCTACTGTGATTTGTAAATGTGAAAAACTTAGGGAAGGTAACATAAGAGAAAATTCTCTTTAAAAGGAAGGGGTAAAAAGACAGTTGAGAAATTCAGTTGGGAATTTGGAGCTGAATTGAGTCAGATTTGGAACTCAGTTCAGGAGATTCTGTGGAGGACTGGAGTTTGCTTAGAGATGTTCTTGTGGTGAATAATAAGACTGACTCCTTCTCCCTTAGGTTCAGGGAGGCCAGTTTGACCTAGGTCTTTAACTACTGCTTGGGTCAGCCTAAGCCAGAGCAGTTTAAATTAATTCTCTTTCTCTCCTTACCTTAAATCCTTCTCTCTTTATTTATTAAAATCTCCATAAATCCCCAGCTGACTTGGGTACTGTCATATTTGGGAATTTCCCATGGTGACCACTTACATAGATTTTAAGTCAAAATACTAAAATTATCCTTATAAAAGCTACCAAATTAAAAATCCCTAGAAGAAAACTAAATTAGAGATCCTAAAAATTAAGGGAGAAATTAATAAAATTGAAAGTGAAAGAATTATTGAATTAATAAATAAGACAAAGCTATTAATTTGAAAAACAAATAAAATAGCTAAAATACTGATTAATCTAATAAAAAAAAGGAAAAAAGAAAACCAAACTATCAGTATCAAAGATGAAAAGGGAGAGCTCACCTCTAATGAATAGGAAAATAAGGCAATCATTAAAAACTATTCTGCCCAATCATGTGGTAATAAATATGGCAATCTAGATGATATGGATGAATATGTACAAAAATATGAATTGCCTACATAAACAGAAGAAGAAATAGAATACTGAAATAATCCTGTATCAGAAAAAGAAATTGAACAAACCATCAAAGAACTTCCTAAGAGATAATCCACAGAACCTGATGAATTCACAAGTGAATTCTATCAAATATTCAAAGAACAACTAATCCCAATACCTTACAAACTATTTGGAGTTCTACCAAATTCCTTTTATGACACAAATATGGTGCCGATTCCAAAATCAAGGCATTCAAAACCAGAAAAAGAAAACTACAGATCAATCTCCTTAATGAACATAGGAACAAAAATCTTAACTAGAATACCAGCAAAATGACTCCAGCAAGTGATTGCAAGGGTTTGTGTAGACTGGATTTAGCTCTCTCCTGATTATAACAGTGAAGACACTTAGCTTTTCCTTTATTGTGAAGATAAAATTGTAATCTCTTGATTGTAACAATGAAGGTACTTAGCTCTTCCCTTACTGGAAAGATTGAATTATAATCCACAATCTATTTTTAGATTTTAATTCCCAAAAGGTGATAATTTAGTATTTGAAATACATCTACCCATTTTAACCACAAAAAGTTGTTAAACAACTACAAAAGGTAAACTTACCAAAAAAAGGTGTTAAGTAACCCAAAAAAATGGGCAGTCATGGAGAAAAGTGTCTTAGGGGAGGTGACACGAGAGAAAAAGATCTTTAAAAGGACAAAAAGGGCAGAAAAAGACTCATTTAAGGTATATATTTGATTCAAGTTTCAAGTTGGAAAAGGATCTCTGACTCAGAGTTGGACTCGGAGGAGAGATTCAGACCCTTGAGGAGCGACTGGAAGACAGACAACCAGACTTCTTTCCATTTAGAGTATCACCGTTGGTGAGTGAAAGGCTGACTTAGTGACCCTGATTTTATCTTCCCCTGACTGGGGCCTAGAAATTCTAACTGATATCATAAGAAGCCAGAGTTCTCTCTCTCTCTCTCTCTCTCTCTCTCTCTCTCTCTCTCTCTCTCTCTCTCTCTCTCTCTCTCTCGGTCCTTAATGTCTTCCTTCAATTGTAAATATTGTAAAAAAAAAACTACCATAAATTACATTTCCTTTAGTAATTCATTTTGGGATTTAGAAATTAAATCCCTGGCGACCACCATTTAAAATATTCAGAGTCCAACCATAATTAATTTTATCAGGTTATTCACTAGGATCAGGTAGGATTTATACAAGAAATGCAAGGATGGTTTAATATTAGGAAAACAATCCACATAATGGATCATATCATTATGATCATAATTGATCATAAGCAAACCAACAAAAATCACATGACTATCTCAATAGATGCAGAAAAATTCTTTCACAAAATACAACACTCATTCCTATTGAAAACACTAGAAAACATAGGAATAGAAGGGTCTTACCTAAAAATAATAAACAGTATATATATAAAATCATGTGCAAGTATCATCTGTAATGGGGATAAATTAAAAGCATTCCCAATAAGATCAGTAATGAAACAAGGAAACCCAGAATCACCTCTATTATTTAACATTGTACTAGAAACACTGACAGTAGCAATTAGAGAAGAAAAAGAAATTGAAGTTATTAAAATAGGCAATGAGAAGACCAGGGTATCACTCTTTGCAGATGATATGATGGTCTATTTGAAGAATCCCAGAGAATCAACTAAAAATCTGTTGGAAATAATCAACAACTTTAGCAAAGTTGCAAGATACAAAACAAAATCACATAAATCATTAGCATCTCTATATATTTCCAACACATCCCAGAAGCAAGGGTTAGAAAGAGAAATTCCATTTTAAATCATCCTAGACAATATAAAATACTTAAGAATCTATTTGCCAAGACAAAAACAGGAACTATATGACCACAACTGCAAACACATTTACACACAATTAAAACTAGATCTAAACAACTGGAAAAACATTATTTGCTCATGAGTAGAATGAGCTAACAATAAAAATGACAATCCTATCCAAATTAATTTACTTATTCAGTGCCGTACCTATCAAATTACCAAGAAATTTCTTTACTGAGTTAGAAAAAAAATAATTTCATTTGGAAGAACAAAGGATCAAGAATATCATGGGAAATATTGAAAAAAATGTGAATGCGGGGTCCTAGCAGTACCAGATGTTAAACTGTTCTACAAAGCAGTGGTCATCAAAACAATCTGGTACCAGTTAAGAGACAGAAGGTAGGATCAGTGGAATAGACATGGGGTAAATGACCTCAGCAAGACTGTCTAAGATAAACCCAAAGATCCCAGCTTTGGGGACAAAAATACACTATTTGACAAAAACTGTTGGGAAAATTGGAAAACAATATAGGAGAGATTAGGTTTACATCAATATCTCACACCCTATGCCAAGATAAACTCAGAATAGGTGAATGACTTGAATATAAAGAAGGAAACTAAAAGTAAATTTGTTGAACTCAGAATAGTATACCTATCAGATCTTTGGGAAACAGAAGATTTTAAGACCAAGCAAGACTTAGAAAAAAATACAAAATATAAAATAAATAATTTTGATTACATTAAATTTAAAAGCTTACATACAAACAAAACAAATGCAACCAAAATTAGAAGAGAAGCAACACATTTGGGGAAAATCTTTGTAACAAGAACCTCTGACAAATGTCTAATTACCCAAATGTATAAGGAGCTAAATAGATTGTACAAAAAATCAAGCCATTCCCCAATTGATAAATGGTCAAGGGACATGAATAGGCAATTTTCAGATGAAGAAATAAAAACTATGAGTAAGCACACAAAAAAGTGTTCTAAATTTCTTATAATTAAAGAAATAAAAATCAAAACAATTTTGAGGTACCACTTCACACCTAGCAGATTGGTTAACATGACAGCAAGGGAACATAATAAATATTGGAGGTGATGTGGCAAAATACAGACATTAATGCATTTCTGGTGGAGTTGTGAATTGAGCCAACCATTCTGGAAGTCAATTTGGAACTATACCCAAAGAGCTTTAAAAGAATATTCCCTTTGATCCAGATATACTACTAATAGGTTTGTACCCTAAAGAGATAAAATGAAAAATGTTTGTACAAAAATATTCATAGCCATACTCTTTGTGGTGGCAAAAAATTGAAAAATGAGGGAAGGCCTTCGATTGAGGAATGGTTGAACAAATTGTGGTATATGTTGGTGATGGAATACTATTGTGATCAAAGGAAAAATGAACTGGAGGAATTCCATGTTAACTAGAATGACCTCCAGGAAATGATGCAGAGAGAAAGGGGCAGAGCCAGAAGAACCTTATACACAGAGACAGATATACTGTGGCTCAATCAAATGTAGTGAACTTCTCTCCAACAGCAATGCAATGATCCAGGACAATTCTGAGGGACTTATGAGAAAGAACACTATCCACATTCAGATAAAGAACTGTAGGAGTAAAAACAGGGAAGAAAAACAATTTCTTGATCACATGAATTGATGGGGATGTTATTGGGGATGTAGATGGTAAATGATCACTCTAATGCATATATCAATAATAAGGAAATAGGTCTTGAGAAATGATACATGTAAAACCCAGTGAAATCGAGCATTGGCTATGTGAGGGCAGTGGGTGGAGAGGAAGGAAAGAACATGAATTACAGAATCATGGAAAATTTTTTTCTTAATTAATCAATTAAATAAAAAATATTAAAGTATACAGAGGATATAAAAACTCAGTTTTTAGATTAGCATTGAACACTAACTTTACTATTGGTAATCCAAACATGATTTCTATATGTATGTACCTAAAATGGAGATATTTGCTTTATGAACTGTTTTCTACAACTTTGTAATTACAATAAAGACATTTGTTATATGAACAGTTTCATGACCATTTGTGCATAGCAATAACAAACAAAGATCACAATGAAAATAGTCATGATTTAAAAAAAAACTTGTTTCCTTACTAGTTTGTTGTACATCAAGTATTTGAATCACATCAATACTTATTAAGGCAGGTAATGGACCTGAGTTTTAACTGAGATAATTCATGGTTGAGGAAATTCCTGTAAATACAAATTGGTATTTTCTATTTGAATTATATTCTTTTTTGCCATAACCCTTACCTTCTTAGAATC
Source organism: Monodelphis domestica (assembly GCF_027887165.1). Taxonomy (NCBI): domain Eukaryota; kingdom Metazoa; phylum Chordata; class Mammalia; order Didelphimorphia; family Didelphidae; genus Monodelphis; species Monodelphis domestica. The sequence continues at coordinate 306,214,276 of NC_077232.1, read as the reverse complement.
AATACTGTGTATACTGTGTATTGGTTCTAAGGCAGAAGACTGGTAAGGGCTAGGTAATGGGTGTTAAGTGACTTTCCCAGGGTCACACAAGTAGGAAGACTCTGAGGCCAGATTTGAACCCATCTTTAGGCCTAGCTCTCAATACACTGAGCCTCTTAATTGCCCCATGAATTATATTATTAAAAGCTGGCAAGGACCCTGAAAGGTAACATTATCCACATGTGCCAGAGGCAATATGTGAGCTCAAGTCTTACTAGTCCAGAGGCCAATCTCTACTTACTATACAACATTACTGTACAATTCACTATACTTCAATGATATTCATGATATTCATGTTCCACAGTTTGCCAAGTCATTTTCCCTACTACAGGGTATTTAGATTTTTCCTTTCTTTTCTTCTTTCTTTTCTGGCCCCTCTTCCCCCTCCCATTTCTAATGGAATGGAAAGATATATAAATCAGAAACTATAACATAAAAACAGAGTGTTTCACATAGTCTTAGATAAGGAATCTTCAATGCTAATAGCTGTGAAGAAGGAAGGAATCTAACAAATGTAATACATGGATAGTTAATAATAATAATAAATTCCATTTAACATGGAATGCTTTCTTTAATTTAAGGTCAGTTATTAGGGATATAATTGACTTTGGGTGATTCCATTTATGCTCAAGGAAGGTGTCTTGGTTCTATTTCTATTCTATAGTCTATATTCTATTTCTAATTCTGTAGTTTTGAAAAGGTGCTTGTCACTGCCTAGACAAATACAAATCAGAATATTTCTCCATTCTTAAAGAGATTCCTTCCACAGTTCTCTCATCACATAATGGGGTTCTTTGATCCATTCCTGGTAAATGGCTTGACACCTATGGCCCTATAGTCTTAGAACTTCATACCTACTTGGTCCTCTCCTTCCCTTATATAAATAGAGTCCTAGAAGAAGAACTTAACTTAGACTTGTCCCTCCCTCTTCTGCTGTGCCTTAGTATTCCTCTTTTGTGTTATTTTAGGAAATTTCCTGGCCAGACTTATGATTCAGAGCATGACATAAAATACTTTTCCTTCTCCCATCTACCACACCAAAGTTTTTAACAGGGCCAAATCTACCCACTTGCACCACATTGCAGTGGTTGGAAATTATGTATGTCATATATTCCATACATGGTCAGTTGATGGGTTAGTTTATTAAGTATAGTGACTTTCTCCCTTTCTTAACCCTTATTATACTTGGTTGGAGAAGAGAGAATATATTTGGGAAGGAAAATGATGAAAAAATTCCAAGATTTTAATCAAAATAAAAATCCATTTAAATAAAAGAAGAAAAATTTGTGGCCACTGTGGGTCATGAGATGACAACATGGATGTATATGTATTACCCTAATACAAACATATGTATATGTTAAACATAATATAATATCCCATATATTGTGTCTAAAACAACCAAGCTGTCCAATTCCCTGAGATGTTAGAGTATCATATGGCTATAGAATAATATGAATTGCTTTAGCTCTAGGGAACAACAGTGAACAAGGAATGATGAATAACAGTGTGTTATTTGGCCTTTTCATTAAGATAGCTAGTAGCAGTGTTTTAATAGTATTCCCTTGTGTAGGTATTAGGGAATCAGGGGATCTATACTCATCTAGTAGCTTTTGGGTTTGTTGAATCGAACTGAATTGAATTCTGGATGTCCTTGTAATGATTTTTGTATGTTAATGGACCATCATCAACTAAAAAGACATTTTAATAGAATTTACTGAACATACATGTAATAATAATAATTACATTATCAATGTAGTTTCCTAATCAAGGATGCAATCGAGTTGAACAAATAATTCCATTTTGAATGAAATTGCTTTGAAGAGGTATAGTTGACTAACCATTCACAAAGAAAAAATGATGGAGATTCTTCCCTTTGAGCTCCCTTTATCTCTCTCTACCTTTAAGGCTAGATTATATCAGTGAGGAAACATGATGGCTGTTTTGTCAAGGAGGGTAATGAGCTAGGGTGGGACTAGATCAAAAACACCATAGAAATGGGGTCACAGAGAGGTTTGACTTCATGAATTTATTCATTGGGATGCAGCTTGTGCCCTCAAATGAGATGGACTCATTACCATATGGGAAGCACTGGTGTGCAGAGTTAGTGCGTGAGATGACTGGAAAGCGACCCCATAAAGAGATTAAGAATCAGGGGGAGTCTGAAGCTTCAGGAGGGAAACAATCAACTGGACATTCCTAAAAATATTCAATCTTATTGGTTTATGCCATTATAGTAAGGAAATAAGAATGTTTTCCTGAGAACAAAAGAATAAAATCTAGGGAATAAGAAATTGTAAGACTAATAAAAATATAGACACCAATTTGATTCTGGAAGAAAATGTTTGCCATCATAATTTTCCTTAGAATTGTATCTATTTTTCCATGTTATATTTTTTACTGAAAATAATACTCCTGTTTTTTTTAAGTAAAAAACATACCACACACATATTGGATATATGTGTATTATACATATATACATGTAATCATATATGCATTAATGTAAACATGATGCATTTGTATTTATTTATCATCTTATAGGAAAAGTCAGGTGGAATCATGAGGCCATCAGTTAGGAACAAACAGCCCATTTAAGACCATATTGTATCATCTGAATAATGGATTTATATGAGGCTTTCCCACTTTCCCTTGAAGGCTGATTTTATTACTTTTTTTACTAAGATTAGGAGGCCTTGATTTCTTCATTTTTATGTACATTAAAGCTTTCAAATCAGGAAAGCTATCCAAATATCAGGGTGAAAATAGCCTCTCAAAGATTATGGTAATAAAGCATTTGAAAAAAAATTAATTCTTTTGAGCAGGATAATGGAAACTTCCTTTCACAGGTATGATAGGAACAACATGAGTTTTATGTAGGCTAGACTGATTTCCTTTTAAGTCAAGTCAACAAACATTTATTAAGATCTTACCATGTGGCAGTACTAGGCTGAGTGCTGGAGATGCAAAGAAAAGGGGGCAGGGAAAGGAGAAGGGAGTCCCTCTCATTAACAGGCTTCTGATTTAATGGGAGAGACATGTAAATTACAGTGTACAGTGAAGATATATACATATAGATAGAAAGATGTTCAAATATAGACAAAGAGAGAGAGAAAAGAGTAGATTAAAAGTAATGTGAAAGGGGAAGACCATGGTAGCTTGAAATGTCCTTCAGAAAGTCAGATTGGAGTTAACATTTGAAAGAAGTCAGGGAAGTTAAGGTAGAGGGTAGAAGATAGAAGATTTTAAGTGTGGGGTATTGTCAATGAAAAGTGGATCAGTGGTAAAGAATAGATATTACACAGCTTAAAGACATTATGGTAATCTTGTGTTTTGGCAAGGTAAAAATCCAAGTTTGGGGAATAAGAATTCACTATTGGGTAAAAATTGTTGGGAAAACTGCAAAACAGCCTGGTAGAAATTAGATATTGATCAATATCTGATACCATTTACCAAGATAATATCAAAATGCATACATGAGTTGGGCTTAAAAGGCTATATCGTGAGCAAATGAGAAGAACAATGAACATATTACATATTAGATTAATGCGTATGAAAGAAAATTCTCAATAAAAATGACTTAGAAAGCATTATAAGATATAAAATGGATAAATTTGTATACATTAAATTGAAAAGATTTTGTAGAAATAAAATGAATATAGCCAAGATTAAAAAGAAACTAGTAAATTGCATGGGGCAAGGAATAATAGATAATTTTTAGACAGAGATCTCATATTAAAAATATATAGAGAATTTTGTTAATGAAATAAGAATATGAACCATTGCCCAACTGATAGTCAAAAGATATGAACAGCTTTTGGATGAAGAAATCAAAATTATCTATTATAATATGAAAAAGTTATTTAAATAATTATTGATAAGACAAATGCAAATCAAAACAACTCTGAGATATCATTTCATATCTATCAGATTGGCTAAAATGATAAAAGGGCAAAATGACAAATGTAGAAGGTAGGTTGAAGATGGGAAAACTAATACCTTGTTGGTAGAACTATGAACTGATCCAACTACTTTGGAGAGCAATTTGGACTTATGCTCAAAGAGCAATAAAACTGGGTATACATTTTGACTCAGTAGTACAATTATTAGGTTTATTTCCTAAGGTGTTCAAGAAAAATGGAAAAGAAAGCGTATGCTCTAAAATATTTCTAGCAGGTCTCTTTATAGCAGACAAAGAACTGGAAATTGAAGAAATGATCATCAGTTGGCAAATGACTCATGTTGTGGCATATAATTGTGATGGAATACTACTATGCCATATAAAATGAAAACTAAGTTAAGGTTGGAAAAACATAGAAAGACACATGTGAAATTATGAAGAGTTAAATGACCAGAAGCAAGAAAGCATTATATGCAGCAAAAAAAATGTTATCTGAAGAATGACTTGTATATGTTGACTTCCAGAGAAATCAAAATAAGTAATACACACACACACACACACACACACACACACACACACACACACACACACGGTCAAATGATGTCTTGTCTAGTAGGGGTAGGGAAATGAGGGAGGGAGTTAACGGAGTACTTAAACATAACAAATAAATAATTTAAAAAGATAAATTTGAAATATCATGATTGAGGGGAAAAAAGACTACTTTAGTGGGTTTATAGAAGGTATGGAAGGCAGTAAAGTTAAAAGACAAGAAAAGGTAAGAAAGGATTGTTAATAAAAAGCTTGTACTGTCAAACCCAGCACTTTATATTTGATGCAAGAAATAATCAGGAGCCACCAGAGCTCAGCAAACAAAGTTGTTACATGGTTATATTGTTGTCACTCAATTGTTTCAATCATTTATGACTTTTCATGACCTTATATGGGGTTTTCTTGGCAAAGATATTATTTCCTTCTCCAGCTCATTTTACAGATGAGGAAACTGAAGCAACCTGGGCCACGTGACTTGCCCAAAGTCACATAACTAGTAAGAATATGAGGCCATATTTGAACTCAAGAACATTTGTCTTCATTGCTTCAGGTCCAGCACTCTATCCACTGGAACACTTAGCTGCTAAGAACCTGGGTCCTATTCTATCTGGCCTGAGGTTGGCCTGTTTTAACCCTGAACAATATTTTACTAATATTATTAGAAGTTGTAATTCATTTTGGATGTATGCTTCTATGATTGTGGAATTCTCTTGTGCTGAAGATTATACTTCATCCATGACTATTCTTCCTATATCCTTTCATAAATCCTAAATAGGAGTCTACACAAAATGCTGAGCAGCCTTCTCTTGACATTGTACATACCCCAACATAGTACAATTCCTTCCATTTGTATACCCTTTACTTGATGTGTGAGTGGTCCACTTCCTTTCTCAGTTACACATCACTCTGATGATGATGATGATGATGATGATGATGATGATGATGATGATGATGATGGAAATGAGAAGGGAAAGGGACAATTATTTATTAAGTCTCTATTGTTAGGCACTTTTACAAGTGCTTTACAAATACCAAGTTCTATCTAAATAATTGGAAAAACATTAATTACTCATGGGTAAATGAACTAATATAATAAAAATGACATTCCTACCTAAATTAATTTACTTATTCAGTGCCATACCTATCAAACTACCAAAAAAACCATTTTTTGAAATTAGAAAAATATAACAAAATTCATCTGAAGAACAAAAGATTAAGAATATGAAGAAAAATAATGAAAAAAAAATGTGAAGGAAGGTGACCTAGCAGTACCAGATCTTAAAGTGTACTATAAAGCAGTGGTCATCAAAACAATATGGTACTAGCTATAAAACAGAAGAGTAGATCAATGGAATAGATTAGGGGTAAATGACCTAAGCAAGTTAGTGTTCAATAAACCCAAAGACCCCAAGTTTTAGGACAAGAACTCAGTATTAAAAAAAAAACTGCTGGGAAAATTGTAAAACAGTATGGGAAAAATCAGGGTTAGATTAAAATCTCACACCCTATTCCAAGATAAATTAAAAATGAGTAAGTGACAAATATAGGTAATGAAATCATGAATAAATTAGGTGAACATAGAATAGTAGACCTGTTAAACCTGAGGGAAAGGAAGGAATTTAAGACCAAGCAAGAGATAGAGAACATTACAAAATGTAAAATGAATTATTTTGATTATATCAAATTAAAAAAGTTTTTGTACAAATGAAACCAATGTAACAAAAATTAGAAGAAAAGCAACAAACTGGGGGGAAATCTTTATAATAATTCTCTCTGATAAAAGCTTAATTTCCCAAATATATAAGGAACTAAGTCAAATGTACAAAAAATCAAGCCATTCCCCAATCAACAAATGGTCAAGGGATATGAAAAAGAAGTTCTCAAATGAAGAAAACAAAACTATCAATAGTCAAATGAAAAACCCTCCTTATAAGAAAAATGCAAATCAAACAATGCTGAGGTACCACCTTATACCTAGTGGACTGGTCAATATAACAGCAGAAGAAAGTGATAAATGTTGGAGGAGATGTGGCAAAGTTAGGACACTAATAAATTGCTGGTGGAGTTACGAATTGGTCCAACCACTCTAAAGGCCAATCTGGAACTATGTGCAGAGGGCTTTAAAAGAATACCTATGCTTTGACCCAACCGCACTACTCCTGCGTTTGTACCCTAAAGACATAATGAGGAAAAGTAAATATACAAAAATATTTATATATGTGCTCTTTGTGGTGGCAAGAAAATTGGAAATGAAAGAATGTCCAATGATTGGAGAATCACTAAACAAATTGTAGCATTTGATGCTTATGGAATACTATTGTGCTAAAAGGAATAAGGAAGTAGAGGAATTCCATGTGAACTGGAAAGATCTCCAAGAGCTGAGGCAGAGCAAAAGAAGCAGAAGAACATTGTATCCAGAGACTGAATGTAATAGACTTTTCTACTAGTAGGAATGCAATGATTCAGGACAATCCATAGGAACTTATCAGAAAGAATGCTATTCACATCCAGAGAAAGAAGTGTGGGAGCAGAAATGCACAAGAAAAATATATGATTGATCATGTGGTTCTATGGGGATATGATTGGGGTATTGGCATTAAAAGATCACTCTTTTGCAAATATGAATAATATGTAAATAGGTTTTGAATAATGATACATGTATAACCCAGTGGAATTGCTTGTCAGCTCTCAGAGGGGGGAGGGAAAAGGGGTGGGAAAAATCCTGAATCATGGAATCATGGAAAAATATTCTAAATAAATAAATTATTTAAAACACACTCTCCCACACATATGTGTGCATAAACTCCTTAGATCCTCTCCAAAACTCTGGGAAGTAAATACTATTATTATCCCCATTTTATAGTTGAAAAAACTGAGGCAAAGCTAAAATGACTTGCCTAAGTCCTTAGCTAATAGATATCTGAGGCTGGATTTGAATTCTTCTTCCTGACTCAAGCTCAATACTCTATCCAATGTGCCACTTAGTTGTGTCTGGTGATGATATTCTTTTTGTGGGATATCACAAAGAAAGAAATCCACATGATATTATATTGCATTATCTGATTCTTCCTATTTTCCTCCTGAAACTCTGATTTGGCCCATATTAAAGGAAGAATATTACAGTTTCTGATTCTATTTTATCATTTAAGCTCTGTTGTTATTAGTTCCTGTACAGGTTCATTTTCAGTGCTGCCACCTTCATTAGGATTTTCCTAATTCCTCTCCTCCTCTTCAGTTGTTATTGCTGCAAAAATTATCTTTTACTTACTGTGTATATATTTTGTGTGAATTTACCTATGTACATGGTGATTTGTGTGTTTCAAGACTGTTCTCACAAAATCTTCCAGGCCAGAAATATAGCCAGACTGACTCTACTCTTAATCAGTTTGGGAGTTTTGCCTTACTCTGTCTCTGACCTAATACACTTTGCCCTCATTTAGGTAACCAGTGCTCCTTCTCACTTCTTGGGTCTCCCCATCTTGGTGATAGACCTCCTACAGACAACCCCATCAGTTTTAACCTACTATAGTTCAGAACTCCCAAGCTCAAGTGATGCACCCAATTGAGCTTTCTAAGTAGAAATCATTATAGGCATGTATCAATTGTATAATGTATAAAATGTTTAATTTGTCATTCTTTTAAATCATGATCTAATTGTCCACATTTTTACTAGATGCATATATCTATATTTTATAGTACCTTTCTGTCCACTTTTCCATCTGCTTGTCTTTGTCTAGAATTTCTTTGATGTGTAATAGTTAGAATTTAAAGTCAAGAAGGCCTGGCTTCAATTCCTATCAAAGATACTAAGTTTGTGATCCTGAGCAAGGTATTTCATCTTGCTTTGCCTCATTTTCCCCTTCTGCAAAATGAAGAGTAAAAAAAAAAAAACCCTTTTCCATGGTCTCTAGGGTCCTTCCAGTTCTAAGTTTATGATGTACGAATTATTATCTCATGATAAGAAAGTACCCAGGGGTTCTCAATGTCTTTGCCAGGGGATTTCAAATATTGACTGGTGTATCAAATTGGAAAGACTTAGAAGGAACCAGCCACAAACTATGTCTGCTTTCTGAAGATGAGTTTGAAGTATATAGAAAAGTCTATCTGAATGCTAGACAAAGTTATAAATTACTGAAGCCTCAACAATGCATGAGTGTTTCCTAAGAAATCCAAAGGTAGTGATCACAGTGAGTGAGGGGAACCCCCATACCAATAAAATAATTGCTTCTTTCTGTACTGAATTACAAGTCAATTAATGGCTTTATATTGCTATTATATTCTGTCATGAAATATTCAATTTTCTCCTAAAGCTTTTGAGAATACCATTTCCTTCCCAGATGACTTGGACAGCTGGAAACAGTTTAGAGGCAGAAAGTGTTACTCTATAAATGTTATATTGATAAGGTAACTAGAGGTATTGTCGGGTCAAAAATAAAAATGCTAGAGAAGCATGAGCTTGCCGAAATTAATTTCCACAGCTGGCATTTGTAGCTGCAGAATTTATTGAAAAAACATCTGTCAAAATAATAGTCCTTGTATATGTACATGAGCATCTGTGTCTTTTAATTGAGAAGTGGTTTTATGCTTCTACAAAGCTCTTTGATCAACATCAATTTTCCTTTGGCAAGAGCACTGACTACATCATTATGGTGGTTTACATTTTTTTAGAACCACAAGAGAAGGAGTGCCTATTGTATTCCTCTAGCTTCAGGGTAAAACTGGTTTCAGTATTCAACAAGAACTGTTTGAATTCATGACTTGCAATTTTTCTCCAATTCAGCAACATTCTAGGTCTTACTCATCCATCGTAATTTTTTTAACCTTTTGCTTCCTCCTTATGCTTCTCTTCACACTCATTGTACTTAGATTATCCTCAAAGTTCTATCCCCTTCACCATCTAAATTTTTCTCCTTTATGGATCTTATCTACCCTCATATATAGTATAACTTGACTTCTAATCTCTCCTTAGAGATTCAGTCCCATATTTCCAAGTCTTTGTTTTAAATTTATATTTAGTTTTCCATTGACACTTCAAATTCCAAAACTACATTTTTTATCTCCCCGGGTGGTGAGGAGGAACAATTTGTTTCTTTAATGTTTTGGGGGTTTTTTGGATAGAGTCAGGGGTGTCCTAGTAGATAGATTACTTTAGAATGAGAAAGACCTAGGTCCAAGTCTCAATTCTGACACGTTGACCTTGGATAAATTTCATCAGTGCAAAAGGCAACTCTTTTATGACTGTAAGTTAAGTCTATATATCAGTAAACTACAGTTGTAGTTCCTATACTCTTATTTGCTATCTTTATTAATGGAATCCTAATACTTCTAGTCATCCATTTCAATTCAGAGAGTTCTGATAAAATAGTCAATTTGTCTTAGGCTTGTGAAGTGTGAATTAGACTTTCTTTGTCTAGCATCAGCAATTTTTAAATTGATTAACCAAAACTGAAAACACTCCTACTTAACACTTTTTAAGCCATCAAGTAAGAGAATTCACAAGTCACTTACTTAAAGAAGAGAATTCACAAGTCACTTACTTAAAGAAGTAAGAGAATTCACAAGACACTTAATTGGAGAGCTCCACTCCTTTAACCCAATTAATCAGAGAGTGGTGAATCCCATGATAAAAAGTTGACACCTTCAGAGACCTACCATAAGAGTTGACACCTTCAGAGAAGTGGATCCCACAGACACTTCCACCCTGGCAGTGCTAGGCAATTTGGAAGCTGTGATTGGCCCCTGTAAAGAGGGGAAGGGACAAAAAAGAACTATAAAAGTCCTAAACTTCTTTGGCTGAGGATCATTTTCATCATCTTCAGTAGTTGACTTAGACTGGTGGCCTGCCTCTTGGATGTAACTTGGGACTTGGACTGACTCTTGGGTGAGTGAGTAGCTGGCTTTCCTTATCTAGTTTCTGGAGAGAGATTAGTTTCAGAGAGGTCTTCCCTTCTTGGGGGATGCTGTATGGATGGAACTCCAAGTCCTCTGGTCAAGGGTTAACAAACCCTGCAGAGCTGAGCCAAGGACTGGGGCAATATTTAGTGTGATAGGCTAGACATATTCTCTGCCATCTTTTTGTATTTCTCTAATTTCACTCTTTCCACCTTTTTGTAAATAAAACTATTAAAACTCATTTTGACTTGAGCTATAATATTTTTGAATTGGTGACACAATATCAATCTAGAATGCTCACATATTTAGTCAAACCCTTAATTTAATTCCTTACAGGCTCTAAGTTCACAACATCCAAGTCAACTTTAACTCTCTCATGTTCTCATATTCCATTTATTTCTAAATCTAGTTGATTCTACTTTTGTCAAAAATACCTTTAACACATACTTCTCTACTTTCCATTCCTACTCCACTAAGACTTTAGGTCATTATAAATATACATACTAGGAGAGGATGGGGGGGCCGGGGGGGGAGAAAAGACAAATCTTCACACACTAGACAAATGTAAAGTAAAATATTAATTGTCATCATGAAACAATCCTGTTTTCCAGTTCTATTACAAAATTAGACAGATTGTTCATTGTGTTAGTCCAAGAATCTTGGACAGGAAATAAATGATCAATAAGCTCAAATGAGGATTAGACAGAAAAATGACACCAAGCTGGACTGTTTAAAAAATTTTTTTCAATTTAAAAAACAGTTTTCAAGTAAGCTGTTCTCTGACAAAAATACAATAAACCTTTTTTTAATGTCAATATTGTTATGATGATGCTATTTTATTTTGTATGATGGAACATAACCAATAAATAATGAATATTACAAGTCACACAAAAAAAGAAAATTAATAGATGCATGGAGGATGTGGTAGACAGTGTCTTGCCATAAGAGCAGACCAAACAAACAACATATCATTGAAATGCATGATTGATGGTGATTAATAGTAAATGATATATATGATAAACCCAAAGATCCCAGCTTTGGGGTCAAAAATCCACTATTAAATAAAAACTGCTGGGAAAATTGGAAGACAGTGTGGGAGAGACTAGGAATAGATCAACACCTCACACCCTACACCAAGATAAATTCAAAATGGGTGAATGACTTGAACATAAAGAAGGAAACTCTAAGCAAATTATGTGAACACAGATTAGTATACATGTCAGAACTTTGGGAAGGGAAAGACTTTAAAACCAAGCAAGATATAGAAAGAGTCACAAAATGTAAAATAAATAATTTTGACTACATCAAATTAAAAAGCTTTTGTACAAACAAAACCAATATAACTAAAATTAGAAGGGAAGCAACAAATTGGGAAACAATCTTCATAAAAACCTCTGACAAAAGTTTAATTACTCAAATTTACAAAGAGCTAAATCAATTGTACAAAAAATCAAGCCATTCTCCAATTGATAAATGGGCAAGGAACATGAATAGGCAGTTTTCAGATAAAGAAATCAAAACTATTAATAAGCACATGAAAAAGTGTTCTATATCTCTTCTAATCAGAGAGAAGCAAATCAAAACAACTCTGAGGTTTCACCTCACACCTAACAGATTGGCTAACATGACAGCAGAGGAAAGCAGTAAATGCTGGAGGGATGTGGCAAAGTTGGGACATTAATTCATTGCTGGTGGAATTGTAAATTGATCCAACCATTCTGGAGAATAATTTGGAACTATGCCCAAAGGGTGATAAAAGACTGTCTGCCCTTTGATCCAGCCATAGCACTGCTGGGTTTGTACCCCCAAGAGATAATTAGGAAAAAGACTTGTACAAGAATATTCATAGCTGCACTCTTTGTGGTGGCCAAAAATTGGAAAATGAGGGGATGCCCTTCAATTGGGGAATGGCTGAACAAATTGTGGTATATGTTGGTGATGGAATACTATTATGCTAAAAGGAATAATAAAGTGGAGGAATTCCATGGAGACTGGAACAACCTCCAGGAAGTGATGCAGAGTGAGAGGAGCAGAACCAGGAAAACATTGTACACAGAGACTAATACACTGTGGTACAATCAAAGGTAATGGACTTCTCCATTAGGGTCAATGCAATATCCCTGAACAGCTTGCAGGGATCTAACAAACACTATCCACAAGCAGAGGATAAACTGTGGGAGTAAAAACCTCGAGGAAAAGCAACTGCTTGACTACAGGGACTGAGGGGATATGACTGAGGAGAGACTCTAAATGAACACCCTAATGCAGAGACCAACAACATGGAAATGGGTTTGAATCAAGAACACATGTGATACCCAGTGGAATCATGCGTTGGCTATGGGAGAGGTGGTGGGAGGGGGGCGGGGGAAGGAAAAGAAAATGATCATTGTTTCCAATGAATAATGTTTGTAAATGACCAAATAAAATAATGTTTAAAAAATAGTAAATGATAGTTGGACTGGTCCAGACTCTCATGTCTTTCCTAGGTTATTCCAGTATTCTAATCATTTTCTCTGGCTAGTCTTTCTCCATTTCAAACAAACTTCCATATGGCTGCCAAAGTGATATTTTTCAAGCACAGATCTGACTATATTACTCCTCTGCTCATTGAGTTCCAGTTGCTTCTCTCCTTGTTGTTTCTAGGATCAAAAGCAAATTCCTTGGTTTGACATTTTAAATTCTTCATAATTTAATTCCTTTTCTTTAAACAGCTATTATTTTCAATCTTAGTAAGAATTCTAAGATAGAGGGGGAAAGATAGGCAAATAGGATTAAGTAACTTGCCCAGCATCACACAGTTAGGCAGTGTGTGAGGTAACATCTGAATTCAGATCCTCTTGAATATAGGCCTGACTTTCTATCCACTTTGATACCTAGCTTCCCACCTTTCCATTATTCTTATATAGTCTAGTACCACTGATCTATTTTCACTTTCTCCAATGTGACACTCCATATGTATCTATAACTTTACACTAGCTGTTCTCCATCCCTGGAATTTTCTACTACATTACCTCTAACTCTTAGTTTCTTGATTTCCTTCCAGAATTCATTCAAGTTCTATGTATAAAAGGGCCCTTCTTAATCTCAAGCTACATAGAATGCATCCTATTGTAGTAAACCTCACATCTCCCTTTTTAAAATGGACATAAATCCATTTTTTTAACATCCTAATACATACCTTCACTAAAAAGAAAAAGAAAACCAAGTTTATTGTAACAAATATTCACAGTCAAGTGAAAATAACCCCCTCAATGTCTTTATACATGTATATTACATATATAATCACTACTATTAATAAATATTAATTATGCAAATTGATATTGTCATATATAATTTGGTGTTATGAATCCATTATGTCTCTACCATGGATAGAATGTTTCATCAACAGTTCTCTAGAATCATGGATGATCATAGTTCCAACAGCTTTCAAAGCTATTTGTTTTAACTGTGTTACTATGAATTATTCTTCTAATTCTGTTCATTTTATTGATCAATTTGAATTTATAAAAATTTTATTCATATTTATGAAGTTGATATAGTATAAATTGTTCTTTGGGTTCAGAACACTTCATTCTACATGAGATCATACAAATTGTTCTTTGTCTTTCTAAAATTATCTCATTCCCATCATATTCATATGCCAAAATTTATTCAGCCATTCCTCAATTGCTAGATATTCTCTTAATGTCCAGATTTTGCCACTACAAAAAGAGCTGCTAAAATATTTTTGTACATATATTTTCGACTCAATGGATACAAGTTACCTTTCATATCTATGGATTGGAGAAAAAGCTTATGGCCAAATAAGGGAAAAAAATCACAGAAGACAAAATGAAAAATTTTGATATCACAGAATGAAAAATTTTTGTACAAAAGAAAATCTAATGAGAGATTTAAAAAGAAACAATTTACTGGGGATAGTTCAAGATTGAAGAGATTTGAAGGGTATATGTTGTGGAAAGTTTTAAATGCCAAACAGAATATAATTGATCCTAAACATAAAATAAAAGAATAACTGGCATTTATTGAGCAAAGGAGATAAGATGTTTAGGCACATATTTTAGGAAAATCACTTTGGCAATAATATGATGGACAGATTAGAGTGGAGAGAAGCTTGGGGCATACAGACCAACTAAGAGACTGTCACAATAGTCCAAGAATTTATACTGTCTTGACCTAGCATGAGAGCTAGATGAGTGGAGAGAAGACATATATATGCAAAAGATGTCTTGGAGATAGAAGTGACAAGATTTGGCAACTGATTTGTTTTGTAGATTGAAAGTTATGAATTGAGGAAGATACCAAGGTTGAAAACTTGAGTGACTGGAAGGATACTTTCACCCTCAATAGTAGGAGGGAAGATGCAAAGTGGCTTGAATTTTGAAGAAAAAATAATAAATTACATTTAGTACATATTGCTTACATGACATTCAGTTTGAATGTTGAATAGCAGTTGATGGCCTCACTCAAAAGGGACTATAGGACTTTGTACAACAGGCCCTCTTTATCCATAGTTTTGCTTTATAAGGTTTCAATGATCCCTGGTGAACCTCAAATTCATGGAATGAGATAAGCAGAAACAGAGTTCCATTGGATAAGGGAGGGGACTGGCATGTGATTCAAGGACACATTGAGGCTGAACCCCAGTATGAATAGACAGAAGACAGACACATGGATAGCATAGTAGGTAGCCAGGTAGGTGGAAAGCCCTGGAGGTCTCCCCATGGGGGAAGTTTCTTCTTCTACAAGTCAGTTTTTCTGATTTCACTTGGAGGGGTTTTTAGAGCTATTTTTGGTGGGAGGTAGGAAGCCATAGATCACTGAACCAAGGAGCAGAAGTGGGGAGAGAAAAGACAATATTCTACATAAAATAAATATAGGTGTTAAAAGTTAAAGGGAAACTGTCTTTGTGGGGTTTGGTACTATCCCCAGCTTAAGCCATCAAAACGGTAGATCTTAGAACATATCTCTTGTGGATAATGGGCTTTTCTATATAGATATTTGGGAGGTGTATCTACATAGAGATGACAATTAAACCCATGGAGCTGATGAACTCACCAAAGTAAGCCAGAAGTTAAAAAGATGGCAGATATATTTAAAAGAACAAGGACATATAAAAGTCATTAGCTTTGGCACTTCTGAGAACAATAATAACTTTAGAAAGAACATTTCCATTTGATTTCTGAAGGTTTGGGATCACATTGCAAAAGGTTTCAAAGGAAGGAAAAGGAATAGATGTGAAGGGACTGAGAATAGATAAATTTTGAAAGTTTTTCTAAAAGAGACTTGGGAAAATGGAGTTGGAAGATTGAAGATGGATGCTAAAGGTTTTTTTTTAATTATGGAAGAAATACTAACATATTTATAGGCAGCAGAGAAGATAATTATAGGTATAGAGATACTAAAGATTAAAGAAACAGAAGGGATTGTAATAGGGGCAATTTGTTGGAGTAGACAAGAGAATATAGTATCAAGTGTACAAAGAAGTTACTTCCTCAGACATGGGGATAAAGAGAAAATAAAAAGTGATAATGTCAAAGGATTGTTATATAAGGATGGGAGAAATTAGTTTAATGGTTTCTATTTTCTTGGTAAAGTATAAGGTGAGGTCCTTGGCTAAAAGGGCTGGGGAATAGAGGAGACCTCAATCAGAGTTCTGGATTAGATGCTAGGATAGAGAATCCCTTAGGGAAAGGTAAAAGGATAATCCTGCTGCAGTTAGGACTTAGTTAAAATTACATAACATAAATTGGTAGTTAGCCTGATTAAAATGACTGTGTGTTACTGTCTGGATCCATTTGGAAGCATATAAGCAAGTGTGAAGGAATTAGTAGGAGAAATCTAGGATCAATGCCTGACAAGAAGTGAGTGGCAATAGGAAAGTGTGCAAGGGGTTTGAGAGCAAAGAATAGTATAGAACTGAGCTGGTTAACTAATGGGTTGTGATTGGGAAGGGAGGGGAGCTTAATTAGAATAGAGAAGAGAGCTTGGGAAATAAATTGAGAGATTTAAGGATTGACTGGCAAAGTAAGAATGAGCATAAGTTTAGGAAGAAGGAGGCAGAAGGAGAGGTGGGATAAAAGGAAGTTTTTAGAATGTATATATATAATTTCATATATAAATCATATAATTTCAGAATTATTCATGGAAGTATAATAAGTATTAATAATAGCTAGTATAGAGTGTCCATTATCTGTTGGATACTGTGCTAAGCAGTTTACAGATAACTCAGTTGAAAGTTACTGCAACATTTGGATGTAGATGGTATTATGATCCTATTTTTTATTTGAAGAAACTCAGGCCACCAAAATTAGATTATGTGTCCAAGATTACAGCAGTTGGTTAGTATCAAAGACCAGATTTTAACTCATGTCTTCCTGACTCTAATGTAAATGCTCTATCCACTTTATTACCTATATGTCAAGGAAGTTTGTTCCCTCCCCTTCCTGAGTAGCTTGACCTGTCCATCAACATTCCAGAAATAACACAGTTGTACCAGGTTTTGCGTCCATGAATGTGCTGTCCATCAATAAAAAGTGAGGGGAGGGCTTGACCAGAGCTTCTAGCTTGGAACAGACTTGAAAGCAGATCAGGCAGGTGAAGGGAAAAGAAGAAGGGACTGGCAGGCCAGGCAACACGTGGTCCAATTACTTAGAGTCTACCCTTTCTAATAAACTTTATAAAATACATATCTAGGTAGAAATATTAATTCAATTCTTACACCTAGTTGCTCTAAGTAGAAGACTTGTGAGTGAAGATGGTAAGGTCAAGGATGGTATCATTTCAGTGAGTAGATGACGGAGATGGTAGATCTGGGAAATTTAAATATTTGAAGGAACTTCAACAACCAGATAGACTCATATTTTTTCCCCTTGTGATAAACATCAAAATTGTATTAACACTTGCTTTCTAAGCTTCATATATTTTAATATCTTTAGTCCACACGCTTATTCAAAAGAAATTAATATGAATTTTGTGAATCATTCTAGGCTTCTTTACTAAATACAAATATAAGTCAAGAAAGTTTAAAAAGAATTTGTTTCAGCCAATCTACCACCATCCCTTCCTCACTTCCTGCTGATGACTTTAAGAAGTTGCATCTGTTTTTGAGAGTCATCACCTGGCCATAGGCGATCACAGTTTCTCTGATAACAAGGAAAAATATGACCTTTAGAGCTATTCTCATCAGTAAATAGTTACCACAAGTGGAATTAGGGTAAGCGATAGGTTTTTTTCAATGTTTTACAGGGAATACTTGTATGAAAATTCAAGGACAGTTCCTATTATGTCTCGATTTGGGATACTTTTTTTATTTTAAGAAAGAAAAAGAAAACTCCTTTTTTGGTTGGTTTCTCACTGCCTAGGAAAGGGAAATGCTTTTGAAGTATGAAGAGCTAGGATGCCCAAGTGACTCGTCTGAGCTACTACTCTGGGTTTGACCTGCTGCAGTTGTCATTGGAGGTTGTGTAACTTCAAAAACATAAGTTTAAAAACCCTTAAAGATATATATAACATTTTAACTGGGATAGGACAACTTGAACTTTGCCCTAGGGTGCTGAAAATTAGGAAGCACTGACAGCCCTTAAGCTTATTTAGTCACATAGAAACAATTAACCTTAGCACCCAGTGAACAAAATGAATTTGCAGTTTTGTTAAAATAAGAATCTATGAGATTAAACTCTCCAAATTAAGCTTCCTCTTTACTACTCCCAGCTGAGTAGTTTCCCCAAGTTTCCCATCCTTGTCTTCCTCTGTCCCCAAAAAGTCAGTCTTCAAATGTTGATTCAAAAATCAGTTTCCAGGATGTCGGCTTTGTGGAACTGCCCTCACATGTGAAAAATGTTCATGCAGCCTAGCCTGTGCACAGATAAAGCAAAGTCCTTTGGATATCTTAGTGCAGAAGCTACCCAAGTTGCCTTTTTCTTGAATGATATTCAGGACATACATCTAGACTACTTGGATCCACAGTGTCTAACACAGTACCATGCACTTAGCAGATATTCTGTTTTCCATCATAATTGTTGATTGTCATAACTGTTCATATCATAATTAACTAAATTAACTTAATAAGGGACCATCTTCAAGTTTCTTCAGAAAGTGCAATTTTCCTATTTCATAAACTTTCTCTTCCACACATTTTCAGTGAACATAAAATTTAGCCAGGATGATAAACTGTTCATTGTATTGAACCATACTATATTTTTCTAACCAATACTCAGTCTTACTAAGGCCATAGGTACCATATTTCTAGGGATATTGATTTCTGACATGTGAAGGTTACTATAATAATTGAGTCAATGAATGGGAACCATTGATTAGATACTCAGTAGGCTTAATGCAGAGGAACCTATTTAGCTGAAGGATTAAAGAGTATTAAATGTCTCCATCTTCTTCCATCTCAGATTTCTCTGCTCTGAAATGTCTATTGCATTACTCTAGGATATGTTTGAACAAAAGGAAGTATGTGAAACCCCTCAAGACCAGATGTAGGTGAGACTGGAATCTGCATGTGAATCAGACAACTCCAGGGAACTAGGACCAGAGCTTTCAGAATCCTTGCAAAAAGAGGGGCGAGCATCTTGGGAGCATCAACATAAACTTGCTTCATATTCATTCTAAAAACATTGAATGAGTTTTTATTACTCATATCCTGTCTTAATCAACAAAGACTTATTCTTATAGATGCTAAATACTTCTGGTTCACACTGTATTGAATACATACACAATAATGTAAAGTGAGTGTCAAATATGCATCTCACACCTATAAAACTCCTAAGAGCTGTTCAAATCAGATAAAAAAGTAATTGGAAAATAACAAAATGGATTTAAAAATGATATAACATGGATAATGTTAATCTGTGGTTTTCTAAGTCGACAGACTGCCCAAAAAGACACATTTCTATATGAGTCTGACACTAATGATAAAGAATAGGACTTATCTTTATATATCCCCTGGGAATCATGTCTTTTTTTCTAGAAATCCTCTATAGAAAATTTGTTCAAAGTTCTGGAGGCTTTTTTTCTGGTTCTTTTGGGATTTCTTTGGTTTTTCTTTGGTTGGGATTTCTTCTAGGAGCACAGTACTTGGGTTCACAAGCAGTTAGTCACAGGTTTGGGGTAACATTTGTGCCTCTGGGTAAGAAAAGAGTACTAAAATCCAACTTTGTTAATGATCTTAAGAGGCAGGGTACTTTCTCTGCTCTCTGCTCCTACCCCTTAGGTCACACTGAATTTTGATTCCTCTGCAATTTGTAGCCTTAGAGCATCATGGGAAGAATGTTGATATAAACATTGTGTATGATTTTTAATTTGTTTTGTTTTGTTTTTGTATTCTGGAGAAGCTTGAGATCATTGGAAGTCCTGGCCAATTTCCCAAATTCTCCTCTGTCCAATATCATTATCTTAGAGTGTCTATAAAACAAAAAGAAATGCACCCCATGGCCTACTTCTTTCTGTTTTATCATCTTTGTGTGTTTTAGTGTTTTATTGGCAGCAGGTTTTTGGAGATTAATTTTCTTTAGATATTTCAAGAGTCTTACTTAGGGGACAGTTGGGTATCTCATCGGATTGAGAGCCAGGCCTAGAGATGGGAGATTTTAGGTTCAAATCTGATCTTAGACATTTCCCAGCTGTGTGACCCTGGGCAAGTCACTTCACCCCCATTACCTAGCCCTTGCCACTCTTCTGCCTTGGAACCAATACACAGTATTGACTCCAAGACAGAAGGTAAGGGTTTTTTTAAAAAGAGTCTTACTTAGCTCTATGATTTTGGCAAAAATAAAGTCCCTAAGAGACTGCTTTGTTGCTTTCTATCTTGAGAGGGGATAAGAGGTTATTGAGAATAATTGCCAATGGGATATGTCATAAGGGGGAAGGAAGACACAGTGAGTTTAAACAGTTTTACAGAAACAAAATAGTTGGAGTGAGATGGAGAATTTTGTAGGTATTATCCAAGCATGAGGAATTGGGGTACTAAAGTAGTTTGGCTCCTTTGTCAGTGCCTCTCCTTATCCGGACCCTGAGGATATGTGAAACTTGCTGATTTTTTTAAAAATCTGGGACATCTGAGAAAAAAAGGTGAAAAGCTATAACTATTTCCACAGATAGCAGCCATTAAAAATAAACAAACTTGCCTTCCATCTTAGAATCAATAGTGTGCATTGGTTCCAAGGCAGAAGAGCAATAAGGGCTAGGCAATGGAGGTTACATGACTTGCCCAGCTAGGAAGCATATGAGGCCAGAAGATAACTATTTAAACCAAAATATCTGTCCTTGAATTTTGCTCGTAATTACTGTCATAATGTATCTTAAAGTTGGCTTGCTCCAAAAATAATATTGATCATAATTCATTTTTATCTGTCAGTCACCTTATTTGTGAACAGGAGGTTCCAATATAAAGGAAAAAATATTCATTAGGTATTGGTATACAGAGTGGCAGAAAACAAATGATGTGTCTGGATAACTGGGATGGAAAGGGGAGATTCCTCTGGCACCCCACATGACTACGGCCTCTGAAATGAGAAAAAATAATTTTGATTTATTAATTTTTATAAATGTTCCAAAGCAGGAAAGCCTCTGAGGTATATCTGCCCTCAGGCTAATTCATAGAGCTATCATCTTGCTTGGAAGACAATAAATATATATTTAAGCTTCTACAATGTATCAAGCATTATAGTAAACAAGCACTCAGTTATTGGGTCAAATTGTCTTTCCTATTGCTTTTTCTTAACAGATGCTTAGAAAATAGCCTTCTTTAGAAGTGGATCCAGGACTTTTATTAGGGAGTAACTTGTGTCTAGTAAAAAAGAGAAAAAGAATGTGGACACAACCAAAAAAACTCATATTCCAAAGTTTTCCAGAATGGCTGGACCCCTCATGAGACATTAGTGAGTCTGTCTTCCCACAACCCTCTAAGAATCACTACAATCCTTTTAAAATCAACTCTGCCAATCTTCTGGGGGAGAAGTAGAACCTTAGAATTGTTTTAATTTAATTTCTTGTTATTATAAGAAATCTGACTTTTTTCCCATATGGTTGCTGAAAGCTTCTCTTTCCTCATTTAAAAACTAACTGTTCATGTTCCCTTGACCATTAACTTACCTTTTGAGGAAAGACTCGTCTTGGTCTTATGTATTATGTTTCTGAATCTCGGATAGCAGGCCTTTATAGTCTAAATTTGTTGTGAAGATATTTTCCCCACTTAGCTTCCCTTTTAACTAATTTTGATTTTTAATTGATTATATTTTTGCAAAAGTTGAATTTTACATTATTGAACTTATCCAATTTACCTTTGGATCCTTATTTCAATCAGAATTCTTCCCCTACACATGATTCTGAAAGACAACTCTTTTTCTCAAATTCCTTTATAATAAGATCTTTTATATGTATTTCCTATATTAATGTGGAACCTATGATATATGGTAAGATAATTTGACCTAAGTCTAATTTCTGTGATGTCAGTGCTTCAGTGCTTTCCAAAATGTTTTTTCCCTTTTTTGAATATTGAGTAGTCGCACTGGATCTATCAAAATTTTATGCCACTACATTGATTCCTTGCACATATCATTTACCTATATTTCATGGATTCTTTGTTAAACATTTACTTTCTTACTTGTGCTAAATATTTTTCATGATTACGGCTTTATCCTAGTAGACTTATTTTTCATTTCTGCATATTTTATATATCTAATGAATGTAATTTCTTTTACTATTTTTTTAGGAAACAAGAGTATTTACCAACAATTCAACAGATATCACCAAATTCATACTACACAATGTAAATCGAGGATATACAAATTCAAATTTTCAAGAAAGCTTCAAACTAACCAGACCTGTTTCAACAGGCCTGGGACAATGTTCACAGGATGAGCATGTAATAAGAATATTGTTTATTTTCTGAATTCCCCTGTTTGTTTAATTTTGTTTTTAATGCCATGCAAAACACACTTTTGTACTGGTCATTGTTGTAAGAACAAACTGATATATAACCAAAAACCCAATGTAAAACCATAAATATACTGATGTGACAGGTGACTCCCACAGGTCTTTCTTTGGGGTAAATAGAATTCCCCATCAGAAGTTTTTCAGTACTGTCCCAGATCACTTTATTGCTGAGAGTAGCCAACTTTTTACAGATAATGATTGTACTATATTGCTGTGAACATATACAGTGTTCTCCCAAGTCTGCTTATTTTGCTCTGCATCAGTTCCTGCAAATCTTTCCAGCCTTTTCTGAAATAATCTTGTTTATAATTTCTTATAGTACAATAGTATTCCACAATTTGTCTATCCACTTCCAACTTAATTGACATCCCCTCAATTTCCAATTATTTGCCACTACAAAAAGAGTTGGCATAAATAATTTTGTAGAAGTAGTTCCTTTCCCCTTTATTATGATCTTTTTGGGATACAGAGCCAGTCATTGTATTACCAAATCAAAGGGTATGCATAGTTTTATAGTCCTTTGGATATAGTTCTAAATTGCCCTCCAGAATGTTTAGGACAGTTCACAACACTATATCTTCTTGATAAATTTTAAAAATAAAAGAAAGGCTAATGACTTTGTGTCAAATTTAAGTTCTGTCTCTTCTCATAATTGTGGATGGAATAGTTAGTATCAGTCCTTTTCTATATTTTTCCACAACCCTGTATGGTACACTGGAACTAGAAGTGGTTGCAAACTATACTCCCTGCCTCAATCCTTGCTTTATGTTTTTCTCTGTCTTCATTTTCTGCCATCACCTATATATGCAAATGTGTTTTGGATATAATTTCCTGATACTTAGATCCACCAAAGGAGATATAATATTTATTTCAGGAATTGTATCCTGGAGGGTTCCAAAGTAAAAAAAAAAAAAATATATATATATATATATATATTCTCTTTCCCTCTATCTCCTTGCTCAGGAAATTTTACTGTACATCAGAGAATTCATTCTGGAGAGTAGTTCTATAAATGTGATGAATGTGGTACAGGCCTTTAGCCAAAGCTCCAATCTTGTTCTATATCACCAAAGTCACAGTAGAGTCATTAGTATGATAATATATTCAGCTGGACCTTAGACCTTAAGAGATATCAGAAAATTTGTCCTATAAATGAAATCATATAAATGAAATGAAATTCTCAGGTTCATCATTTCTTACTGTCCATTAAAGGGAAATAACTTTTATAACTTTGTATGACCCCAACAAAATCCAAAGCATACAGCTGACTTCAATGCCCCACCCAGATCAATTTTAGACCCTCAGCAGAATAATATCAGGGTTCTGGTCAAATCCTTGTGTAGTCCTAGAATGGATGAAAGGGTTTGCTGATGTGTGTATGTGAATATGTGTGTGTGTATATGCTTATTTGAGTCCATATTATATTTGTATTTTTTCAGTCATCTCTGTGGAAGTGTTCCTTAGGAGATTTGGTAAAAATCTTTATCTTGCACTTTATCCCAGAAGTCCTCTGCATCATCAGTTAATCAATCAATGAACAATTATTAAGTACCAACTGTGTGCCAGGCATTGTGAATACACATAAGAAGAAAAACAAAGGCAGTATCTTCTGTCCAGATAGCTTAACAGTCTAATAGAGAAAGACACCATAGAATGAAAACTAAAAAGGAGTGAGAGGAGAAGAGAAGATGCCTGATCCAAGGTCATGATGGAGTAGTTCAGAGAAATCCCAAAGCAGTGTAACTGTTGGGAAATGGGGAGAAGACTGCACTGAGTCCCCTTCATAAATGGAATTGTTGGAGTCCATAGCCATTCACTTTCCAATCAGAGGAGTAAAGGATATTGATGAGGTATGATTACCAAGGCAAAGATGATTCAGTTTTGGAGGATGATGAGATTTCTCAATGACAAATTCTCAATACTAAGCATATAGTGGTATCATAAATACTTCATAAAGATAAAGCAGTATAAGATAATATTTTAAAAGTCCCTCTTCTGGAGAAGCATAAAAATGAGAGGATAAATTTGTGAAATGAGCAAAAGAAGCTCTAATCCCAGTTCTGCAACTGAGTGTCTTTTGGGTACCAACTTAACTTCTCTAGGTCTTAGTTTCCTCATCTGTTAAATGAGGTGTTTGGACTACATAGATTCCATTTCCCTTTTAGTCATAAAATTATTATCTTGTGATTTCTTATAATATCCTTAGAAAGGTAGGATATATTAAAATATAGTATCTAGTTCTCTGTTATAGCATATTGGGTATACAAAATAATTATATGACATTGTCCCTGACCTCAAGAAGCTATTCTTCTTTCCTATACTCTTCTAATCAAATCAAATAATGAGAAGACATTTATTAGTTACCTACTACGTGTCAGGGACTGGAATAATGGTTGGGCATATAAGGACAAGCATAAAGAGTGTCTACCTTTCATCATTTATTATTTCAATCATTCTTTTATTTTAAATTTTATTAATTTCCCCTTTAATTTTTAAGATTCCAATTTAGTTTTTATCTAGGGATTTTTAATTTGTTCACTTTCTAATTTTTTAAGTTACAAGTCCTATTCAATGATCTCCCTCTCTGTTTTGTTGATATAGGCACTCAGGGATATAAATTTCCCCTGAATATTGCTTTGGCTGTATCCCAAAGATTTTGATATGTTGTCTCCTCATTGTCATTCTCTTCATTGAAATCAGTAATTGTTTCTTTGATTTGTTCTTTGACCCACCAGTCTTGAATAATTAGATTATTTATTTTCCAATTAATTTAAAATTTTCTTCTCCATGCCTACCTGGCTTGAAGGAAATCAAGTTAAAGTACACTTTACTTTAGATGAAAAGAGGGGTAATTGTTAGTGATAGGGGATAATATTGGACCCATAATTTTATTGATATAGGAAATTCCAGATGAAGAAACACCCTCTTCTAATAAAAATTAGCACCTTCTGCTCTACTTGAGTTTCCTAGAGCACTGAGGACTTGCCCTGAGTCAAATGGATTGTGTTTGCTTGAACTAATGCTGCCTTTCATTTAAAATATTAATGATGATGATAACTAGCACTTATGTAGTTCTTTAAGATTTGTAATTATCTTTGCAATTATCATCTCATTTTATCCTTACAACAACCCTGGGAATAGGTATTATTACCCTCATTTTATAATTGTATCAACTGAGACCGAGAAGAATTAAATGTCTTCTCCATAGCTATTTGTATTGAGATTTGAACTCATATCTTCTTGGCTCCCAATACTCTATCTACTGCATCACCTCTTGAGAATTGTTTTCTTGCTACTTTAAGGTTCATTTCTGTTATTAGAATCTCTCTGCAGTATTTTATCTGCTTAAGCTGTGCATACCAGATAATGTTAGGCACTTACTAGCTATATGACCTTGGGTAAGCTACTTAACATCTATTTCCCTCACTTTCATCAACTGTAAAATGGGGTTACAGTAGCACTTACTTCTCAGGATTGTTGTGAAGATGAAATGACAATAATAAACATTTAAATCAGCATTTGGTAAATAATAGGTTATATACACAAACAAACATACTAACTATTGTTGTCATTGTTACCTTCATTACAATCATCATGGAAATGTTTCTTCTTTTGTAGAAGTGACAAAAAGTTCGTCCTTACATATAAGGGTAAGAGAAAAAAATACAGAATTCTATGTGGACAAGAGAAAAGAATCTGGGAAATCAGTTATCCAATTGTTTAGCTTAATTGGCACACACTTGTTTTAGGTAAACATGACTCTTCTCCCACTTTCTTTTGTAATTGAAACAATATGTTGATTTAAAAGCAATTTCCACTTGTAGAAGAGTTCCATCTTAATGGGTCTTAGAGGTACATTAGAAGTTCATTTTCCTCTTTTTCTCTGCACACTGGCATTAGCAGGCAGATGTATTAAGAACATTACTGCCTCTATCACAAGAATGCCTATTATGTTACAGTAAATGCATGGAGTCTTAAATCTTAAAAGTATCCCTGAGCATTTCAGCAGCAAGCAGGAAACAGTCATATCAGGTTTTGCAAGATGACTCTTCTACATGATATGTGAAAAGCTTAAACCATTTAGAGACTTCTCTGAAGGTTATTACCCAAAGACTCAGAGTTAAAGCATCCTTTAATCTCAGTATCCTGGAGAAAGAATAATGAACACAGCGCTTCTCTCCCAAGCTTGTTATGAAAAGTTTGTTGAGGAGGCTGAAAGTGGGGAAGAATGGGAATTGCTTTCTCTCTGGTTTTATCTTTACCTCTTGTTTTATAAAGCAAAGTCACTGATCAACACACCTCTTTCTTTTTTGTTTTATCTTTAAATAAATATAAAAGCAAATTGCTAAGCCTTCTACAACCTTTTTCACATCAGTGACTCTAATGTCCACTATTTAAATTTAATTCAATTGATTTAAAGGCAGCAAGCATTTAATAACTAATTACTCTGTGCCAGACATGGCACTAGCCAATGTGGATAAAAAGACAAATCAATCAATCAATAAAATTGTCTTTTCTACACAAGAACCCTTGTTTACCTAAATATGACTTATTCTCCTGGTGAAGAATATAGCTTTTATAGAGACAAATAAATGAAATAATATTGAAAGACTTATTAAGAACTTGTTGTATTACAAACATTGTACTAATCACTGTGGAAAAAAATGATATAGTTCTTGCCCTCCAGGAGCTTACATTCTAATTGGAGGAGGTAATACAAGTAATATGTGTTAAAGATAAATAAATCTGATACATGTACAAAGAAATCCAAAGCAATTTAAGAAGGAGAAAGTACTAACCCCTAGAAGGATCAGGAAAGACCTCATGAAGCTACTGATTCTATGAGGTAACGGAAGGAATACCTTCCAGACAGAGGTGACTACCTCAGAAAGGCAAAAATAATGGAATGTCAACTATGGAAGATAACTAGCAGAGCAGTTTGAATCAAATACTATAGGAAAATGAGAATTGAAAATAAGATATTATGATAGAGGCAACAGGAAGCTTCTGAAGATTTTGAGCAAGGTCCTAATTGGACATATGAAATTTAGAAAAATTATTTTCAGGAATGTCAGGGAGGAGCTGATGAGACTAGAAGTAGGGAGAATGAGATTGTACTATAATATCCCACAAAAGAAATAAAAAAGAACTAAATTTGGATGAGAAGAAAAGAAATGTTGTGGCATGTGTGTGTTTCAAAATGAACAAAATTCAATAAATCAGTGGAGGTTGGATGTAAGATGGATAGGCGAATTAAAAGATTTAACCACAAAAATATTTCCTTTTCCCATGAACTGTGAATTTTTAAAAAGAAGCCAATGAAACATGAAAACAACTTTTGTTTTTCATGGATCAGCTCTCGATTTCTGTTGGCATATTGACCCAACAAGCACCTACACCATGAATAGCTCTAGGGACATGACCTGTAGTTTATTTTTGTCCAAAGTTCCTGTTAAAATAATGGGTGGTGCTCTTCATATGGCATTAAGTTAGGTTGAACTGCAACTCCTAGTCATCTGTCTTGAAATTGCATGACATTTTTCTCAGGATGAAACAGAAATAGGAAAATGAAAGAGTATATGAATCATATAAGATTTTCACAGTTACAGCAACACTAATTTACATTGTTATGAAGGCACAACATGACTAAACAGTACTTTTCCATAATGTTGCTATAAGGGAGAGGATGAAGTGTTGCTCTCCATTTTAATTTCAATTAAATTTTGTTTTATTTTTCAAGAAATGAGCATTTATTTTTCTCCTTCCCCCTTAAAACTCATATAAAAAAAAACAAAAGCTGTGTAACAAATATGCATAGTTAAGTCAAAAAATTTCTATATTGACTATGTCCAAAAATGTGTAGCTTATATGACAGATTTAGTTTTGAATCACCTCTGTTAAGAAGTGATATATTTATATCAATGTTCATATCTAAATATACATACACCTATTTTATGTGTATTGTGAGTATATGAGCATACATACATATGTGATATGCAAACACATTCATGTCATTCTGAATATACACAGATATGCTTATGTATAATATCTATATTTAATATTATATATACA
The DNA here is from genome assembly GCF_027887165.1 of Monodelphis domestica. Lineage (NCBI taxonomy): Eukaryota > Metazoa > Chordata > Mammalia > Didelphimorphia > Didelphidae > Monodelphis > Monodelphis domestica. The sequence continues at coordinate 306,185,886 of NC_077232.1, read as the reverse complement.
TGTGTATGTGTATATATCACTATCCTTTTGTCTTTTCCTCTTTCTTTGGGGTTATAGTTGTTCATTCTTCATATTTGAAGATGACTAATGACATGACTTGACTTTTGTGTGAATTAGATTTAAGTTAGGCAGAACCACACTAGGTCATCAACCTCACTCTCTTCCAGAGTCATCAAAGTCCAATGGCAAGACAACAATCTGAACAACTGTCAATGGCCCAGGATACAGTGGATGACCTTGGCATTAGACCAAGCTCTAATGGCTCCATTGTGCCTGCTTCATGGCCATTGGAACAAATTGTTCTCGTCCACATATTCTGTGATGTGGGTGATCTTCACGTGCATAAACATCCCCATAACTCACTGACAGATTTGGGGCTTCTCAGTTATTCTCAATCTAGTTTAGCCTATCTATCAAGACAGGTTTACCAGGGTCTAGCTTCTTGGAGCCATAGGTGAGAGTCAAGTGAAAAGTTGACATCAAAGGTGAATGAGCAGTCTTGAAAAGTTCTTGGCAAGAACTCAAACCAGAGGTACCAGTCCTTCCTTTACACCTCATTCATCCCCTCATAGTGTTATCACTGGGCCACCGGATATGAAGGGGTAAGGTGGAACATAACTCCACATTGCTTTTGAGAATGGTTGGAAAAGGAAATTTCATTCAAAATAACTTTAGACCATATAAAATACAGAAAAATGTGGAAAGACTTATGTGAACTGATGCAAAGTAAAGTGAACAGAAACCAGCATAACAATGTATATACTAATAGAAATAGAATATGATGATCTACTGTTAAGGACTAAGCAATTATCAGGTAAGGAAGTTTTCAAGATATACATGAGGGATTCGTGATGAAAATGCTATCTACAGTCAAAGTAGAAACTGCTAGACTCTGAGACAGAAGAAAGCATGCCATCTTCCATTTTATTTCCTTCATGAGATTTTTATTGTATGTGTGATATGTGTCTTCTATCATTAATTGAGTGATATGGAAATGTGTGTTGCATAAAATTGATGTATATATCAGACTATACGTACTGCCTTGGAGGTGGAGAGAAAAGAAGAAAATCAGATCTTAAAATGTCAGGAAATAATTTCCCAAAATTCTTCCTACATGTAACTGAAAAATTAACAAATGTATTTTAAGGACAATGGCAGACCCAATTTACAGGTCCACCAATAGTTTATATGATATATATATATATATAATTGTTGATATCTTGGATTTCTTCTCTATATAACTATCTCTTCATATAATCAGTATTTATCAATTGGAGAAGGCCTATATTTTGAATTGATTTCTCATATATTTTTGAAACTACTTTAACAATGAAACTTGTGACAGACATTCTACCTGAGTTATCTCCTTCTCTTTTAATATGAGTTTCATTAGGTTGAATTGTATGATTAAAAATGTAAATATATAATAAAAATTTTCCACTTTATCTTTTTGTACTCTTCCTGGATGTATGTCTTTTTACTATTGTTTATGAGGTGTCCTGATATTTAAAGTATATATAACAGTTGCAACTTTTCTTAGTATATAGTGTGAGGTATTGGTCTAAATATAATTTCTTCTGAACTGCTTTACAATTTTCACAGAAGTTTTGTGGGCCCCTCATATGATTTCTTATTGAGTGGCTATGATCTTTGTGGTATAAGGCTGTAGTCTATTTTACTATTTTTATTTTAAATCCTTATATCAATGTTCATTAGAGTTAGTGGTCAAAATTTTTCTTTCTGTATTTTAACTCTTCCTTCTTAGGTAGCTGGAACGTATTTGTAACGTAAATAATATGTGGCATTATTTCCTATTTTTGAAATACTTTCTATAATATTGAAATTAATGTTTTTTAAAGGTGTTTTAAAATCTGCTTGTGAATGAGGTGAGTCACAATATTTTTTTTAATTCCCTTTGGGAGTTCTATTCTGTTTTCTGGGAGAAAGATATTTAATTTTCTATTTTTTATTTATCTTGGCATTTTTTATTTTTGTAAATATTTATCCAATTTAATTTAAGTTTTTGGTTTTAGTGGAATGGAGGTAGGCAAAATATTTTTGAAATAATATCTTTTGTTTGAAATTCATTTGTGGTGAATTCTACTTTTTTCTCTTTATATTATGGTAATAATTTCCAGCTTTATTTATTTATTTATTTAGATAATTTTTTCTTCTATTTTTTAAAAAAAATCTTCTTTAATCTTCAATATTTTTCTTATTTTTTAAAAATTTGTTGTTTATTTTTTTAGTTGCAGACCTAATTTGTTGACCTTTTATTGTCTTTTTATTGATCATAGTCCTTTCTAATGTAAATTTTGCCCTAAAGACTACTTTGTCTGAATCTTAAAACTGTAATAAATGAAAGTAAAATCATTAAATGTAACATTGATTTTTTTAAAAGAGTGTGATCACTGTTTGTAAAATTAACTCTCAAGTCAGGAATCTGTTAGTAGCTCTAAAAGGGATATTAAAAAAAGAAAATGTAGGAAAGGACAGAAAATATCACCTATCTAAAAAAATACCCTGAGCTGAATCAGAAAGCCCCTAAAGTTTGTAAAAAAAAAAAAAACATCCACCAATGCACCAACCCAGAGAGAAATAGAGACCTCCCCTCAAGCACCACACCTTTTTACTACTGTCCCCCCTTGGTTATGGAAAGTACTAATGTAAAATAGGATATAGGATAGGAAAAACTTAGAGAATGGTTTCTATCTACATAAAACTTATAGTATGTTATTTCATTGTTGTAATTATGTTACTGAAACTATAATTTCTATGATTTTTCATTGACAATTTCTTAGGACTAAATTATTTTGTTTCTATTTAATAATTGTCTTTCTTACTCAGAAGGGGGTGTATGGGCCAGAATGTAAGGGGTTGGAAGCAAGGTTGAATATAGTTTTATTGATTTGCTGTTAAAGGATGTGTTTAATATTTCTGGTTTTCTGCATCTGTTAGGTTTCATAGATTAATTTGTGGTCAATTTCTTGCGAAGTTGTTAGTACAGTTAAGAAATATGAATATTCCTTTCCATATCCATTCAAAAACCACCAGAGGTTTATCATATATAACTTTTCTCAAATTACATTTTTGTCCTAAATTACTTTCTCATTTGTTTTTGGCTTCATTTTTCTATTTCTGAAAGGCAGCTCCCTATTCTAGTTTTAGTGTCTATTTCTTCCTATACTTTATTGATATTTTCCTTATGGTATTTAGATGTTATGCCACTTAGTACATATAAGTTAACGTTAGAAAGAATTTATTGTCTATGGTAGCAAAAAGTAAAATGATTTGATCTACATTTGATCTTTGTTTTTTTGTTTGTTTATTCTTTTAATCAGCTCAATATTTTTCCCTCCTATGGCTTTGGTTGAGATTATAATTGCTCTATCTTTGTTTTTTTTTTAATTTTTGTTTGTCTAACATAAAATAAGATTTTCCTCTATGTACTTGTTTTTACTTTCCTTATACTTTCCTTACTTTTACTTTACTTATACTTTTCATGTCTCTTTCAAATATGTTTCTTATAAATGGCATATTGTTCTAATCCATTCTCTAATTTATCCAGTCCTCTTCCCTTTTATGATAAGTTTACTCATTTATATTCACAGTTTATTTGTTCCTTTCCATCCTATTCTCTTATGTTTCTCAACCTTTTTTGATATGAAAAAAGGCATAAGATATGAATGTGTTATCAGCAATGCTTCATGCTTATTCTAATCATTTTTATCACCCTGACCATTTTTTCTTCTGATTGTAGAAACTTTATCATTATGAAATCCCTTCTAAATGTCCTCTCAAATTCACCCTTTCTGATTTTCATAACTCCTGTGTTTTTACTTTAAAGTTTCTACTTTATTTTGATCTTTTTTTTTTTCAGAAATGCTTGGAAAGTCTATTCTTCATTACATGTTAATTATTTTCTTCTATAGAATTTTTATTTAATTTTCTGAGTAATTTATAACCAATGAAATAAGTATATTTATTCATATACATGTGTCTGTGTGTGTGTGTGTATAATCCAAAAGGCAAATCTACATAAGCATATAAAGGATGTGGAAAACTTGGAATAAATCCAAATTGCCTTTTGGATTTTATTCCAAGTGCTCCACATCCTTTTAATGATATCTGTTAAAACTTATGTGAACTTGGCTTTGATTCTTCAGGTCTTAGATGGGTCCTTTATGTTGTTGTTTTGGATGCTTACTTAATTTTATTTGACCTAGAAGATCTTGATTCTGGCTCTGATATACCTGGGAGGTTTCATTTTGGAAATTCTTCCAAATTTTATCAGATTTCTCTTTTTTTCTTTGCTTTTCTAATTGTGTCTCTGAAATTTTCATTCATGGGAATTGGAGCCAAGATGGAGGAATAACTAGGGCAGTAGCTTGCCATTTTACCATGAAAATCAAACAGGAGTGAAAGAACCAATAGAGACAGAGGGAAAAACCATTAAAAAGGAAAAAAAAAAACAAAAGATAGCCAGAGATCATCTGGGGAACTGAGGTGAGAGGGGAGCAGAGCTAGCAGTAGGCATAGCAGGGAGTGAAGAGCAAGCCAAGAGTAAAACAGACCCCACACTGCCCCACATATCTGCCCTCACAGGTTTCAAATTTAAGCCCAAGCTAAGTCAGACCCTGAGATCCTGGTGGGCAATTAGTGATCCAAGACAACTAACAACCCTTGAAATTGAAAATCTGTGGAGAAGTCTGGAGTCCCAGACAAAGACAATTGGGACTAAACCATTGGGGACCAGGTCAAAACCAGGATTCTTTTTCCCCAAAATTAAGGGTGGAGTTCCAGGTCAGAGCAATCAAGGGTGTGCCTGATTGAATCAAGAACACCTTGAGACCAAAAACCCTGAGTCTAAGCCTGGGCCTAGAATCTGATCAGCACCTGACCTGATCAAGTTCAGACTGAGATCAAAAGCTTACACCCAAGCCTGAGGAAAGTCTTTTAAGTTATCAGCATCTCAAGGGTCAATTGAATCAGCAGGAGGAGGGGACTCTCACATCTCTCAGCCCTCAGACCATCTTTTAAACAAGTAACAACCAAGAAAATAAGCCAAAAATAACATCAAGGAAAGACCAAAGTTTAAGAGGGTACCCCAACTCTCCATAAAACAGAACTTACATATAATTAGATAGGAAAAATGAGCAAACAAACAAAAAAGCACCTAAATCTCAAGACTTTTATGGAGACAAAGAGCAAGGTGTAGACACAGAAGGGGACAGCAAAAGCAAAGTAAACACACCCAAAGTCCAAAAGAAAAATATAGATTGGACACAGATTCTGGAAGAGCTCAAAAAAGACTTCAAAAATTTATTAGAAATATAAGAAAAATGAGGAAGAGAAATAAAAGTGATGCAAGAAGAAATGGGCCAATTGTAAAAGGAAAACAGAGGGATGCCAGGTCTTAAAAATCAGAATTGACCATCTAGAAACTAATGATCTTTTAAGAAATCAAGAAACAATAAAGCAGAATCAAAGGAATGAAAGAAAAAAGAAACAAACAGAGGAAAACATCAAATATCTCATTGAAAAAAAAACTACTGACCTAGAAAATAGGTCTAGGAGAGACAATCTGAGAATTATTAGATTACCTGAAAGCCATGATGAATAAATAACCTTGTGTATCATATTACAAGAAATTACCAAAGAAAACTGCACAGAGATCCTTGAAGAAGAAAAAAATAAAATAAAATAGAAATGGAAAGAATTCACAGCTTGCCTCCAGAAAGAAATCCTTAATTGACAACTTCCAGGAATGTAACAGCCAAATTCAAGAGCCACCAAGTCAAGGAAAAACTACTTCAAGCATCCAGAAAGAAACCATTCAAATACCATGGAGCTACAATCAGGATCATCTAGGACCTAGCAATTTCTACATTTAAAGGATCAGAAGGCCTGGAATATGATATTTAGAAAGGCAAAATATGTGGGTTTACAGAAAAACTGAGTATAATCTTTCATGAGAAAAAAATGGTCATTTTCCATGGGTTCTGGGTCCTGCCCTGTCCACAGCTTCAGGGGTCCTCGACTAACTGTGGTGGCAAAGGAGTAAAATATAAGCCTGGGGCCAGGTGTCACAAGGAACTGCTCCATTAGATTGACTAGTCTCAGAAAAAGAAATTGAACAAGTCATCAAGGAACTTTCTTTTTTTTTAAGTCTTGGGAAATTTTATTTAATTAATAAATTTAGAATATATTTCCATGATTACAAGTTCATGTTCTTTCCCTGCCAATCCCTAATTCCCCTTCCCATAGCCATTGTGTAATTCCTCTGGGTTTTACATATGTCATTGATCAAGATCTATTTCAATATTATTGATATTTGTACTAGGGTGATCATTTAGAGTCTATATCCCCAATCATATCCCCATTGACCCTTGTGACCAAAGAGTTGTTTTTTTTCTTTTGTGTTTCTATTCCTACAGTTCTTCCTCTGAATGTAGATAGCATTCTTTCTCATAAGTCCCTCAGAATTTTCTTTGATCATTACATTTCTGCTAGTAGAGAAGTCCATTACATTTGATTGTACCACAGTTTATCAGTCTCTGTACATTGTTCTCCTTGTTCTGCTTCTTTCACTCTGCATCAATTCCTGAAGGTCATTCCAGTTCACATGGAATTCTTCCAGTCCATTATTCCTTTGAGCACAATAGTATTCCATCACCAACAGATACCACAATTTGTTCAGCCATTCCCCAATTGAAGGTCATCCCCTCATTTCCCAAAATTTTGCCACCACAAAGAGCACAGTTATGAATATGTTCATACAAGTCTTTTTCCTTATGATCTCTTTAGGGTACAAACCTAGAAGTTCTATGGCTGGATGAAAGGGCAGGCAATCTTTTACTGACCTTTGGGCATAGTTCAAAGTTGCCCTCCAGAATGGCTGGAACAATTCACAACTCCACGAGCAATGCATTAATTTCCCAATTTTGCCACTTCACTTCCAAAAATTGTTATCTTCTTTTGCTGTCATGTTAGGCAATCTTCTAGGTATGAGGTGATACCTCAAAGTTGTTTTGATTTGCATTTCTCTGATTATAAGAGATTTAGAACACATTTTCATGTCCTTATTGATAGTTTTGATTTCTTAATCTGAAAATTGTCTATTCAAGTCCCTTGCTCATCTATCAGTTGGGGGATGGCTTGATTTTTTTTTTACAATTGATTTACCTCCTTATAAATTTGAGTAATTAGAACTTTATCAGAGTTTTTTGTTATGAAGATTTTATTCTCAATTTTACTTCCCTTCTAATTTTAGTTGCATTGGTTTTGTTTATACAAAAACTTTTTTTATTTAATGCAATCAAAATTATCTATTTTACGTTTTGTAATTTTTTCTAACTCTTGCTGGTCTTCAAATCTTTCCTTTCCCAAAGATCTGACAAGTATACTATTCTGTGTTTACCTAATTACTTATAGTTTCCTTCTTTATATTCAAGTCATTCACCCATTCTGAGTTTATCTTGGTAGGGTGTGAGATGTTGATCTAAACCTAATTTTCCCCATATTGTTTTCTAATTTTCCCAGCAGTTTTTGTCAAATAGTGTATTTTTGTCCCCAAAGCTTGGGTTTTTGGGTTTGTCAAACACTAATTTGCTGAGGTCACTTACCCCACATCTATACCATTGATCCTCCCTTCTGTCTCTTAGCCAGTACCATATTGTTTTGATGACCATGGCTTTATTATATAGTTTAAGATCTGGTACTGCTAGGCCATCTTCTTTCACTTTTTTTTCATCATTTCCTTTGAAATTCTTGACCTTTTGTTATTTCAAATTAACTTTGTTATGTTTCTTTTTTCTAATTTAGTAAAAAAGTTTCTTGGTAGTTTGATGGGTATAGCACTAAATAAGTAAATTAGTTGGGGCAGAATTGTCATTTTTATTATGTTAGCTCATCCTACCCATGAGCAATTAATGCTTTCCCAATTATTCAGATCTAGTTTTAATGGTGTGCAAAGTGTTTTGTGTTAGTGTTCAAATAGTTCTTGTTCAAATATATCTTGGCAGATATATTCCTAAGTATTCTATATTGTCCAGGGTGATATTAAATGAAATTTCTCCTTCTAACTCTTGATGCTGAGATGTGTTGAAAATATATAGAAATGCTAATGACTTATGTGGGTTTATTTTATAACCTGCAACTTTGCTAATGTTTTGATTATTTTCACTAGCTTTTTGTTGGATTCTCTAGGATTCTTTAAGTAGATCATCATATCATCTACAAAGAGTGATAGCTTGGTCTTTTAATTACCTATTTTAATCCCTTCAATTTCTTTTTTCTTATCTAATTGCTACTACTAGTGTTTCTAGTACCATGTTAAATAATAGAGGTGATAAAGGGCATCCATGTTTCACTCCTGATCTTATTGGGAATGCTTCCCCATTACAGATGATACTTTCTGATTGTTTTAGGCATATGCTGCTATTATTCTTAGAAAAGGTCTTTATATTCCAATACTTTCTAGTGTTTTCAAAAGGAATGAATGTTGTATTTTGTCAAAGGCTTTTTCTCGATCTATTGAGATAATCATGTGACTTTTGTTGGAAGGAACTTTCTAGGAAAAAATCCCCAGGACCTGATGGATTCACAAGTAAATTCTATCAAACATCTAAAAACAACTAATCCCAATACTTTACAAATTATTTGACAATATAAGCAAAGAATCTGTGAACTGATCCAAACATTCTGGGAGGCAACTTGGAATTATGCCCAAAGGGCTATAAACAATGCATACCCTTTATCCAGTAATACCACTATTAAATCTGTATCCCAAAGAGTTTTTTTTTTAATTAGTAAAGGACTCACTTGTATAAAAGTGTTTATAGTTGTTCTTTTTCTGGTGGCAAAGAATTGGAAATTAAGGGGATGTCCATCAATTATGGAATATCTGAACAAATTGTGCTATATTACGGTAATGGAATAGTGTTGTACTGTAAGGAATGATGAACACGATGATTTCAGAATGAGTTGGAAAGACTTACATGAACTGTTGCAGTGTATAATAAGCCAAATTAGGAAAACATTGGCACAGTAACAGCAATATTGTGGAATGATTCAAAAGTGATAAACTTGCCTATTATGGACTATACAATGATCCAGGAAAATTCTGAAAGACTTTTTTCAAAAAATGATAGCTACCTCCAGAAAAAAGAATTGTTGATGTCAGAATGCAGATGAAAGCAAATGATTTTTCAATCAACCCAATTATTTGGGATTATGTTTTGGGGTTTTGGTTTCATAAGACTACTCATTCACAAAAATAAACAACATGGAAATATGTTTTACATGATAATACATGTATAAACCACATCAAATTGCCTGCCAGCAAGTGAAGAGTAAGGGAAGGGAGTTTGATAATACAACATGGTAAAACTTTTGTGGAAATGTATTATAACATTTATTTGTAATCAAATAAAGAAATCAAAAAAATTTACACTTACAGAATATCAATGATATTTTTATATCATTAGAGGAAAATTTTGTCCCCACCCATTTCAGTGGGACTATATAGTTTTTAATGTCAAATGTGTATATTAAGTAATTTACATATATAATGTTTTACTTCAACTTCTTTAATTTGAAAGTCATACTTTATTTAGAAGAGATAATAATAGACTTAAGTCTAGGCAAAGAGATATTTGAAAAATGTCATATTTTATATGTAGCTTTTATGTAAGTGGGCATGTTTTGGCATGTCCAATTTGGGTAATATGGAGGTTATCTTTAGAGACCTCTGGCACATGTCAAGGTTGATTACTATGGAGACCTTTGCCTACTCTATTTTGTCGGTGAATGCAATTTTGGACTAGCTGCCTATATCTTTAAAACTGGTAAAACTAAACCAGTCATGCCTCTTTTTTGCCCTTTTTGTCTCCTGCTCTCTTTTTGTCTGTATCCCAAAGGTGAATATTTCAGTTCACTCACAGTGAGGATGTTTGTGAGAGGGGATGGAATTTTCTTTTTTCTGGTCAGTCTTTCATCTAATCTTGAAGAAATAGGTCTGGAGGCACTTGTTTCTGGTCTTCTTTAGTTTCAGGTGCTAGAAGTGATCCTCATGAAACCAGGAGTTTGAACCACATCAGCATTGGAGTTAGGCTTTTGGGAAGAATAATATAACCAATCAGCCAAATATATAAATGCTGAGAAACCAAAATGCCAAAGATTTGAGAATGCAGGGGATTTGGGATTTGGAAATGAGACCATTCTCTATGGAAACTGAACGCTGCTAGGAACCTAATATCTTCTTCCTCTCAAGAGACTGAGATACTACAAAGGTGGTGGTGTGTGGTTGAGGGAATTATGACTCATATATTTTTAAAAATTTATATGTTTGTGATTATATTTTAAGGGAAATATTTCTTATAAAAACTAATTTGACTATTAGTAACTAAATGGGGTACAGAGGACTCCCTCCTACAATTAAGAGAATACCAGTATTTGAATGACGAATAACCAGAAGAGCAGGCTTGTTTTCAGAGGCAGAGGAAATAGAAACCAAACTGCCAATATTCACTTTATTTTGGAAGAAGCAAGGGAGTTTAGAAAGCGTTTAGAAAAAAAAAAAACATCTACTCCTGCCTCATTAACTGTACTAAAAGTTTGACTCTGTGAATCACAACCAAAAGTGGCAAGTTCTCAAGGAGACAGGACTACCAGTTCATATTATTTGTCATCTTAATAATCTGTATGCAGGCCGAAGAGCAATGGAACAATTGATTGGTTTGAGATTGGAAAAGGAGTATGACAAAACTGTATATTGTTAGGTTATTTATCAAATCATATGAAGAGCAAATCATGTGAAATGCCAGCCTGGACAAGTCAAAAGCTAGAATTAAGGTTGCCAGGAGAAATATCAACAATCTCATATATGTAAGACAATACCCTTCTGAAAGCACAAAGTGAATTAAGAAACATCTTGACAAGGGTGAAAGAGGATACTGTAGAAGTTGACTTGAAGCTTAACATAAAAACCCTAAAATCTTGGCAACTAGCCCCATCACTTCCTGACAGATACAGGAAGAGTAAATGGAAGCAAAGACAGATTTTATGTTCTTGGGCTGAAAGATCATGGCAGATAACTGCATTCATAAAATTAGAAGTCACTTGCCCCTTATAAGGATAGGACAAATCTGGTCAGCAAAAAAATAAAGATATATAAGATTACTGAAATAGGTCCATCTATTGAACGTTAGGGGTTTTTTAAGTAGCAGGGTATGGTGATGAGAGTTGGACTATAATGAAAGCTGAGCACTGCAGAACTTAGCACTTTCAAATTGTTCTGGAGCTGTCTTTTCCCTTGGACTGCAAGGATTTCAATCAATCCATGCTTCAAGAAATTAATGAAAACTATTCACTGGAAGGTCAAACACTGAAGTTATAGCTTAAATCCTTTGGCCACATAATGAGAATATTAAAAAAGACTGATGCTGGGAAAGATTAAAGGCAAAATGAAAAGGGGAAATCAGAGAATGAGATGGAAATATAGTAGCATATGAAATGTACACGAACACAGACAGACTGAGAAATGTTGGAGGATAGACATATCTGGCATGCTATTGGTCACAAAGGGTAAGACATAACTGAACCATAGAACAACAGCATGGGTGGGGGCTGGAGTCATTTGTAAAGAGTCAAGCTATGTCTCACCCCTCCCCTGCACAATCTCCTTAAACATATCAGGGAACCCTGGGGAAACAGTGATTCCTAACTTGTCTGACCTTCATACAGGGAGACCATTGTGGTAAGTGTAATATTGGCATGATGTTGTATTTTGAACTGAGAATGGTTTTCCTTATGAAGGTACTCTAGCACTTTATTAGTGGGATTGCTAATTTTTAATATAAAAAGGATGTTAGTCAAAGACTTTATGATGCTCTATAAAGGTAATATTAATATTATAGTGCTTTCAGGTAGCTAATTCAATAATTGCCAAATCAATGTCATTTTTCATACCCTGAGAACATTGTTGCATACCCATTTTGCTTCTCAAACCAATGTAATTTTTTGTATTTATAGCTTATTTTTAGTGAGGAAAGCTGAAAATGATTTTTGTAAATCACATAAACATGTAATTGACCGATAATGGGACCCATAATCACTCTTGTTCTCCTCCTTTTGGGTAATAGATATATTACATCTTCCTTAAAGAAAGACATATCAAGCTTTTATGAGACAAAACTGGTAAAGTACTTTGCCAGTAACTTAAGTGCCACTATCAGATCTTTCAGTCAATAATTATGGATCTTACCTGGCCTCATCATTTTTCAGTTTCCCAGAGAAACTAATGTTTCAGGCACTTACTTTGCAATAATGGTTCTGGAAATAAAAATGATGGGTAGAGTAGTAGAAGGAAACGAGAGTTTTTAAATACAGAAATATGAGGTAAAAAAAAGCATGTTAATTCAAATATGATCCATTTGTACAATGGCATAGTTGAGGAATAGAGTTTTATTTTGTTTTTCTTTCAAGGGCCATGAACCCTTGGGGGAAAGAAAAATGCTAATCAAGGGATGTATATGGTACATAGCAATTTTCTTTCAGAGAAAACAAGGAAAAAAAGTGTTGCATTTGTCCCTTTCTAAATTAAGAACATAAAATTCTTTCAGTAAGTGTTTCAACATTTCAAGAGTCTGAATCAAGGTATTCTCTGAATTAACAAAGATTGTGATTCCCTGATTATATAATAGCATGTCATAGAGTGTTGATATGGCTTAAAAATCCACTGACTTTGGACAACCTAGTGATGAACTTCCTCAGTCTAAGCTTGGCTATTCCCCAGACAGCAGACTTGCCTTCTATCACTGGGCCTATGCTCAAAGACATTTGAGTTTTCGATGTCACATTCAGCTTTCACCCAGGGCCCATGCTGTTCTGGGTGATCACAGCCCACTGTACCAATCTTATCTCTAGCCATGGGATATTGCTTCACAGATAGTCTTCTGTTATTCTGTCATTCACGCCCAACCAAATCTCCCACTCCCACTCTTGTCATTCTTCCCTAACTGGTGAGAGCTCTTCATATCTAAGTTATTTCTACCCACCTGACCATGCTTCATAGACTTCTTGCCATTCTATATTGAATGCATCCTCCATTTTACTTCTTACTTTGGACATTGTAATCATATCAGTATTATTATTGCTTTTTGGAAATTATACACAAATTGATTATCCTATCATTTCATTTACAGTCCCTCTGTGACTTCATAGATTCCGAATCCTTTCTGTAGCCACCAATGTGTGGTGGCCCTCTGTCTTAGAATGAAAGATCCTTGAAGCTCTGTTTCTCTTCTGTATTTCTATCACTAGTGCTTGGCATAGTTCTTGCTACCATTTAATAAATACCTTTTTTCATCAATATATTCATAATTATTTATTAAATTAGGAGATCCTTGTGGGCAGATACTACCTCGACTTTTGTTTGTAAACCTGGTGCTTAGCACATTGCATATAATATAATGTCTGTTTTAATAAATGCTTTTGGACATTTTACTTGTTCTTTCCTTGATGCCTTTAAACATAACCATCTTTCTGACCATTAAACAATCTCTATTTTTCTCTACCATCTCCTCAAAAGCCATAGCCTTTTAATTCTTGAGTTTCCTAGGCAAATTTTTAGGGGGGGAAATCACCTAAACTTGAAGTTTTCTCTTTCTCATCACCCACTCCCTTTTCAATCCACTCCATTCTGATTTCTGACCCCATCATTCATTTGACACTCTCTTTGCTTTGCATTCATAGCTTGTTTAAATAAAAATAAACTACACTCATAAAAAAAACTTAAAATTACAACAAAAAAAGTACATTGGCTGTGAGGCAAAACTGGTGTGAAGAACTGTGGGAGTAGAAACAAAGAAGCAAAATAACTGCTTGATCACATTTGGATACATTTGGAGATATAGACTCTAAATGATCACCCTAGTGCAAATACCAATAATATGGAAATACATCTTGATCACTGACACATGTAAAACCCAGTGGAATTGTGCAGTGGCTACTGGAGGGGGTGAGGAAAGGGGAGGGAAAGAACATGAACTTTGTAACCATGGAAAAATATTCTAAATGAATTAATTAAATAAAAATTTCTAAATTAAAAAAAGGAATAAATACCTAGGAACCCCCCAAATAATTGGTGTGTAATCATGTTTCCCAATGTAACTAGATGGCACAATGGATAGAACACCTGGACTAGGAGTAAGAAGACCTTAGTTCAGATCTAGCCTCAGATATCTACTTGATGTATGCCCCTTCTCTAATTGAAGGTCAGTTCTCTCTCTCTTTTATGCCACTCTTCCTCTCTCAGGACTAATAATATCAGGGGAAATAATCAAAATTATGAAATTATATCAGTTAACACTAATTTTTATACTTGACTATATTTTGGGATTCTGAATGAGGAAGAAAGAAGGGGAAATAGCAAGGGATAAAAATCAGTCTTGGACTAGAACTTTAGATCTAACATGTCTTGATTAGACAAAGGGAAGAAGAAAAATCATTTCAGGAAAGAAGAACTTTTAGAAAACAACAAGGAAAATTGAGGAACAGCTTAGAATTGTTGTCAGTGCACTACATATGATGATAGGAAGTCCTAAGTAAAATCATACCTCTGACACTTATCAACTATGTTAACATAGACAAGTAATTTAACTTCTTTGGACCTCAGTTTTACCATTCATAAAATGGGTATTTAATATCCTCTATGCTTATTTTACATAGTTATTATTAGGCTTATATAAGATTATGAGTGAAACACTTTGTAAAACAGTATATTTCATAAATGGGAGCTGTTATTATTATTATTACTATTATTATTGCTGTATAAAATGTCCTTTTTAATTGAAAGCCCAGACTTGTAACCTACAACCATCTCCTTCACCAGAAAATCAAGAAAAAAACAAACATAGGAGAAACTGAGATGACTATATTGGGAGCTATTATTATTGAATAAAACTATAACTTGCTTTGCAAAGAATATAAACCTCATGTGTATATATATTGTACCTAAAACTCCAATAGGTAAATCACACACACATATTTTTATATACCTTTAAAATTCAAAAAATGGAAAACTATTTTTTCAATTAAAATTCAAACTTGAGGATGAATTGTTATATGGCTAAAAACATTGTCACCAGATGAAGAGTCTTTGGAATATTTTACCTGCCGTGAACATAAATTTTCCTGTCATCTTGGTGACTGCTGTGCACCAACACTGTCAACTTTGCCTCCCTTCTGTGACCCCTGATTTCCAAGGAATGTATCCAGAATCATCCATCCCATTTTTTTTATTGTAGTCATTATCTTTCCTGTGCAAGACTTTAAATTTAATGATCATTGCTGAAATCAAGCATGGGAGCTTTCTCCTTCAAAAGAAAATGGCCTGCAAGAACATTTCAAATTAGGAACACTTCAAATTAGTCATGCATCACTAACTAAATGGGGGGAAAATTTCAATATAGATGCATCCTCTAAAAAACCTAGAATTTCTTCCCCTTAAAGTGCCATGGGATTCTACAGCTTAGATAAACCACAGAGCTAGAGTTTACTTAGGGATATTTTGTTGCTTTATGGACATAAATCAGTTACTTGCAGGTAATTGAAATATAATTGCCATTGATAGTTATAACTCAAAGCCTTATAGGAAAAGTTGAATGAATCTTTGTTCATTAAGATGTTGCTATCAGTTCTCATTTCTTATATGATAATCATTTCCAGTCCTTTATAGGACTTTCCCTATAACAAAGAAGAACATTTAAGAAAATATGTTTGTTGGATAATATATGCAATTATGTGTACTCAGTCATAGAATCACAAAATCATGGATCTTTAGAGCTAGAAGAAACTTGAATGTTCTTCTGTCTTAACACACATCCAAAAAGGATAATAAATTGTTCTCCAGAATAGTTGAACCAATTCACCACTCCCCCAATCTGATAGGAGTAAGGTGATATGTCAGAGTTGTTCTTTATTTATATTAATCTAATTATTCAGAGTATTTTATATGAATATTTATATCATTGATTTCTTCTCCTGGAAATTACCTGTTCATATGCTTTGATAAGCATCAATCTCTTATGTTTTACAAATTTGGTTCAGTACCCTATTAAAATGAGAAAAAAAAAACCTTTCTTAGAAAAACTTGCTATATTTTTCTTAGTTTCTTGCTAAATTCTAGTTTTTGCTGCATTAATTTTGTTTGTGCAAAAATATTTTAATTCCAAGTAATTAAAAACCCATTTTATCTCTTATAATGTTCTCTATCTATTGTTTCATAATAACCCTTATCCATGGATCCTTAGAGCTGACAGGTACATTTTTCCACACTCAAATTTTCATTGGTAATTTGTTTATAACAACCTTGATGTTTGTCCCATTTTGACTTTATTTTCATTTACAACATAAGATGTTGGTTTATACATGATTAGGTTAACCAGACTGTTTTCCAGTTTTCCTAATAGTTTTTGTCTAATAATGAGCTCTTGTCCCTAAAGGTTATCAAACATGGTCATTAACTTCTATATTATGGATGGCTAATCTCCTGTTCATTCTCTCCATTTCTTAGCTAGTACAAGCTTGTTTTGAGTATTACTGCTTTTAATAATACAGTTTGAACCTGGGTACTGCTAAGCTGCTTTCCTTCACTTTTTAAAAATTGATTCCTTTGATATTCTTAATATTTTGTGCTTTCAAGTGAATTTAATTATTTTTTCTAGTTCTATAAAATGATGTCTTCATTGATATGGCACTGAATAGGCAAATTAATTTAGGAAGAATTGTCATTTTTACTATGTTGGTTGGACTAACCATGAGTAATTAATATTCCTCCAATTGTTTAGATCTGTCAATTTGTGGGAAAACTGTTTTGTAATTGGCTTTATATAATTTGTGTGTGTGTCTTGTTAGGTAGACTTCCAACTACTTTATATTTTCCATATTTATTGCTAATGGAATTACTCTTTCCATTTCTTCCTATTGAATTTTGTTGATAATATATAATTATGGATTATGGAAATATGGATTATTTGTATGAGTTTATTTTATATCCTCCAAAGATTAATTATTTCTATTAGTTTTTTCATTGATTCTCTATATCTCTTTAAGTATAATCTCATATTTTCTGCAAAAAGTAATATTTTCCTCAGTTATATATCCTTATTCCTTTTATTTATTTTTCTTGTCCTTTTGCTTTAGATGGCATTTCTAATAATTCCGAATAATAGTTATAGAAGACATCCTTGCTTCATTCCTGGTATTAGTTTATTCCAATTATAGATATTCCTTGTCCTTGTTTATAGATACTACTTATTATTTTATTATTTTAAGTAAATTCCATTCATACCTATCCATGCTTTCTAGTGTTTTTTATTAGGAATGGATATTGTATTTTATCGAAAGCTTTTCCTGCATCTATTTATATAACCACAAAATTTTGTTGTTTTTGTTATTGATATGTTCATATATGCTTATGACGATGGAAAACCTTTTAGAGACTGATTGCCCAAACTGTACCCTCAGGACACATGTGAGCCACACCCTCCTCAGGAACAGTGCAGAGGGGGGAGGTAGCAGCCCCCTGGCACATGTGTCATAGGTTTGCCAACACAGGCATATAATATTCCTCTTATTGCCCTGTCTTCCTGGCATAATCCCATTTCATCATAGTTTGTAATCTTTGTAATATATTGCTGTGGTCAGCTTGTTAGCATTTATTTATTTAAACTTTTTGTCAATATTTATTAGGGAAATTTATCTGTAATTTCCTTTCTTAGTTTTTGCTTTCCCTGGTATCAAAATCATATTTGTCATTGAAGGACCTTGGCAGCATTCTCTTTAAACTACATTTCAAATAATTAATATAGCATTGGATCTAATTGTTTCTTTTAATATTTAGTAGAAGTCACTTGTAAATCCATCTGGTCTTAGGGGATTTTTGATTAGGGAGCTCATTAATGACTCAATGATTTTTTTTTAATTATCCAATAGTGAAAAAAAATAGTAACCCAAATAGAAAGCTTAGGAAATGGACAGATAACCTCCAATAAGTAACCCTCATACCTAGATATAAGATAAATTAGCATTTATATATGACTAGTATTTGCAAAATACTTTACAGGCTTTAGTTCATTTGATTCTCATAATGGTCACCTGATATAAGAACCTTTATTATCTAATTTTATAAGAGATTAAATTAATGCCCAAAGAGCCTTTGAGATGTGTGAGGCCTTAGAGATAGAAATTGTTGGAAATTAGATAGGAACTCTTGTGTCCTCTGACTCCAGCCAAATTTGATCTTTCCTTTACATTATTCTGCAGAATTTTAAGGTTTGCTGTGTTTTATATTGTAATCTATCAATTGATATCTTTAAAGCACCTTCTACATTCCAGACCTTTAACTAAGAGCTGAAGATACAAAATTGAAAATAAAATATTTAGTCACTGACAAGAAAGTTATATTTTAATGGGAAAGACATCAATTTCTATTTCTTAGATGCATCAAGTAATATATTTCCATATTGTGTTATTTTGAGTAATTTATATTTTTGAAAGTATTTATCTATTTTACCTAGATTATAAGTTTTATTATCATATTATTGGGCAAAATAGCTCCTAATAATTGCTTTAATTTATGTTCATTCATGGTTGAAGGGTTCCAGGTATGAATGAATCATGAAAGTATTAAAGATCTATTCAAAAGCTAACTCTGATGAGCAAGGTGTTCATAGACCAGCCTTATGGATATATTTTTGATGTTTCACATGATTGATTTCTGGATTCTTTTTTTTTTTTTAAATATATTTTATTTGATCATTTCCAAGCATTATTCGTTAAAGACATAGATCATTTTCTTTTCCTCCCCCCCACCCCCCATAGCCGACGCGTAAGTCCACTGGGCATTAGATGTTTTCTTGATTTGAACCCATTGCTTTGTTGATAGTATTTGCATTAGAGTGTTCATTTAAAGTCTGTCCTCTGTCATGTCCCCTCAACCTCTGTATTCAGGCAGTTGCTTTTTCTCGGTGTTTCCACTCCCATAGTTTATCCTTTGCTTATGAATGGTGTTTTTTTTTCTCCTGGATCCCTGAAAGTTGTTCAGGGACATTACACCACCACCAATGGAGAAGTCCATTACGTTCGATGATACCACAGTGTATTAGTCTCTGTGTACAATGTTCTCCTGGTTCTGCTCCTCTCGCTCTGCATCACTTCCTGGAGGTTGTTCCAGTCTCCATGGAACTTCTCCACTTTATTATTCCTTTGAGCACAATAGTATTCCATCACCAACATATACCACAGTTTGTTCAGCCATTCCCCAATTGATGGGCATCCCCTCGTTTTCCAGTTTTGGGCCACCACAAAGAGCGCAGCTATGAATATTTTTGTACAAGTCTTTGTGTCCATTATCTCTTTGGGGTACAGACCCAGCAGTGCTATGGCTGGGTCAAAGGGTAGATATTCTTTTGTCGCCCTTTGGGCATAGTTCCAAATTGCCCTCCAGAATGGTTGGATCAGTTCACAACTCCACCAGCAATGAATTAATGACCCTACTTTGCCACATCCCCTCCAGCATTCATTACTTTCCTTTGCTGTTATGTTAGCCAATCTGCTAGGTGTGAGGTGATACCTCAGAGTTGTTTTGATTTGCATCTCTCTGATTATAAGAGATGTAGAACACTTCTTCATGTGCTTGTTAATAGTTTTGATTTCTTTATCTGAGAACTGCCTATCCATTTCCCTTGCCCATTTATCAATTGGAGAATGGCTTGATTTTTTGTACAATTGATTTAGCTCATTATAAATATGAGTAATTAAACCTTTGTCAGAGGTTTCTATGAAGATTTTTTCCCAATTTGTTGTTTCCCTTCTGATTTTAGTTATATTGGTTTTGTTTGTACAAAAGCTTTTTAGTTTGATGTAGTCAAAATTATTTATTTTACATTTTGTGATTCTTTCTATATCTTGCTTGGTTTTAAAGCCTTTCCCCTCCCAAAGGTCTGACATGTATACTATTCTGTGTTTACCCAATTTACTTATGGTTTCCTTCTTTATGTTTAAGTCACTCACCCATTTTGAATTTATCTTGGTGTAGGGTGTGAGGTGTTGATCTATTCCTAGTTTCTCCCACACTTTCTTCCAATTTTCCCAGCAGTTTTTATCGAATAGTGGATTTTTGTCCCAAAAGCTGGGATCTTTGGGTTTATCGTATACTGTCTTGCTGAGGTCGTTTTCCCCCAGTCTATTCCACTGATCTTCCTTTCTGTTTCTTAGCCAGTACCAAATTGTTTTGATGACTGCTGCTTTGTAATATAGTTTGAGGTCTGGGACTGCAAGGCCCCCATCATATGTGTTTTTTTTTTCATTATTTCCCTGGATATCCTTGATCTTTTGTTCTTCCAAATGAACTTTGTTATGGTTTTTTCTAAATCAGTGAAGAAGTATTTTGGTAGTTCAATGGGTATGGCACTAAATAGATAAATAAGTTTGGGTAGGATGGTCATTTTTATTATATTGGCTCGTCCTATCCATGAGCAGTTAATGTTTTTCCAATTGTTCAAGTCTAGTTTTAGTTGTGTGGCGAGTGTTTTGTAGTTGTGTTCATATAGTTCCTGTGTTTGTCTTGGGAGATAGATTCCTAGGTATTTTATTTTGTCTAAGGTGATTTTGAATGGGATTTCTCTTTCTAGTTCTTGCTGCTGAGCTGTGTTGGAGATATATAGAAAAGCTGATGATTTATGTGGGTTTATTTTGTATCCTGCAACTTTGCTAAAGTTGTTGATTATTTCAATTAGCTTTTTGGTTGAATCTCTAGGATTCTTTAAGTAGACCATCATGTCATCCGCAAAGAGTGATAACTTGGTCTCCTCCTTGCCTATTCTGATGCCTTCAATTTCTTTATCTTCTCTAATTGCTACTGCTAGTGTTTCTAGTACAATGTCAAATAGTAGAGGTGATAATGGGCATCCTTGTTTCACTCCTGATCTTATTGGGAATGCATCTAGTTTATCCCCATTGCAGATGATATTAGCTGTTGGTTTTAGATATATACTGTTTATTATTTTTAGGAATGACCCTTCTATTCCTATGCTTTCTAGTGTTTTTAATAGGAATGGATGTTGTATTTTATCAAAGGCTTTTTCTGCATCTATTGAGATAATCATGTGGTTCTTGCTAGTTTGCTTGTTGATGTGGTTAATTATGTGGGTGGTTTTCCTAATGTTGAACCAGCCCTGCATCCCTGGTATGAATCCTACTTGATCATGGTGAATGATCCTTCTGATCACTTGCTGGAGTCTTTTTGCTAGTATCCTATTTAAAATTTTTGCATCTATATTCATTAGGGAGATTGGTCTATAGTTTTCTTTCTCTGTTTTTGACCTGCCTGGTTTTGGAATCAGTACCATGTTTGTGTCGTAAAAGGAGTTTGGTAGAACTCCCTCTTTGCTTATTATGTCAAATAGTTTGTATAGTATTGGGGTTAACTGTTCTCTGAATGTTTGATAGAATTCACAGGTGAATCCATCAGGCCCTGGGGATTTTTTCTTAGGAAGTTCTTTGATGGCTTGATGGATTTCAATTTCTGATATGGGATTATTTAAGAATTCTATTTCCTCTTCTGTTAGTCTAGGCAGTTTGTATTTTTGTATATATTCATCCATTTCTCCTAAATTGGTGTATTTATTGCCATATAATTGGGCAAAGTAATTTCTAATGATTGCCTTAATTTCCTCCTCATTGGAGGTGCTGTCCCCCTTTTCATCTTTAATGCTGTGAATTTGCTTTTCTTCCTTCCTTTTTTTAATTAGATTGACCAGTACTTTGTCTATTTTGTTTGTTTTTTCAAAGTACCAGCTTCTTGTCTTATTTATTAAATCAATAGTTCTATCACTTTCGATTTTATTAATTTCTCCCTTAATTTTTAGGATTTCAAATTTGGTTTTCTGCTGGGGGTTTTTAATTTGATCGCTTTCGAGTTTTTTCAATTGCATTTCCAATTGATTGATCTCTGCTCTCCCTTGTTTGTTAATATGAGCTTTCAGGGATATGAATTTGCCTCTGATTACCGCTTTGGCTGCATCCCAAAAGGTTTGAAAGGATGTTTCGCCATTGTCATTTTCCTTGATGAAATTATTAATTGTTTCTATGATTTCTTCTTTAGCTAAACGGTTTTGGAGTATCATATTGTTTAATTTCCAATTGGTTTTAGATTTGGTTTTCCATGTACCATTACTAATCATTATTTTTATTGCCTTGTGATCTGAGAAGGCTGCATTCATTATTTCTGCTTTTTTGCATTTGTGTGCTATGTTTCTGTGACCTAATGTATGGTCAATTTTTGTGAATGTGCCATGTGGTGCTGAGAAGAAGGTGTATTCCTTTTTATCCCTATTTATTTTTCTCCATATGTCTATTAATTCTAATTTTTCTAAGATTTCATTCACTTCTTTTACCTCTTTCTTATTTATTTTTTGATTTGATTTATCTAAATTTGATAATGGTTGGTTTAAGTCTCCCACTAGTATGGTTTTATTGTCTATTTCTTCCTTCAATTCTCCTAGTTTCTCCATTAGAAATTTGGGTGCTATATTATTTGGTGCATACATGTTGATTAATGATATTTCCTCATTGTCTAGAGTCCCTTTTAACAAAATATAATTACCTTCCCTATCCCATTTGATCAGGTCTATTTTTGCATTGGCTTTATCAGATATCATGATTACCACTCCTGCCTTCTTTCTATCAGTTGAGGCCCAGAAGGTCTTACTCCATCCTTTAATTCTGACCTTGTGGGTGTCAACCCGCCTCATGTGTGTTTCTTGAAGACAACATATGGTAGGGTTTTGGATTCTAATCCATTCAGCTATTCGTCTACGTTTTATGGGTGAGTTCATCCCATTCACGTTCAAAGTTATGATTGTCATTTGTGGACTCCCTGGCATTTTGATTGCCTTCCCTAATTCTAACCTTTTCTTCTTCGGCTCTACCTTTTAGTCCAGTGATTTACTTTGAATCAGTCCCCCTTGTCCCCTCCCTTGATGTTTCCCTTTTTAGTCCCTCCCTTT
The DNA here is from genome assembly GCF_027887165.1 of Monodelphis domestica. NCBI lineage: Eukaryota > Metazoa > Chordata > Mammalia > Didelphimorphia > Didelphidae > Monodelphis > Monodelphis domestica. The sequence continues at coordinate 306,162,814 of NC_077232.1, read as the reverse complement.
TTGTTCCCTCCCCCTCCCCCCTCTCTTTCCCTCCCTTTTTGTTCTCCCTCTCCCCCTCCCCCCCTTGGTTTTCCCTTCTCCTTACCCTTGTTGGGTAAGATAGAATTCAAGATCCCAATGGATCTGGATGTTTTTCCCTCTCAGAGTTGATTTCCCTGAGATTGAGGTTTAAGTAAACCCCCCCCCCTCTCTTCCTCTCCTTCTTATAGGAGTTTTCTTCCCCTCCCCTTCCCCTGTGAATCTTTGTGTGAGAACCATTATTCTATTTGGTCTTTCTTTACCCCCTATTTATACATTACATTTTCCCCACATATTAGTATACATAGGTTGATATAAATGTAGTCCTTATAGAAGAGAGTTTGAGTAAAAGAAGATAACATTTTTCCCCTTTCCTTAATATTTACCTTTTCAGGTATTCCTTGCTCTTTGATTTTCGGTATCAAACTTTCCACAGAGCTCTGGTCTTTTCTTTGCAAAAAGTTGGAAGTCTTCTATTTTGTTGAATGCCCATACTTTCCCTTGGAAGTATATAGTCAGTTTTGCTGGGTAGCTGATTCTTGGTTGGAGACCCAGCTCTCTTGCCTTTCTGAAGATCATGTTCCATGCCTTAGAATCATTCAGCGTAGAACTTGCAAGGTCTTGTGTGACCCTGATTGGCATTCCTTTATATCTAAATTGTCTTTTTCTGGCTTCCTGTAGGATTTTTTCTTTTGTTTGATAGCTTTGGAATTTGGCAATTACATTCCTGGGAGTTGTCTTTTGGGGGTTTAGTGTAGAAGGTGTTCTGTGAGCTCTGTCAGTGGATGTATTGCCCCCTTGTTCTAGAATCTCTGGGCAATTTTCTTTGATTATATCTTGTATCACCATGTCCAGTTTGGTGTTTATTTCTGGCTTTTCTGGGAGTCCAATTATTCTTAAATTTTCTCTTCTCCCCCTGTTTTCCAGATCTATCACCTTGTCGGTGAGATATTTTATGTTCTCTTCTAATTTCTTGGTGTTTTGGCTTTGCTTTATTAGTTCTTGCTTTAAAGCCTGGTTTTCTTTTACAGTTTGGTCAAACTGGTTTTGTAGATGCGTGAATTTCTTTTGCATCATTTCCCACTTTTCCTCCCAGAGGGCTTCCATCTTTTTGGTCCTTTCTGATTCAAATTCTTCATGGGTTTGTGGAGAGTTTCTATTTCCTTTGGAAGATTTTGGAGAATTTTCTTGTATATCTTCTTCTATCTGCTCTGTATTTTGTATTTTGGCTCCATAGAATGTGTCCAGAGTCGCCCCTTTCTTCTTATTTTTCTTGGTATTTTGGGGCTTCTGTGCTTCTGTGGAGTTTGTCATCTCTGAACGTGGAGGATTGGCTTTTCTTGTCTTTGTCTGGTGATCAGAGGCTTTAGTCCTGGGTAGATGTTGGTTCTATGAGCGTTCCCTGGGTTAAACTGAATATGCCTCACTGGAACTGGAATGGAAGGGTCGGACCACGAGGCCACACTCTCCCCCTGGCTCGATTTCCGGAAGTTGCCTTCAGAATCCCTGGCCGTGAGGCTGTTTCGTCGGCCTGCGGGGGGATGGGCTGCCGCTTCCCCAAGCTCCGAGAGCACAGACTTTCACTGAGACTTGGATAGCAGGATCCAGCCCGTGAGGCTGTCTTGCCCGCCCTGAGGGTTGCTGTTGTTTTGACCAGCTCTCTGCAGTGGAGGCCCCAGGCAGTAACTTTCACCCGGACCGACCAGCTCTCTGCAGCGGAAGCCCCAGGCAGTAACTTTCACCCGGACTGGGACTTGGGTAGAAGACCCTGAGGGTTGTTGTTCCTCAGACCCTGCTCTCTGAGCCCGGCGCGGCTGCCGCTTCCGGGAGCCTTGGACTCTGCGCTCCTACCCCTGAGGTCCGAGGGATCTCGGGTTCTGGCTTTTAAGGGGAGCCGTACCTTTTGATCCGGGTCGAGGTCCAGGAGGAGGGTTCCCAGGGTCTGTGCTGTTGTTCGTTTTGAATTTCGGCGCCTTAGGAGCTTCTAGTTTGAGATCGGTGGGGAAGGGTTTTCCGGAGATCTGAACTTCAGCTTTCTCTAAGCCGCCATCTTAACCGGAAGTCCCCCTGATTTCTGGATTCTTGAATTGAATTGGGGCTCAATTTTTGTGGAACTCAAACAACTCCCCATGTTTGCAGTATGGAAGGCGGGCATGCAATTTCTATAGCTTCTTTGTAATGGTAAAGACACACACTCACCATTTTTATAAGAGGGTACCAGGGTTATACAGGAAGCAGAACTTCCAAATGAGCTTATGGTCTGGGCACCTACTAGGTCATTGTGTTGGGTTCTTTTCTTTTGTCTTGTTGATTGCCAATGTGATGCCAATGTTTCTATCATACCACCTTTTTTATTGACAATCCTACATCCCCCATTCCTTGAAACTTCAATAAAATTCAGTTCACCAGTAGATCTTAGACTCTCTCACCATCAGAGGCGGACCCGACAGGCTGAATGTGATGCTGATGACCCTGTGTCTCTGTGTCTATTTTCTCTCTTTATGTCCTTCCTATCTTAATTTTTAACCCTTCCACCCATATTCCCCCAGTTCCTGGTTTCCCTTTCAGGTACTCAAATCCATGAAAGAATATCTTGTAGCTATAGGTTGTCTACAATGATGCATTCACCTTTTTAAAAAAAATGCTGATACTGGTGATGTAGTTTTAATATTTTTTTCAAAAACAAAATTAACCAATGGTTTATCTATTTTATTGTGATCCTTCCCATAAAATCAGCTTCTAGTTTTATTTATTAGTTTGATCTTTCTTTTGCTTTCAAGTTTCTTAATCTCTCCTTTAATATCCAAGATTTCTTTCTTGGTTTTAATTGAAGGTTTTAAATTTGTTCGTTTCCTATCTTTTTTTTTCCTTTTTAGTCACAGGCTCAAAACTTATTGATCTTTTCTTTCTTTTATTAATGCAAACATTTGAAATTTAATTTTTCACTGAAGTTCTGTCACTGTATACCACAAATTTTGTCATCATTTTCATTATCTTTAATGAAATCATTTGTTTCTCTAATGTGTTCTTTGACCCACTCATTCTTTAGCACTGGATTAATTTATAATTAATTTTAAATTTGTGCTTCCCTAGGCCTTTTTTAAATTTAATTTTATTGCATTATAGCATGAAAATGGCAAATTTAATATTTCTGCTTTTCTGCATTTGTTTCTGACATTTTTATCCCTTATAAGTTGTCAGTTTTTTGAAGAAGCCTATACAATTGAGGAAAAAGAAT